>NC_054380.1:92616781-92981781 GCF_017654675.1 Xenopus laevis | reverse complement strand
ACTAATTCATATATACAGAAAGATACCCTTAAAATCAGCATCCTCTAGTAATTATGTTAAAGGGGAACTCCACACAAACATAAATTCAAGCAACTTTGCCATATACATCAATTCAAAATATCCAGACTTTTCATTATTTTTAATGGTTTTTTAAGCCTAGCCTCCTGCTGATCTGACTGACTACTTTGCTGAGCTGGCTGACTACTGTTACTTTGTATCAACAGCCAGCTGTCCTTAGCCTACATCCTCCAAACCCCACAATTCCCTGCACACATGATTTCAATAAGGAACAGAACATCACAGTGCAATGCATTGTCAGAATTCTGACTTGGAATCCATTTCTCAAAAGAGCAAACAGATTTTTTTATATTCAATTTTGAAATCTGACATCGGGCTAGACATAATGTAAATTTCCCAGCTGCCCCAAGTCATATGACTTGTGCTCTGATAAACTTCAATCACTCTTTACTGCTGTACTGCAAGTTGGAGTGATATTACCCCCCTCCCTTTTCTCCCCCAGCAGCCAAACAAAAGAACAATGGGAAGGTAACCAGATAACAGCTCCCTAACACAAGATAACAGCTGCCTGGTAGATCTAAGAACAACACTCAATAGTAAAAACCCATGTCTCACTGAGACACATTGAGTTACATTGAGAAGGAAAAACAGCAGCCTGCCAGAAAGCATTTCTCTCCTAAAGTGCAGGCACAAGTCACATGACTGGGGGCAGATGGGAAATTAACAAAATGTCTAGCCCCATGTCAGATCTTAAAATTGAACCTGTTTGCTCTTTTGAGAAATGGATTTCAGCGCAGAATTCTGCTGGAGCAGCACTATTAACTGATTCATTTTGAATTTTTGTTTTCCCCATGACAGTATCTCTTTAACTGAGTGTGATGTAGTATTAACTGATAAGTTTTGAAAAAAACATGTTTTCCGATGACAGGATCCCTTTAAAGGCACTGGCCTGACTACACTCCAGGGTGCAAGGCTCAATGGCTTCATGGTTAACATGCCCCATTGCCTCCACTCCAAGTCAAGTTACATTTTGAAAACCATAAATTAAATATTCTACCTTGATATATGACTTGCTGTTTTCTTGCTTGTATTTTATATGTGCAAGTTGAGAAGCGTTTTTTTTTTTTCCAAACTATATTATCACTAGAATTACACATGGAGTAGTTTCATTTTACCTTTTTGCTTTGTTTAGCTCAAGAAACATAGTTTTTTTTTTTTTTATATTAAAGCAATAGGCAAGAAGTCCTGATAAGCTCAAGTCCTATTCAAGGCATGCATGTTGAAAATATTTTTTACTGCCCTTTTAACAATAAAAATGGTTGGGGTTGTTTCTCTCAAAAATTATATTTTGGGATTATCTTTATTGCCAGACTATACTGCAAACCACTGCAAGCTGTTAGGCTCCTTCTTCAGGTGTATTTCAAATATAACATGCAGTGCTGGATGAGAACCAGTGAGCCACAGAGCACCGGATGCTTGTGATGGTTTCAGTATAGTTGGCCATTAAAGGTATTTCTAGAATATTTATTTATTTATTTTTATCTCTTTCCTTTCAATAGATCAACATGTTACTTCTCCTCTGCAGTTCTATCCATCCCCTTAAGCTATCCATGATTACTGACAACTGTTAAACAGCTGGATTTCAGAAAAGAAAATATTTATTCATTCTTTTTGATGAAACAGGTAACTGTGATGGGTATATTAGGGGTTTCCGTGTTATATGGGCTTCTTTATCAAATTTTGGTTTGGAAGCGAGAGGTCTTATTTAACCACAAAGATCTTGTGATTAAGTGAGCCACAGCTTTGGCAGGTATAATTGACTGTTTTTACCATGAAGTCACACTGATCTCTGTATGCTGGTTCTACTTGTAATTTTTGATAAGGCATTTCAATCCACATTTCAACATTTCGATCCACATCCATTAGCAGTTGCATTAATACCTGTTTTTTTGCATTATATTTTTAAAGGAGTTGTTCAGTTAACTTTTAGTTGAGTTAAAGTCTAGTATAATGTAGGGAGTGATATTCTGAGACAATTTGCAATTGGTTTTCAAATTACCCTAGGAACTATGCATTGCTATATATATAGTATTAAAAAGTATATGTTATATATAAATTTGTAGCCTTACAGAGCATTTTTGGTTCAGTGACCCCATTTGAAAGCTGAAAAAATCAGAAAATAGCAAATAACGTTTAAAAAAAAAAAAAAAGATAATGAAGACCAAAAAGTTGCTTAGCATTGGCCACTCTTTAGCATACTAAAAGATAATAATGGGGCAGAATCATAGTGATGCATTTCTATGACAACAGTGTGCAAGACTATAAAATGTTATCATAAATACTACTACTCGTAATAAATCAATTTACAGTTCATCTTAATGATGGATCTTTTTATACTGTACTGCCTTCATTATGCATCAATACACAAGCAGATTTTGTTGTGCATGATCCAATAAAATCATCTAATTATTGTTAAACTGATGGGGTGTGAATGAGTGTATTGTTCTGACAAAATCACCCCAACAGTTGATTGGACAGGTTATTATTATTATTATTATTATTATTAATATGTATTTTTTGAGCACAACATACAGTTAGGCCCATAAATATTTGGACAACTTTTTTCTAATTTTGGTTCTGTACATTACCACAATAAATTTTAAACAAAACAACTAAGATGCAGTTGAACTGCAGACTTTCAGCTTTAATTCAGTGGGCTGAACAAAAAGATTGCATAAAAATATAAGGAACTAAAGCCTTTTTTAACATAATTACTTCATTTCAGGGGCTCACAAGTAATTGGACAAATTAAAAAACTGAAAATAAAATGTTAATTTCTAGTACTTGGTTGAAAACCCTTTGCTGGCAATGACAGCCTGAAGTCTTGAACTCATGGACATCACCAGATTCTGGGTTTCCTCCTTTTTAATGCTTTGCCAGGCCTTTACTGCAGCGGCTTTCAGTTGCTGTTTGTTTATGGGTATTTTTGTCCGAAGTTTAGTCTTCAACAAGTGAAATGCAGCTCAATTGGGTTCAGATCAGGTGACTGACTTGCCATTCAAGAATATTCCACTTCTTTGCTTTAATAAACTCCTGGGTTGCTTTGGCTGTATGTTTTGGGTTACTATGAAACACCTCCCAATCAATTTGACTGCATTTAGCTGGATTTGAGCAGACAGTATGTCTCTGAACACCTCAGAATTCATTCACATCAAGGATAAACACTAGTGTCCCAGTGCCACTGGCAGCCATGCACACCCAAGCCATCACACTGCCTCCACCATGTTTTATAGATGATGTGGTATGCTTTGGATCATGAGCTGTTCCACACCTTCTCCATACTTTTTTCTTGCCATCATTCTGGTAGAGGTTGATCTTGGTTTCATCTGTCCAAAGAATGCTGGCTTTGTTAGATGTTTTTTAGCAAAGTCCAATTTAGCCTTTCTATTCTTGATGCTTATGAGTGGCTTGCACCTTGCAGTGCACCCTCTGTATTTATTTCATGTCTTCTCTTTATGATACGACAAACTCCACAACTGGACGGCACTTCTGGACAAAATTTATTATAGCAAACCGCTGAACAAAACCTAATGCATTTGGGATAAACTCCCTTAATCATAGGCTCATGTCGTGTGGATAGAGTGGGGTCTCTTTTGGTTATTATTCTCTTTATGATAGATTTGGATATCGATACGCCTACATCCTGGAGAGTGTTGTTCACTTGTTTGGCTGTTGTGAAGGGGTTTTTCTTCACCATGGAAATGATTCTGCGATTATCCACCACTGTTGTCCTTCTAGGACATCCAGGTCTTTTTGCTTTGCTGAGTTCACCAGTGATTCCTTTCTTTCTCGGGATATACCAAACCTGTTTTCTGTTCTGTCAGATTAAGGATGGTTTGTTTCACCTGCATGGAGAGCTCCTTTGACCGCATGTTGTATGTTCACAGGAAAATCTTCCATATACAAGCACGCCCCCTCAGATCAACTCCAGGACTTTTATCTGCTTAATTGATAATGACATAACTAAGGAATAGGAATCATATCTGCCGAAGGGGTCCGCCTCCAAAATGTTACATCACAAGACTTGAATTAAACACACAGGGGTTCACCCCGCTTCACCTGCTGTCGAGTGTCTGGTGATTCTTTTGTCCTCATGCATATTGGAGAGGTGCCGACCTCACTTCCGGACACCGAGCTTAGAAACTGGAGAAGCTGGTGAATCAGGAATCTTTGTTGTAAATAACGAAGGAATAGCCCACACCTGCCCATGAAGTAGCCTTTGAGTCAATTGTCCAATCACTTTTGAGCCCCTGAAATGAAGTGATTGTGTTAAAAAAAGGCTTTAGTTCCTCACATTTTTGTGCAATGTTTTTGTTTAACCCGACTGAATTAAAGCTGAAAGTCTGTAGTTCAACTGCATCTGAGTTGTTACATTTAAACTTTATTGTGGTAATGTACAGAACCCAAATTAGAAAAAGTTGTCTCTGTCCAAATATTTATGGGCCTAACTGTATATTCACGGTTTAAAAGTTTTCATTATGAAAGAATGAAATTGGTCAGTGGATGGGACAATCAGATAATCATTGTTAAACAATCGTTCAATTTGCATCTTTTTTTTGCGAAAATAAACAAAGGAACAGAAAGCCATTGGTTAATATATGCTAGATCTTGCAGGCTACTCATATTCTTCAATATTTCCTTTCCAAGACACTGGGTTTAGTGTTGGTCTATAAGATATCTGCACTACAAACAAATAGTGGATTTCTGTGTCCTTGTTCACTGTCCATTCATTCATTGGCTGAGGGATGTGAATCATAACAGGTGTGTTACCTTGTTTAAGAAAGGATTTGGAAATGTGGTAGAAGCTGTTTGCAAATGCAAATACATACCAATTCTTACTCATGGTTTATAACCACAAGAAATTATAATAAAACTTACTGTTCTTTACTGCTCTTCCTTTATTTATAGGGGTGTGTGATGTCTTGTAAGGCACCATAAGATACATTTCTGTTGTAAATGGTTAGACAATCAAGCTAAACAGAGGTTTGGTCAAAAGTTTCAGTGCAAGAAATATATACAACATTGCTGGAAAGCTATTCTGCCCGTTCCATGATCCGTTCACAGATACATTTTCACTGTTTCACCTCTGTAATTCTGCTAATTATTGTTACCTTGATCATATCTCCAGAAGTAAAGGAAGAACACATTCTAAGGTCTGTCAGTTACACATTAGGAGAATATTTTGGAGAATATGTTTTTGTAATGCTGCATATAGATGCCCTTGGAGAAGAGATCTTATCATAAGAATTAAAGCTGATTAAATATAGACCTGTCCACTGTAACGATGAGTGATTTCCTTCCTCTGATTCTGTCACTGGATAGTTAAATAAAATGTTGCTTCTAAATGCCCAAATGAAATCCAATAATGGGCTAATTTACATTTCAGCACATGCCTTGTAGCTAAACAAGTCACTGGACAAATGATGCTGTCCCCTTAAAATGTTTCAGTATCAGCCTGGGATTCTGGTAATTGGCTCTTTCCAGCTCCACACCATGAATATTTCATGAACAGCTAAAAGCGTCTGTTTATTTTTTTCTCATCCATTTTTTTCATCTTGTCTTTTGTGCAGGTTTGTACTGTTCAGCACTGATGTTCTAACTGCTGGAAAATAATTCTGTTATATTAGCAGTAATTAGAAAACAGCATTCCTACTTTCTTCTGGTGTTATCTTTTGGAATATACTGTACAGGTATGGTAGCCATTATCCGGAAACCCATTATCCAGAAAGCTCAGAATTACGGAATGCCTGTCTACCATAGACTCCATTTTATCCAAATAATCCAAATTTTTAGAAATGATTTCCTTTTTCTCTGTAATATTAAAACAGTAGCTTGTACTTGATCCAAACTAAGGTATAATTAATCCTTATTGGAAGCAAAACCAGCCTATTGGGTTTATTTAATGTTTACATGATTTTATAGTAGACTTAAGGTATGAAGATCCAAATTACAGAAAGATCAGTTATCTTGAAAACCCCAGGTCCCAAGCATTCTGGATAATAGGTCCCATACCTGTATTAGTAATAGTGGCACCTTGCTTAATCATTACAGAGACAGTATTTCTGAAGAGCAGATTCTCCTGCAGAAATTACCTGTCTGGAGCTCATTTATAAACACTGGGCAAATTTGCACCTGGGCAGTAACCCATAGCAACCAATCAGTTACTTGCTTTTTTCAGTCAGCTGCAGGTTGAACAATGAGAACAAACATTTGATTGGTTGCCATAGGTTACTGCCCAGGTGCAGATTTGCCCAGTGTTTATAAATGAGGCCCTCTCTGTTGTAGTAGAAGGTTCATTGACCATAGGAATCCTCTGCCATAATCACAGCTAACATTTTATTAAGAAAATAAAAAAAGGCATCCTTTTGCTTTTAAAGGCACTGTCACATTAAAATGAACTTAAAGGAGAAGGAAAGTCAAAATTTAACCTAAGCTCTAAGTGTTGCCAAAGAAGAGTATATATGTTTAACCCCAAGCATTCCCTCACTGGTTTTTCCCTTAATCTTTTTGCTGCAATAGTTTTTTTAAAAAGATTAAACATGTATGTAACAGCCTACCCTGTCTGATGTCCAGAAATCCTTCCAAATAGGGCACACGCATGCGCAATCGTTACCAGCAGTGCCCTGCGCATGCGCACAAGTGTCTTTTGGCTTCCCTGTGCAGCAATGACGAAGCGGTCACGTGATGCAGCCGTTCGTCATTGCTGACCTCTCTGCCCCCGCCTCATTCGTTCTCACTCCAATAGCAGATGCAGCTTACTGTTGCTAGGCTATTAGGGGAAGCTTTGAAGCTCCTGCGCTCGCTCTGGTTTAATTTACAGTTTGTCAGCGAGCGAGCGCAGGAGCAGAGGAGGGGAATGTTAAATAAGCCAGCCAGTGATCGGGTCTGTCTGACTGAGGTCTGAAGGTTAGCGCAGGTATGTGCAGTTGAATACGCTTATGAGTACGTCACAGGAGGGGGTCACAAAGAGGGAGCGCAGGGCGGAAATGATACGCCAACTCTAAAATGGCGGCGCCAAACTTTGAAAAGGGGCAAAACTTCTGAACAGTGGTGCACAGAAGCAGCAGCTATCTCAGCGTTTTTACTGTGGCGTTTCAGGAGGGGGCCTGAAGGAAAACATATTGAAGGTGGTCTAGTTTTTTTTGTTTCCTTCTCCTTTAAATATAATGTAGACAATTGCAATCTAGCTCACCTGTTTGACATTGGTAAACTGATATCTGGATTCCAGGATAATTGGACCTGCACAACGTAGAATTATCAGTATCTGTGTCAGATTTGAAAATGAATAGGAAAAAGGCCTGAACAGAAAGAAAATAGCTAAATACTAATGTTGACTGGCCACAAGCCTCCTGAGTATAGGATCAGTTATCCGGAAACCCAGAAAGCTCAGAATTATGGGAAGGTCATTTCCCATAGACTCCATGTTAATTAAATAATTCAGAATATTAAAACATATTTCCATTTTTCTGTAATAAAAAAACAGTACCTTGTACTTGACATAATTAATCCTTATTGGTGGAAACACAATCCTATTGTTTTTTTTTTTTAATGTTAAAATGATTTTTAGCAGACTTAAGGTGACAGTGAAATGACAAATTACAGAAAGGAAAACCCTGGTCCTGTGCATTCTGGAAAACAGGCCCCATACTTGTACTCCTTTTAATTCCTGTTGTTACTTATTTCTGGTGATGATATTCTTTAAGTTTCTTTAGTTCTAGCCTTTCATGCTTGGTAACGCTCTCATTTTCACAGCCTTTACCATCCTCCAGTAGGCTTCACATAAAGGGTAGTATTCCCTGACGCTTCCCACTGTACACATACAATGTAATGTAATGCAATGTAAACGAGATAGCAGTCCTAATCACAAGACTTCAGCCATATTTACAGGCGCCTAAAAGGGTATCCCACTGAGTGCCTGTGTGTATTTCCACCACTTCCCTTTGCCTGCAATGATTCAAATGGCTTTAGTCCAGGAAAAGCATTAACAGAATTTTAGATCAAACAAGACAGTGTTTTTTTGTACTTAGCAATGGAGTGTTTCTAACGGGAATCTAAAATGACGAAAAAATAATTGTCATAAAAATAGAGGTTATCACCACAGGGCACTATTAGACTTCATGTTGTATGAATAACAAGCACATGGTAATCACAGGTTATACTTGCTGCCAATTTCTCTTTTAATTCTTACATATGGTCCATGCCAAGATACAGTCCTTGTCTTAATACAATTCCACACACAAAGCAGATTACCATTGTTTCCCAAACTTTATTAAATTGCATTACAGGTGATGTTGTTGTGAAGAGCTACATAATATAAGACTGGGGTAGATGGTGAAAAGTGAACTGAAATACAGTTGATGTGATGTGTAAACTCTTGTTAATAATAGAAGGGGACTTAATGAGTTCTATAATACATATACCATATAACATAAAGCAAGGACTCCAAGTCGACTTTTAATTTCTTTATTACAGGTATCGGGCCTGTTATCCAGAATGCTTGGGACCTGGGGTTTTCCGGATAACAGATCTTTCCGTAATTTGGATCTTTACACCTTAAGTCTAATAGAAACTCATGTAAACATTAAATAAACCCAATAGGCTGGTTTTGCTTCCAATAAGGATTAATTCTATCTTAGTTTGGATCAAGTTCAAGCTACTGTTTTATTATTACAGAGAAAAAGCAAATGATTTTTAAAAATTTGGATTATTTGATTATAATGGAGTCTATGGGAGATGGCCTTTCCGTAATTCTGAGCTTTCTGGATAATGGGTTTCCGGATAATGGATCCCATACCTGTATTATAAATTGCACAAAAATCAGTTTATAAGATGTATTCATTCAAACAGAACAGTAAGAGCTGTGTTTTAACTAGATTTGTGTTTTTATGACTGCTTTGGGGTGGACAGTGGACGTGAGTCTTTTTTCAACCTAAATTAGTATGTTAGCATTAACATGGAGTGTGGTTAGTATACAGACGTCCCTTGCAGAATACAGAGTGGGGGCTACCATTATCCACTCTTGAATGAAGATGTAGGGTGTACAGAACGTATATTAAGACTTTAAAATATATGATACTGTATATGCTACTACTTAGAAGAATGTGGGGTAAAGCTAAAAAAAAAGTCATTACTATATACTTTTATTTTTCATTAATTCCTAGCACAAATTTAGAGACATAAATTTGCACGAAAAAGGGTTTGTGTAAAACACAACGAACTACAGGCCACTAAGGGAGCTCTGCTTACTGCAGACAAAGAGAGTGCACTATACACGTACACACAACATGTTAGTACCTTGTTTATATATACACTGTATTTACATTATATATATAGTGAACAATGTACCCCCTCTTGTAAATTATAAGGCTATTATAAGTTACCGAGGAGTTTCATGATGACCTCTGAGGTAACTTCTAATATCCTAATATTTTGCAACTGGGGTACTTTATTTATTATAATACACAAATTTCAGTGAGTCATGTGATAGAAATCAGAACTCACCGTTTATAACTGATGACATCAGAACTCACCGTTTATAAGGATATAATCTACAGTCTGGTCATTTCCCTATGGGACCAGACTGTAAATTATATCCTTATAAACGGCGCGTTCATGCGTCAGAACGCGCCGATTATAAGCTTAAAGAGACAGCACTCGCAGCTGCTGCCTTGCTTCCCACCGCTATAGCTTTCGGGGCTCCCCATCTAATCACTTCCCACAATGGATTTACCCGTTTTATGCGATGAAGGGCTTCTCTTTCCTTCATCGCATCTCTCACTCCTGTCACAAGTCTCCTGCAGCTGCCTCCCTGGTGTCGCTTTCCTCACAGGATTCGGCTCCATTTTCACTCCCCCTCCCGTCCAGTGTCTGAAGTCTCGCTCCGCCTCCCTTACACTGCCTAAATCTCGCTCTGCCTCCCTTACACTACAAAGTCTCGCTCTGCCTCCTGTCCACTCGCTCCCCCTCCTTCCCTGCATGACCGGTAAAAGAAAATGATGTGACACAGAGGGGGAGCGATTCTTTAGATAGTGGACGGGAGGGGGAGTGAAAATGTAGAGGAATCCTGTGAGGAAAAGAGCGAGACCAGGGAGGCAGCTGCAGGAGACGTGTGCCATTTAGAAAGCAAGAATAAAATACAGGTACCTAAAAGAGCTGCAGTTAAAGATAAAAATCAACGTGTAGAGACACTTCAAAAAAAGTAAAACTGAACCCAGAAACTGTAGATTATAATAGATAATGTACCCCCCACTTAAAATTTATAAAGATATTAATAGTCACCTCGGAGTTATGTGACCTGTATAAAAGCACTCGGCCTGCGGCCTCGTGCTTTTATATGGTCACATAACTCCTCGGTAACATAATATCTTTATAAATTACAGTAGGGGGTACATTATCCACTATATAATATACTGTACAAGATATTCATAGCTTTTGCGCATTATATAGGAAAAGTTGTGCAATGAGGCTGTGACCACAAAATACATATAGACAAATACAAGAGTCCTCTGCACTCAACCCATTATCAATATATTTAAGACAGAGACATTTTGTGCATACTGCTACTGAAAAATGCCTTACCCTTTAAACAAAACAGGGATTGTTTGTCCATATATTGCAATATATTTAAGATGGCCAACTACGTCAACTGTGGTGAGCACAACTTTCCCTTGTTTGTTCTAGTTATACAGGAGCAGTGACCAGCTCCATGTTGTAGCTCCCACCCTTCCCAGCTATAGTCAGGTGATCCCACTGGTGTCTAATAAAAGGGCAGCCAAGTTTGGGAGTTTTACTTTGAAAGCAGCAAGTTAGTTGCAGGTAAAACTTAGTCCCTCTGTAAAATGTATAATGAAGCAATAGAATTCTTAATGGATCAGATGAAAATTGAGCATAGGACTGGCCAGATATGGGATGACTTTGACGTAGTTGGCCAGCTTAAATATATTGCAATATATGGACAAACAATACATATACACACATATCTAAATACATTTATATGTAGAATGATGGCATTTAAACAACAGACAAAAAATGTCAAAAAAGAAAAAAAGGTATATATATATATTAATAAACTTTTTTTATTTTCATCTTCAATTTGTTTTTTCTTCAAATCCTGTGAGTGCCATCACCTCCTACCTGCTATATATATATATATATATATATATATATATATATATATATATATATATATATATATATAGTAACAAAAAAACACACTCACAGGACTTCAAAAGAAAGCCGCAAAGGCTGTGATTTATTGATCCGACGTTTCAGCTACAACTCTAGCCGTCCTCAGGAAGGAGGACGGCTAGAGTTGTAGCCGAAACGTCGGATCAATAAATCACAGCCTTTGCGGCTTTCTTTTGAAGTCCTGTGAGTGCGGTTTTTTGTTACAATATAATACTATTTGTTTACCAGCACCTGGGCAGTTACTTGCAAGGAAGGTGTGCACCTCTTTGGACTCTCTCTCTCTCTCTCTCTCTCTCTCTCTCTCTCTCTCTCTCTCTCTCTCTCTCTCTATATATATATACACATATGTATATGTGTATATGTTTCTATACATATATGTGTATATATGTATATATGTATATCAAATAAACGTTTGTAAGCAGCACACACCAGGTTTGTTTAAAAAAAGTCACTTCTTTAATATTCAAAAAATGAAAAATATAGTCAGGAGGATCATATATATACATATATTTATATATTCCTTGGTTCCATGCACATTGTTAAACTTCTGGTCATAACAACAATGCAATTTGTCTTTCCTTGGTAAATCAGTTTCTAGACAATAAAGATCCTTTACGATCCATAGTTGAAACGCATTTCCCATCATTGTACAGATATATAAATATCCAATGTATTACAAGTTTCTTTTTTTCTTGCCATTTTACTGATATACAGCCCACTTTCTTTAAAGGAAGCACTCCTGCTGTGTGCATTTACTTCCCCCTCTCTATGCACTATAAATATCTCCAGCTCTTCCAATTACAGTTCCCAGGTTGCAGTTTAGCTCAGACCTGAAGCTTCAACCCGAGAAGCGGCTCCTACAGGATTTATGATATCTGCAGGCTCTTATTGAATCATCGCTCAGTATCAAAATGATGGGCACATGTGTTCAGCAGGAATGCAGAGTACCTATACAGACAACTAAAATGGTTAAGTGAGGGAAGCATTATAAGATTACAAATGTACAAAAATAATGATAATAAAATAAGTATTGCAACCACAAATCACTGTTGGTTACAAAGTCAATACAGGTATGGCATCTGTTATCTGGAAACCAGTTATCCAGAAAGCTCATCTCCCATAGACTGCTTTTTATCCAAATAATTCACATTTTTTAAATGTTTTTTCTTTTTCTGTAATAATAAAACAGTACCTTGTACTTGATGCCAATTAAGTAGACTTAAGGAATGAAGATCCAAATTATGGAAAGATCCATTATCCATAAATCCCCAGGTCCTGATCATTCTGGATAATAATATTGTTAGCTTTTTTTTGGCCAAATGCTATAAAGGTACTGGCCTGCCTACACCCCAGGGTGCGAGGCTCATTAGCTTTACTGTTCACATGCCACAATGCCTCCCCTCCAAGTCAATTTACATTTTGAAAACCATAAATTAAATATTCTACCTTGATATATGACTTGCTGTTTTCTTGCTTGTATCTTATATGTGCAAGTTTAAAAATATGGTCCCTAGCAGTGTTTTTTTATTCCAAACTATATTATTAAAAAGAACCAAATGTGGAGCAGCTTCATTTTACCTATTTTCCATGTTTAGCTCAAGAAATTTAAAAAAATCATAGGTTTTTTAATATTAAAGCAATAGGCCAGAAGTATATTAAGCTTAAGCCCTATTCAACGCATGCATGTTGAAAAACGTGTTTTAGTGCCCTTTAATCAATAAAAATGGTGGTGTGTCTCTCTCAAAAATGATATTTTGGGATTACCTTTATTGCCAGACTACACTGCATATCATTGCAACTTTGTAGGCTCCTTCTTCAGTTGTATTTCAAGTACAACATGCAGTGATGGAGGAGAACCAGTGAGCCACAGAGTTCAGGATGCTTGTGATGGTTTCAGTATATTTGGCTATTAAATGTATTTCTAGAATATGTTTTATTTTGATCTCTTTCCTTTCAATAGATCAACATGTTACTTCTCCTTTGCAGTTCTATCCATCCCCTTAAGCTATCCATGATTACTGACAGCTTTGGCAGTATTAGGACACATATACATAGATTACCAGCCTGGCTCCCTTTCATCTGTATAGACTCTTGAGAATGCAAAAGGCTCACACTGACACTGATGTGTACCGCAAGGCCATGAAAATCTGTGGAAGATGCAGCAGCAGAAAAAGTCAAGGGTAGGAAAGAATAAAATAAAACAGCACTTCACCAGCCCAAATAAACAGGGAGGAGCAGGATGTTCTCCTTTTAGAATTGTTACAAGGAAAAAACAAGGAAACAAGCAATGTCTCATGCCTGTGTTGCCCTGTGCAAGGACCATTAACTTACAGTATAGGCATTCACTATTTCCCCTACACAGATGGGGGGAAAATATAGCTGTCAGCCAGGTAAAAGGATGACAGTTAGAATAGTTATAATAGCTCTGAAAGATAGGAAGCCTCATATTACACACACACACTGCAAAAAACATTCGTTAAAATTGCCCCATATCTGAGCAGCTGCAGGGTCTGCTTCCTCTGTAGTTACACCGCTGTAGAGGAATCAGACCCTGTGACTGCAGGGGGACTAGGAGATATTAGGTGCTGATAGGGCACTGACCAGTAAATAGCTGAAATACATGTTTATAAAAATGTCTTATTCCCAAAGTTTAGTGGACCTAAAATGATTTCTGCTGTAGGGCCCAATAAATAGTTACAAAAATGAAAAAATAAATATCACTGCATCATCCCATGGCCAGTATACAAACATTTAAGGATGTGAGCAAACAGCAAAAAGAATGTTCTCTGAAAAAAACAAAACAAAAAGGAAGCAACTGTATTATTGGCTGGAATCTGAGATTTGTTTTGAAAAAAAAGCTCCCTAATCTGCAGATATTTTTCATTGGTGAAGGCATAGAATAAAGCATTGTTTTCCATAATAGGTCAGTTCCTCATACGCAGATAAATTATTCCAGGATAACAGAGGTCAGAGGGCTGGCAGGACAGGCAGGACAGGCAGACAACAGGAAAACACTGTGGAAAGTGTAGAGATTAGAGGCGACTAGTAATTTGGAAACAATGCTGGAACCACTTAGTACAAATACAGCATCATCAGTAACGGGAAAAGGTAGAAACTGAGGCGAAGCTGAGCCTTTCATGCCAATAAAAGGATGTTAGGTTATTGTGTGACTGTGTGTTGGCTGCTTCTAGCAATGCTGTCATGCCCAACAACAAAAACACATATTAGTGGCATGTCTGGGAAGTGTCTGCACTGAAGCCCATTTATAGAGGGAGAGGGAGGATCACTTGGCTTGGGTTGTTATATGGGTGGGGGGCCATGCCAGAACTAACTTTGTGCCTACTCATTATATATCAGTAGGGCTATTGTTTCACTATAACCAGTAGCATAACTTGATATTACTGGGCCCCACAGCAATTTATTTTTCAAGCCCCCAAAATGTCTAGAGGTTGACCTGTTTTACCAATATTTATTGAAATCGTATATGAATTAGGGCATCATGGGCCCCTATACCTCCTGGGCTCCCCAGCCACAGGGTCTGATTCCTCTATAGTTATATCCCTGACTATAAGTCCAGTAATAGATTTATTTGACCCATGGCTATGACATGGTTAATGAATCAGACCTACATTTTGAGGCAGAGTCTCACACTGCAAAGGTTACACAGTGTCCCACAGTTCACACATGGACAAGCTACAGACATCATTGAATCTTTCAGTCCTTTATCTTATTATTATATATCTGAATTATTCCAGGTGATACAAATCTAGAGTTGCCACCTGTCTGGTTTTCACCTGGATAGCCCGGTTTTTGAGCTTTAAAATTAATGGAGCAGTGCAGCCAATCAGCGATCGTCACATCATAACCCCGCCAAGAACGTCACTGACAGACCCCCAGCTGATACCTGTGATGTCATCTGCCCCCTCCTCATTGCTGGAAATGCCCCTGACTCCATCTGCCCCGCTTGGTCTGCTACTCGGCAGGAGGTAGCCACCCCATATAACATAGTAACATAGTAACATAGTACAGCTGGGTTGTCCCATAATCCCATTGGATTGCACCAGTTTATCTAGTTAATGCCTCTCCTTTACATATGGTTAAGAGGTAAGAGGACCTGCAGCCTTCTCACTTCTATTCAAATTTGATTAATTGGGCCCTTGGGTCAGGCCAGGCATCCTAGGCAACCCAGCCGGCCTCGTCACCCCCAACCCTACGTGTGTGAGAACAGTTGCACATCCGCTTGTTTTGGCTTTGGAGAGTGGAACTCGCTCAGCCGGACTGGGGTTGGTAACAGGGAAGGCACATGCCTAGTACCCCGAGCTTTGCACCCTAGGCTCATGCCTCTTCTGCCTACCCCTAGTTCCAGCCCTGCTTCAGCCAAAGGAAGGAATCATTAGCACTTGACCATCTATGTGCATGGCCATTTGGCAAAAAATCTCTGCAACCTAAAGTCAGTGATATGTTGCTGGGGGCTCCATCTGCAAGCACCCAGGGCAAGAGAAGATTTACTACAGCTGATCCAGGCAACAAACTAGGGGGGAAATTATGAAACTAGTAGTAGAAAACTAGAAAGTATACAGTACTTCTCCAACATATTACAGATATCTGTAAAATATAAGAACATGTACATGAAACGTACAGATTGCATACACGAGGTAAAGATAGCCCCATCATTAGGGCTTACAGTTAAAGGAGACAGAAAAGAATGGAATAGGTGATTACAAAAGATATACATAAATCTCTCAAGGGCTTTTCCAAACTTGCTTATATGTGCTTTTCATCTATATATTCTGAAATTAGGTTAAGCACTGAATAAAATATTAGTCATCTCTTTATTTTTTTCATCTCATTATAACAGCCACAAATCTTGTTTTATACTCCATATATGCAAGTTATGTCAACTCCCTTTTGTACAGAAGTTCACTGGCCCTCAGCTCATTCAACCACCCATCTTCACACAAGTATTCTCGCACTTGACAAAAAAGACCGGCCAAGATTCTGCCATCGATTTGTCTGCACCTAATTGCTGGAGTTTTGCCACACATTTGCTGCTTCACAGATTCACCAAGATTCACCTGTCAAGAAGGACTTCATTTTTGCAGGTTCCTAAGCAAAGATCTGCAGAGCATGAATGTATAATATGCTGGGTGCCAATAGCAGACGGATCACTAAATACTAACCTGTATTAAATACTCACAAAGCAAATAGTGAGTGCACGGCACATATTCTGTTCATAATGAACTCATTCCCATTACATTTCCTCATAGGTGCTTATCGCTAATTGATTGTAATAGCTCTCTCTATCTCTCTGAGTCCAGGGATGTATTAGTATAACTAAGTTATTATAATCAGTGATCCCCACACGCTAAGGCCCAGACTCCTCTCATCTAGTCCCACACAATTTGTATTTCATTAATGTTCTTCTAAAGAGAGGAAGGTATCGTAGCTCTTGAGCGTGATCTCTTTCATCTCTTCCACTGGGCAAGCTAAGTTTCCCAAAATGATGAATGCATGCAGAGGGATGGGACAATTGTACAGCTTAGTAAATGCAGCGTTAGGTTTCAGTTGCATTGTTCTTATAATTAAGACAAAACATACTGCTGGAGTATGGTAGTCAGCACGACTCTGGTAAAATCTTATCTAATGTTGTGCACGTTCTCCAACGGCCACTTCCCATCGGCCTTTCCAGGACAAGATATTTAGAACAGCACCATAATTTTTTTCTCTTTTGATTCAGCAATTAGGGCATTACATCAACGTTTCAGGCCATACGGCCCTTTATCAAGGTACACTGCTGGGTCATATATTTTGCATCTTTTAGTCTACATTTTTTATGCTCCCCTGACACCCCCTGGAAATAGAAGCTTAGCTCAATTTTTATCTGCTCCCCAGCTTGCGTTAGCCTCAACTTATAATATTGTGGCTCGCCTCCCTCATAAGCCTGGAAGGGGAAGCCTGCAATAACTGAGTTTTGGAGCAGTTTCCCTTTAGGAATCTTGCCTATTGTTTCGTTTTATTCAGTGTTTTGAGTAAACTGAATTGAAAGTAAAGAAAGCTATTTCCAGATCTGATAAACGTGTACAATAACAGAGGATGGTTATAAAACCACATTTCACATAAGGCTAAATTGTATTTTAGCATGTAAGTTGCTTTTATATCTTGTTCAGGCAGATGCCATCTGGCAGAAGCTGGGTAACAGGACTAACTGAATGAGAGTATTTCTTGCTTTCTTTTATGGCACATAGGAATGATTTTATTATGAAAAATATACCCTACCAATAATCCGGGTCAAACATTTGCTTTATATTTCATCTCTGATCTACAAATACTCTCCTTCACGCAACCTTCGCTCTGCTTCTGATCTTCGCCTCGCTTCTCCTCTCATCACTTCTGTTCATTCTAATCTAATCTACAAGACTTCTCTCGGGCTTCTGCTTTTCTCTGGAACTTTCTGCCTCAAGCTGTCAGACTTCTCCTTCTTTCCAAACTTTTCAAACGCTCCTTAAAGACCCACCTGTTTAAAGAAGCTTATTCAATGTACCTTTATTAATCAATCATTGCTGTATCAAAAATCACAAAATTTTTCTAAAATCCTAATGTCTCAATTGTACCCTAACCTTTAGTTTGTAAACTCTTAATTTGTAGGGCCCTCTAATCCTATTGTACTCTGTAAACTATTGTTTGTTATCCACCATGTAGTCCTTGTTGTTATAACCAATAAATGATTATGATGATGATTTTCCAAATAGGGGAGGGACTCAATGGCTACTTTCCTACATCTCTACCAGAGAGATATAAAAATAGCAGATTAATCAGACCATCTCAAATACAAAATGCCTTTACGTTTTTTGCGAATGCTTCCTTACAGGGAAGAAAAGGAAACGTTCAGCACATATTTAAAGTCAAGCCTATACTTAAAAGTACTCTCTGTTCTTTAGCAAAAGCATGTGGGGTTCTTTTAAATGATTTGCCCAATAAAGCTACAATTATAGTACAAATGTATTCAGTTTCTCAGGCAAGCTAATATGTATAATGAAGCCTGCTTAAATAGTTCCTCAGAAATAGTTTACTTAAAATAGCTTCTGTTCTAAGCAGTATTTTGGCATCTGTTAAAGTCACTGCTGCGAAATTTTATGAATCATACAACTTAGATTCTCAGAAACAACACAAGTGAAATGGCCTTGAATGGGATGACCTGAACACTATTATTGCTAAACTTTGCAACATGTTAGAAATCTTTACAGGGCAGAGCACAGCTGAAACCACACATTGAGCCAGTGGCACCTTCACAGAACCTGGATAGGTTAAGCTAATGGCTTTTATAAAGGACTTTTATTAAATACCATATCCCTGTCTGCTTTAAACCCAGCAACACACTGAGGCAGTAACTGGTTCATCCAAAAAATATGCCTATGACTAAGAGATTTAATCCTGAGATGCGTAAGGCATAAGATCCCTGCAGGAGTATGCAATAAACCTGCTTTCCATTTGATCGGAGTGACATTCAATTCTTTGGTATTTGATGTGGATTCGAGCAGTGGGGACGCTGCGGAAAGAGCACCCGACAGGGAACAGCCTTAGGGAAGGTGAGCTTTGAGCGATCCTTTGGTTTTGAATGAGGCAACTGGTTCATCCAAAGGATCGAACCCCAAAGCACAATAAGAGTAACATTGTGTATGCAGTGAGGAATGCTCTGATTTGTATGTGGGGGAAACCAAACAACAGTTACACCAGCGTATGGCGCAGCACAGAAGAGCCAGCTCCTCTGGTCAGGACTCAACCATGTACCTACATCTAAAAGAAAAAGGACACACGTTTGAAGATAGCCAAGTCCAGATTCTAGACCAGGAGAACGACTGGTTCAAAATGTGTGTTAAAGAAGCTAACAAAGTTTGAATAGAGGCGAGGGGTGCAACATCTATTGTCTTCCACATACAATGCTGTTTATAGCACCTCTCCCTGGAAGCTTTAATAACACCTCAAAGCACAAATCATGTTAATACAATCAACACCTAACTTTATGACATTAATTATGATAAACAGATTATGCTGATTGGAGCAACATCCCAGGGTATTTATTTCAGAAAGATCTTATTTACAAGTCATTCTGAATTGAGAAAGCCATGATGACTGGTGAAATGCCTTCAAGGAAAAAACATAGCAAGTCCAGTTGATTTGACTTATTTCTACAGATATATACCATGACCTGGATGAATGAGAATCTTGACAGACATACTATACAGAGTCAGCAATGTGTCCCAGTTTAAATGGAAGGTAGCAGAGAGTCTATGTTTAATGGAAAGCAAACCTTCAATAAACTTTAGATAGTAAGAGGCAGTGGAGATGTGTGATAAACTGAAGGAGCCTGACGAGCAACCTCAGATACAATAAATGATGCAAAAAAAAAAAAAAACTTGGCTCCTGCAAATGCTTTCCCCCTTCAACTAAGGTCATTGTCACATTATAATGTTTGCTGGTATGAGAAGGTTGCTGATGTGTCCGTTCCAACATTAATATAACTCTGTATATCTCCCTTCTCAATTAAAGAACCATGACTTGCTGTAGGCTAATTTGCAGGCCAGTCAGACACTAGGGGGCAGATTTACTAAGGGTCGAATATCGAGGGTTAATTAACCCTCGATATTCGACTAGGAACTAAAATCGTTCGACTTTGAATATCGAAGTCGAACGATTTAGCGCAAATCCTGCGATCGAATCGAACGATTAAATCCTTCGAATCGAACGATTCGAAGGATTTTAATACAACGATCGAAGGAATATCCTTCGATCAAAAAATCACAGGCAAGCCTATGGGGACCTTCCCCATAGGCTAACATTGACTTCGGTAGCTTTTAGCTGCCGAAGTAGGGGGTCGAAGTTTTTCTTAAAGAGACAGTACTTCGACTATCGAATGGTCGAATAGTCGAACGATTTTTAGTTCGAATCGTTCGATTCGAAGTCGAAGTAGTAGTCGAAGGTCGAAGTAGCCCATTCGATGGTCGAAGTAGCCCAAAAAACACTTCGAAATTCGAAGTTTTTTTAATTCGAATCCTTCACTCGAGCTTTGTAAATGTGCCCCTAGATGTCTATTCTGGAGTTTACTCTTGACATGACCTTGATGGACCAATATCTGGTCATGTTAGGAAATTACCCAGTGTTCCACTGTAGTCCTCTGTATTGTTCACTTGTGTAGTTGAGGGTGCACAATGTTTTATCATGGGTACAAACCTCATTAGATGATTACATTTTGTTGGCATGTATGGCAGCACAATTCAGTTGTAATATTTGTAATACAGCCTTTAATGTATTGCATTGTGTCATTTAGTACATGAGTGACAAGTTAAAGTGCCCAATTCAGTCTTAAGTGATATGGTGCATAAACACTGTATGCATGCCACAATTGGGTATAGGTAATATATAATCCAGCACTTTAAAGAGATGCTTCATATCAGCCCTGCTTTGTTGGAATTTACAATCTGAATCCTCTATCACTATCACTATGACCATCTTAATCAGGAAGCAATGAACAAGCCTGTGTGTAGGGGAAACCTAACAGATATTTGGTGAACATATGTGACCAGATATGTCCAGGTCACAATCAAATTCAGGAACTTATTGCTGCAAAGAAAAGGTGGTAATTGGGATGAGTGAATCTGTCCCGTTTTGCTTCAGGCAAAAACTTGCAAAATACCTTGAAGTCAATGGGTAGGGGTTTTTTTGGCGTGCATTTTTTGTTTTTGTTTTTTTTCTGCACAAAAACGAAGTGAATGGACATTTGTTGATGCATTTTTTTCAAGCAAAGTCAATGGTATACATGCACATATACTGCACCTCTATTGAGTTTAGCATGTGGAAACATTAAGGGGCAGATTTACTAAAGTTGGAATGGTAAATTCAAATTTTAGTTTTTTTATTTTGGGTTAAAACTCACAAATTCTAATTTAAAACCACCAACTCTACTCTGAGAAACAGTTCTAATTCTACTATTCTCCACCTAAAACTGCCGAGTTCATGTAGAAGTCAATGGCAGAGGACCCTTTAAATATTTGAAGATGTTAATAGTAGCGATGAGCCAAAGTTTCGGTTCGAAAATGATGCCCCATAGACTCCAATGGGAGAAAAAAAATGTTGTGCGTCAAAAGAAATTTTACACGCAAAAGTCAAGTCTTTTTTTTCAGAGGAAAACTTAGTTTGAATTTGGATCGAGTTTTGGTTCGGGACTATTCAATTGAATTTTGGACAGTTTAATTTTTTCTTAAATAACATACCATTTGAACTGTGCATAAAATCAAATCTATTAAAGTTTAAAAACATTACTGTAAAATTCGACCTTTGATAAATAACCCCCTAAATGTGATGATATTTTAAAATGTTATCTATTGAGACAATGACTGGGAAAACATTGAAGGTGGAGGTTGAAGAGGGGTGGGATGCCCTCCAGTTTCTTTTCTTTTTTAGGCAAATACCATCCCAACAGATGAGGTTGCCCTGTTTCATATGTGAGCTTTAACAATTATTTTCAAGGCAGCACAGAGCCACTGTCATTCTTGTAACAACATCACTTGTATCCTGTTTAGTGCACTGTGTTATTTCTTGCATGTTGTTATGAAACACTGGATCTGTATCTGTGAATACTGGGGTTACCTGTATGATAAATTGATGGGCCAGTCAAATATCGGTGAAGTAACTGTGTCACAAATTGCTTGGCCTAGTGTCTCCCAAAATGCTGGGTCTCTATGTCTGAGATTGCAGGGCTATCATATATTGGTGGGACAACTGTGTCTTCAAATTCTGGGGTCACTGTGCCTTAGAATGCTTTGTCATGAAAATGGGACCACTGTTCCTCTCTCTCAGGTTGGATTTGTAATAAAGTCTCAGAGATAGAGAGAGTAAGAATTTTGATTGGAAGGACGTAATTCTGGAAATAGTCCAATTATGCATAATAAAAAAAGCAACATTTTTTTGCTTTTAAGTTAGGTGTGATAATGGGCATGTTTGAAGGCATATCAGTGGGAAGGGTTTTATGGCAACGTGGGCAGGGATTGCAAGTTGCTATCCAGTTTTCTAGTTTTCAGTTTACTCATCCTTGATATTGATACAGCAAAGAGTATTGGTTTCTAATTTTGAATTATTTACAAATCTTTTCAGGCTACAAGTATGTTAAATTAACACAAAGCACTTCCAAGATTGTGGCTCTGTTATGCCCATGCAAAGTACTTCTGTACACACAGAAACATACTCCAAATGGCCTATTACTCATGCTGTTTTTAAGTCAGAAAATTGTGTAAAATAAATGTAATATTTATTAAGGTGCATATTTTCTTTTAGGGTGCCTGATCACCATATTCAAAACCATTATTTATAATATTCAGATAGTAATTAAATTCTGGAGGTAAGAAAGGCATAAAAAGGATCACTGATCCAGTAATCATTGTATAAGTGGCTATGAAAGCACCACTCTCAATTGCAATACCAATGGAGCAGAGTTTATTCAGTCTTCTAGCAATCTCAGAAATTATCTGTACGATAATGGAAGGCCTTAGGGGAAAATTGGAGGAATAATTCTTTTTTTTTTTAAATTAAATGTAAATTGTTTTATTCAACATCAGTTGAAGTTTGTAATCAAAACAACTGAAGAATACGAAGCTGCCCATTTAATGGCTGCCTCCAGGTGGTCAATTAACCAATAAAATCTATAACATTGTCACTTTCCTAAATGTCCACAGGTCCACCAGTTCACAGAAACTGACTATATGAACACCACTATATTTTATATATATATATTTCAATTTCATTATTCTAATTTTTATTTAAGTTTGTAATTAGTGGTGCTTGCGAAGCAAAGCATCACTACTGTTATCTTGCAAACTTATTTTTATTCTTCTTCCGTATGAAAGTTTGGCGCGTAACTAGTCCCGCACCGTTTGTCCTAGACCCATGAATGAGGTGTCAAATCGTGCGGCTTAATCGGGAATGGGGTGGTATGACTTTTCTAAGGGGTGGGTGGTTAATTGCCCCTTGCGGGGGCAATTAACCACCCCGAAAAGTCCCATAGATTAACATTGAGGCCAACTTTTGACGGATTCTAGCGCAGAGAGGGAATCTTGTAGAAACGTTAAATTTACCACATTTGAAGAGGTTTGCGACCTGTGTCAGATGATACCCCACACGAGGGTATAAGTTTTACCCCCGGGGCAGGAGAGGTCCCCAAATTTGCCCCATTGACTTATAATGGGGAATTTATCGAATAATTAGTTTGTCGCAGACCCATGAATGAGGTGTCAAACCGTTCAGCTTATTCGGGAATGGGGTGTTGTGACTTTTCTGTCCTATTTTGGGGACCCAAAAAAGTGAGCGGAGCCGCAAACAACCAATCAGATTTTCCCTATTGACTTCAATGAGAAAATGTAAACAGCTGTAATTCTCACAGTAATAAAGCCAGAGCTCCCAAACTTGGCACCGTGGGTCACTGGGTGACTGCAGCCAAAATTTACAAAAAGTGGGCGGAGTCTACAACAGCCAATCAAATTTCAGCCATTCAATTAAATAGGAAAATTTTAAACTGCTGCCGCTCTTAGACGGTTAATGGCAGGGTCCTCAAACTTGGCACAGTTGGTCACTGGGGGACTGGGATTAAAATTAAGAAAAGTGGGTGGAGCCAAAACCAACCAATCAGATTTCTTTGATTGGTTTTAATGGGAAAAATTAAGAAGGCTGCCATTCTCTCAGTATTGATGTCAGGGACCTTGAATATCACAAATGTGGTCGCTGGGGGTTTCCACTTCAAGTTTAGAAAAAGTGGGCGGAGCCACCAACAACCAATCAAATTTCATTCATTGATTTTCAATAGAAAAAAATAGAAATGCTGCCATTTTTACACATTAAATGACAGCATTCCCAAACTTTGGTATGTTAGTCACTGAGTGACTGTGGTTCACAATTAGGAAAAAAAGGGGCGGGGCAACAACAGCCAATCAGATTTGGGCCTGAGTTTTGCCACGGCAAGCACCACTCACATTTTCTTCAGGAAATGTACCTCTCTAGTTATCTCTACAATCAAACAAAAGCACAGAAAAGTTACAGGATACAATCCCATGTAAATCATTTTCTTTTTAGTGAATGGTCCATATGAAAAATAAAATGTTCTTAAACCAGCATTGTGAGGCTACAAAGAAGTTATTTTTGAAGTACAGGTATGGCATCCCTTATCCAGAAAACCGTTACCCTAGAAATCTTTTGATTATAGGAAGGCATCTCCCATAGATTCCATTATGATCAAATAAGGTTCATTTTTTAAAAACAATTTTCTTTTTCTTTGTAATAATTAATCAGTACCTTGAACTTGATACCTACCTAACTTGATAACTAGTATATAAGTAATCCTTACCGGAGATGTGGGTTTGTTCACTGTTTAATGATTTTTAGCAGAATTTAGGTATGCTGATCCAAATTACAGAAAGATACTTTATCCAGCTTTCAAGCATTACCGATAATAGATCCTATACCTGTATAATAATAATTAAAATGAATGTTGTTTAGTATAGAGTATGTATGCAATAAAATTCATTGATTTGAATGAATTAGAGGATCTAGTGATTTAAGCTTTATATGAATAAAGATATTTCTCTTTTACTCATTCTCAAGTTGTAGTGTAGCTATTATGCTTAGCATATGATAGCCTGATCCCTGCCCCTTTAAAATGAAATATTCTCTGCTTACCAGGTGTCTATGGACCAATTCTTAAACTCTGGCTATAAAGCTATTAAACTTTAGTTGTCTTATCCATCCATGGCACAAATTAAGTACTGTTGATATGATGGGAGTCATGGATCTACAAGTGTAGGAGAGCAAAGGGACAAATCTATTCATGTGGCCCACAGCCTTTTTGTTCCTATAGAATAGCATGCACAGCCACAGGTCAGTATTCAGAGTCTTCCCATATGAGCTGCAAGATAAAATCAGAAGTAATGTAAGAAAAATTATTGGGAGAATTTGTCTGTAAAGATCAGAAGTCAGAAGCAAGTCTTGTGTTTTAGCAAGGTCAGTTTGATCGTTAAATGTATGACATAAATCCTTAATAATAGCCTAAAATCCGTTACAATATGTTCTTTTGTGATTTTATGCAAATGTGATCGTCAGGTTCACAGTCAAAGTTATACTCAAGGGAAATATTGTATAATTAAAGAAATGTGGGACATAGAAGCTTGTGGGTGGCAAGGTCAAAAGATTGTATTATGTTATGCGCAGGAGTTCTGCCACAAACGATAAAATGAGACAATTTCAGCTTCAGGAACTTCAGCCAAGAGCACAAACTAATTTGTATTTGAGTTTTAGGACAAAACAGTACACACGGAAAGTTTGATGATGATGAGAAATGTATTGGATTATTACATTATGCGGCAAGCAAGCATATGAATAATAATTGGATCTTTGGTTAAAAGGTTCCCAGGATAAAGATAAATCTAACAGACTGTATACAACTTTATCTGTAATGCTGATTTTAAGTCCCTTTTATGGATGTGAAGAACATTCCAAAGAGACACAAAAATTGCCTCCTACAATCCACTGCAGTATGCAAAGTGCCATATTTATGCAAAAATGTTTTCAGATTTTTTGTTTGTTTAGGAAATAAGCTTATTTCCAGGTCTTCTCAAGAATTTTTGCTATACGTAAACATTATCAGCTTGCTGTAATTAAAAAGCAGGGGTCAGAAAGGAAAAGAGTGTATCCTATGGTTACAGCCATACATACAGACACTGCTTTAGCTTACTCTTTAATAAGGCAAGCTACATCACACTCAGTTAAAGGGATACTGTCATGGGGGAAAAAAAAATTCAAAATGAATCAGTTAATAGTGCTGCTCCAGCAGAATTCTGCACTGAAATCCATTTCTCAAAAGAGCAAACAGGTTTTTTATATTCAATTTTAAGATCTGACATGGAGCTAGACATTTTGTTAATTTCCCAGCTGCCCCCAGTCATGTGACTTGTGCCTGCACTTTAGGAGAGAAATGCTTTCTGGCAGGCTGCTGTTTTTCCTTCTCAATGTAACTGAATGTGTCTCAGTGGGACATGGGTTTTTACTATTGAGTGTTGTTCTTAGATCTACCAGGCAGCTGTTATCTTGTGTTAGGGAGCTGTTATCTGGTTACCTTCCCATTGTTCTTTTGTTTGGCTGCTGGGGGGGAAAAGGGAGGGGGTGATATCACTCTAACTTGCAGTACAGCATTAAAGAGTGATTGAAGTTTATCAGAGCACAAGTCACATGACTTGGGGCAGCTGGGAAATTGACAATATGTCTAGCCCCATGTCAGATTTCAATTTTGAATATAAGAGCTGTTTGCTCTTTTGAGAAATGGATTTCAGTGCAGATTTCTGCTGGAGCAGCACTATTAACTGATTCATTTTGAAAAAAAAATTTCTCCCATGACAGTATCCCTTTAAAGTAGTGTAACTAATGGGGTGCAGGTACACCCAGGTCCCCCTCTTGGGCCCACCAGAGACACAATGGAACAAGGTCTAATAGGGATCTTAACCCAGCTCTTGTTACGCCACTGCTCAGTTGCCCATCTGGTCATTCATGGCTGGTTTTTAAAAGAAAGTTTATGACTTCTTAAAAGGAAACTAAAATGATCCCTTTGCTTAGAATGTATTTATTAGAGGAAGAACATATTTATCATTGTGTTAAAGTAAAAGATGTGCTATTAATTAGTAGTAAGTGGGAGTAAGAACATACTTTCTTTGCAGATCTGTAGTAATGAATGTTTACTGCTTGTTTTAGCTAAGGCATTCTGTATAGACTATAGAACAGTGTTCTGTATAAATATAAATAAATATTATATAGAGAGATAATGAGAGAGACAAACAGAGTCCAGCGCTCACAAGTGTTAATGTAAAAAAACAAAAAACATTTATTCAATATTCATCAGAACTCCCCTGGACCATCAATCTGCAGATTCTGACTGCGGCTCCTTGGGTCTATCTTGAATCTCAGTCTGGATCTGCCGCTAGGGAAATAGTTTAATTGAAGTTTATGTAGAAACAAGCCATATGGTAGACTTCATTCATTGTATAAATACCTAAGGAATGTTCAGTGAACACACTAGATACATCCTTAAACCATCTAATCAACACGATAAACATTACTCAAACATCTCCATTTAATAGAATAATTTCCCTTTAATTAAACTGCAGTTGGTTATTTCCCACATTCAAGGCTGTCACCTAAAGACATGAGCCAGGGGCATAACAATTGAAGAAGCAGACCCTATGACTCCTACACGGGGCCCAGTGGAGACAGATTGCTGGGCATTATCAATATATGTTTACACAAAGGGGCAGCTTTAAATATGGTCAAATATCGAGGGTGAATTAACCCTCGATATTCGACTGCTAAATGTAAATCCTTCTACCTCGAATATTGAAGTTGAAGGATTTACCTCATTAGATTCAAAGGATTTTAATCCATCGATCGAACGATTTTTCTTCGACCATAAAAATTGCTAGAAAGCCTAGGGGGACCTTCCCCATAGGCTAACATTGTACCTCGGTAGGTTTTAGTAGGGGGTCAAAGTTTTTTTTAAAGAGACAGTACTTCGACTATACAATGGTGGAATATTCGAACGATTTTTAGTTCAAATCGTTCGATTCGAAGTCGAAGTCGTAGTCGAAGGTCGAAGTATCCAATTCGATGGTCGAAGTAGATAAAAAAATCATTTGAAATTCAACGTTTTTTTTATTCTATTCCTTCACTCGAGCAAAGTAAATGGGCCCCAAAATGTTTTTTTTTTGTAATTGGCAAAGTTCATTATAGGAGGGGCCGCAGCAAATTTACTTACACCAATGAGCATGCCTAGTGTTTTTTGTTTCAGGTAAATGTGTGCAGTATTTCATGGCACTATTAATCATCCATAATACGAGCCAATTCCACATGCTTGTGTTGCCACTTCTATAGGCAGGTACAATTGAGGAGATTAAACATAAAGCTTCTAAGGGAGTCTGCTAGTACAAATATTCATCTCAAAACTCAGCTGCTGCAGTGCGCTTTTATTTCTCAGCATCGGGATTATGGCATTTTTCCCCAAAAAAAAACATTATGACAATGGCAGTAAAGTGCATGGCTTGAATAGCAAACTCAGAAGGACACTTAATAATTCCCAGCTGAAACAGCCCTGTATTGATTTCTCTAAAGTCTTTCAATCAAGCCTTTTGTGTGTGTATAAAATGTAGCTCTGAAATGAAACAAGAGCTGAGTTTTATTATAGCAAATAAACACTATACTGTGTGCTCATTTCCCACTGAATGATATGATCACTGCCGTGTGAGTAATCACAGACACATTTGCAGACTAATCATAAGGGGCTTTTTATTTTTTATTTTAATTACCATTCTGTTCCACATAGAAGATTTTATCTAGAAATTTTCGAAATTTCTATTTCTGAACACATCTAGAAGAAACAAACAAAAACCCTTCCCTACAGCCTTATTATACTGTTATAATGCTATTATAATTGTTTGCATGCCAGTAGTCTCCCTATTGGAGGAGAAGAACAGTGTAAAGTGTGAAGACAGTTCCAACGCTCAGGTGTCCAGCGTCGTTCTTGGCGCTCACGCAGCATCATGACAAGTGCAATGCACTTAAATAGACACCGAGGTCTCACTTCTTTGCAATATAATTGTTGCCCACCAGTGTGATACTGAGCCCTTGTCCTTGGCTTAAAGTGGTGCAAACTTTGTGCCGGGGTTATAGCAACTTCCATCTAATCAACATAAAACTTTCATCCGATTATTAAAATATGGTTAATAAAAGCAAATATTAAGTTGGCTGCTTTGGTTTACTGCATTGCTGCAAACTGGACCTATATTTATGAATTTTTCCATATTGTCGATGTCAGACCTACAGTAATTGCTCGTGTGAATGTGAAAACAAACCGTAAAATGCTTAATAAATAACTGACCTGCTTTCCTGAGGAAAGTAACGTGTCCTGTCCTACACATTTTGTTGTCCTTTTAAATCATGTAATTGAATTACCCGACAAAAAGCTTGCAGTTCCATTCAAAAGAAAAACAGTCATTTGAAAAGGTTCAGGAGAATATAAAGAATGTCTCAAGCTGCTATGTGTAGGCGGGTGCTCTATATTCCATTCATAGCTATTATCTGGCCATTATGCTTGTCATACACAATAAGAGCCTACCCCTTGATGCCATTCTATTGGCAATATCCTGCCGCATGAAATATAGGTCAAGCATCATTTTCCAGTTGGTACACTAACCTCCTGAAGGCGGAAGGCAGATTAAAACCTCTACTGACATGTTCCTGTAGTAATTGGTTGCCATGTTATGTAAGTGGAGGTGACTGAGAACATGCAAAATCCAATTTTCTATTTCTTGGCTTAAAGCTACAGTCTGACCTGGATAATATAATATTGTCTGATGATTAGAATGCAGACAGGAACCTCAGTGTAGGTGTTATTGATTCCAAGACAATAAAAAAATCAAACTTTAAACTTGATTAAAGTTCTGGAGTTGTCTCCAAAAATTAATATTCTTGACACTTGGGGGGTTATTTACTAAACTCCGAATGCAAAAATTACAAAATTCGTGATTTTTTTTTAAAAAAAAATTGGACTTTTAAAAAATCTTGAATTTTTCAGAATTTAATAAACCCAGAGGATGGAAAAGCCAGAATCCGAAAAATCGGCATTTCAGACCTGTTGAGGTTGCATATAAATCAATGGGAGAAGTGCCAATGATTTTTTTGATGTGCGCTGGCTTTCATGCAATACAATGACGTTTTTGGAGTTTTCAGGCAAAAAAACTGAGTTTTCGGATGAAAAGTCAGAAAAAATCAGGAAAATCAAATGAAAAATCCGAAAAAAGCGTGAAAATCTGATTTTTTTTTTTCCCGCAAAACAAATTTCGGGAAAATGTAATAATAAATAAGCATAAAAAAAGCCGAGCGGATTTGATTGGAGTTTGTAGCAGAAAATATTGAGATCAGTTCGTACTTTGATAAATAACCCTCATGGTGTAGTGCAATAAAAATATGATTTTCTGGAATGAAATGAATACTGCAAAAGTAGGCTTTAACACATGTTAAGGCCCAAAAATGACTTCAGTCACATAACAGCTACCAGGCATTAATTTACAAATCAAGAGACTCTGGGTTAGGTCTGTTTTCTGTAGATAATAAACATCAAACTCTGGACTTGCTGTCTTTTCACACTATAAGAGTAAGGCCACATGAGGAGATTCGGGGAGATTTTGTCGCCTGGCGACTAATCGCCTCGTCTTTTGAGCGACTATCTCCCCGAACTGCCTCAGCGTTTTTCCCCATAGGCTACAATGAAAAGTCATCTGCGCTAATGCACACGCGGCGATTCGTTTTCTATAGTCGCCCGAAGTTGCCTCACTGACGGAAATTTGGCTCTTCTAGTGCAGAAAGCGCAATTGCGTTCTCTGCACTAGCGACGTGGACCGGAAGGCAGGCTGTCTCAGGCGGCAAAATGCCCAGGATCGCCCCCGGCCAAAATGGAATCCAATATAATTGTTGGATTGTATAATTATGTCCATCAATAACCACCCCGTCACCAAATGAGGGAATAATGAAATTATTAGCTGCAAAATACTAAATACAAAAAGTAATTTGTGGCCTAACCTAACAAGATCTTTATTTTCCAGTTATGTTTACATTTGTCAACTTAAACAAAAATTCATCAAGTATAAAATAAATGAATACAGAATAAAAATAAATAAAATCTTCCTCTCTACTAACCAAGCAAATAAAACATTTGCTATATTAAAGGACAAAATTAACAAATCATCTATTTATCTTTGAACATCAATGGATGAGTGAAAAGAGTCTTCATTAGAATTGTACATAAACTTTTCAATAATAACTTTATCATCAGACTCCAGAATGTCAAAGTAGGGCTAACCTAACAAGATCAATGCACCAGTCAGCCGTCACATGGGATTATGTGGTTATAAAGACCAACATATACCAACAGTACTAGTCATGTGACTACCGCTAGTCTTCTCATGCTTGGTTATTTAGGGCCTAAATCCATTTCTGTTATCCAGAAAACTCAATTACAGGAAGGTCATCTCCATTTTAAGTAAATAATTAACATTTTTAAAAATTCTCATTTATTTCTGTAGTAATTAAACAGTACCTGGTACTTGATCCTAATATATAATTAATCCTCATAGGAGGCCAACCAATTCAATTTGTTTAATATTTAAATTATTTTTTTTGTAGACTTAATGTATGTGGATCCACATTACAGAAATACCCCTTATCCAGAAACGCCATATTACAAGCATTTTGGATAACAGGTCCCATATCTGTACTATGAATTTGCAGAGCATGCATAGGAGAGATGAGCAAACCTATCACTACATCATTTGGATGTTTTATCCCGATTCACAATCACAAATTCACACTGATTCACAATCACAAATTCACTTTGAATTTATGCAATTTCAGTACAATTGTTGCTACTTGAGTGTCAAAGTGAATCATGGCCAGTTCACCTGTCTGTAATTGGGTGACGTACTCTATTCATTACAACAGATTTTTCCACCCATTATAAGTGCTTAGGGATGCGTGAAAAAGGTGTTAAAGACACATGAAGATAATGAAACCTCTCACTATGATGATTAAAATATCTGCTGAAATGCAAAAGTGTTTTTATGATAAAGGCTCCAGCATTCGTCTTAGTTATGTGAAACTTAACGTTACAAATGCTCCCCGCGCCTGATTATCATGCAGTTCTTTCCTTCCTTTAGAGACATTAAGTAAATGGAACGCTGAGGAATTGAATATATTTAATAAAGCAATCCCCATATGTGCAGAGAAATGCAGAACTGGAATAATGAGTTTCTATGAATTTAATTCAAATGGAGAGTTAAACTGTTACCAGATGTGCACTAAGCTATACAGAACCGAAATTAATTAGCCTTAATATATAAGCGTAATGGGAAATTTCAGAGAATCCTTTGGTCCTATGATGTTCCTTGCCATCTGTAAAAAAAAGGTACAAAAGATTAATTGTCAGTCAGGGCAATGTATGTCTTTCCCAACTAATTAGCTTTTTTTTTTATTTGTACTGACAGTGGTGTCATACATCATCCCCACAAGGCCACATGATGGAAATGACCCTTAACCCCCTCCTTATTTTATAGTGGATAATGAGTTGCTGGAGATCTCCCAGGAGAGAAGTGTATACCTGCACACACCAAGAAGGTATAGGAAACGTGCCATTTAGAATTCTACCAACAGCAGTTGTATTAAAGAGCCTTCCATAGAATACAGAGCAACATCTGGAAGAGGAAGCAACAGGGAAGATTGCACAAGAGAGACACTGAGTGATTGGGAATTTGAAACCGCATAGAATAACGTAGAATGTAGGAAGGGTCAAGAAAAGTGCTCCCTATGATAGAGGTAGGGTATGTGCGGACTAAAAGCTTGTTGAGGATTGTGCTTGTGATGTAGTGCTTAGACCCAACCATCTGACAAATAGCCAGTTTATAGACTTACAAATACCTTCCTTCTGTTAAATCAGAGACTCTGGGAGTCTATGGTTGTATTGCCCATGTTTTTTCCTGAATGCTAAAAAATTGCATTGCTGTGCCCGTCTTTCTGGTTTTTTTTGCGAATTCACATTGAGAATACATTTACGTAAATGGCACGCAAATGAGATGGGAGTTTGCATGAGCGCACCCAATGTGCGAGGTTGTTGTGTGCGAAAATAGCGTTGACAGTAACTTAAATTCACACTTTGCGAAACTGTTTTGCGAATATTTTCTCAGCCACCAATGTTGTGTCGTAATTTAGTTGCAGACTAAATATTCGCAATTTGCAATTTTTTACATGTTTAAAAAGCTCTTATTGACATTCACCTTGTGAAAAAAAATTCGCAACTGTGTTTGCACCACACTTATTCAGCTTTATAAATATAACCATGCGCAGGGCAAATATATTCAATTTGCGAAACCAATCTGCCTTGCGTGAAGTTTATAAATGACTCCTTCTGTGTCTTCGTCCGACCCTTTCCCAGAGCTGTACCCTTCCTCTACTTTTTTTTTATATTTTAAGAAAGATGAGTATAAATGTTGTTTCAATAAAGTAATCCTTATTGTAGGTTACAGAACCCTCTGAACTGACAGCACCTATCTACTATAGATATCAATTCCATGATTTCAATAAATGTGGAAGTGATACAGAAATATAGCTGTCCCTGCTGAACGCGCTTCTCCATATTGCTATACTTGCAGACTAGAAGGAACCAGCAGGGGGTTTTATTTCTGCCATAAAATGTTACAATTCTTTGTGCTGTGTCAGCTAATTTGGTGGAAATTGCTCTATCTGCCCTGTTATTTTTTCCTACTGTCAGAAAATGCACTTGGAATTTGTATTTTACTTTTAACAAGTAGCAAACAGTGACAGGTCTCTGCTTGTTGAAGGATACAATCTTCTAAGGTTCTCCTTGTAACATTCATGCACTGTGACTGATCTCTGTGGGTGACAGGTTTACAATAAAAGCTGCTTCTTCTGTCTACTGGAAATATTCATTATGGCATATCATTTAATTTCTCTCAAATGATTTCTTTACATGTTTACAAGTAGATGACCAGGCTCCAGATCAGGGCGTGCCATCTTCTGCACCCTCCTATCCTGCTTTATTTACCCAAACCATCACGGTGCTGAGCAGTGTCCTGTTCGACATAATGACAAAATAAGCTGCTTAATGCATAGAAAATATGTTCCACACAAGGTTAAGGGACCAGTAACACAATAAAGTGAAAATATTGTTTCTACTTTTAAAGCTTTTCTCCAGCATCTGATAATAAACTAAAGTATTTATTGGCTACAAATGTATTTTATAGGAGAAGACTTCTCTTTATAATTAGAAAGAGCCATGAATGGCATTTGATTCCTGTGAAACAACTAAAACAATTGTATTCTACGCAGCTTGTTGCTTGTGTAATAAATGATCCCTGCTTCCCATTCTCTTATATAGTTCATTTATACAAACTGCTACATAATTATATTTAATTCCATATAATAACATAAACTAGCCCATCATGTTCTATGCCTTCACCATGTTTCTTTTGCAGACTAAAGTGCCTTTATTATTGCTTCTATAAGGTATATGACAATATTGTTTCCGTATATTGCTGAATATTTCATCAAGCAGGCGTTGTAACAGCTGGTGGCAATGATGGAACATTGTTTTTTTTTTATTTCTATTTTTTTATTGAGTTCTCTTCAAATTGACAGGGACTGACTAGGTTTAGCTGGCAACTAATGTCTGAAATCAGCCAGACTTGCAACAAGTATTTATATGGAATAATTCTGTTCATGAAATAAAAGGTAACTGCAGCCTATCTCTCCTCCTAACTTTATGTTTGCTGTCAGCAGGGTTGCCAGGTTGGTGGATTTCCAGCCAAATTGGGCTACTAATTTAAAGCCCAGGCAGGTTTTGGAAGTATAAACTAGCCAAGGGACTGATTTGGGTTAGTTGTTGGGCCTTTAGCTGGTTTGTATTTTGGAAACCAGCTAAAGTTTTTTCTAGCCCTAATGTGCCAAGCCTGTATCTCCCAATGCATGTTGGGTAATGTAGATTTTGTTTAAAAATTTGCAGACTGCCAAGTTTAATGTAAGACTAAAATACCCAGCATGCAATGGGACTGACTTGTGTAAAAGTCGTGAGTTACCAGAGTTTGGGCTCAGTACCCCAGTCTCCTATCCCTCTTACACATTCTTGCGTTTTCCGGTGACTTTCCTCAATTTCAGACAATTTTAGGGTAAAAATCAGCTGGCCACCAAAATATCAAGAGGTTGACCTGTTTGACCAATATTTATTGAAATTGTATATGTATTAGGGCCTTACGGGGGCCCCTATACCTCCTGCGTCCCTCTGTATTTATGCCCCTGGTAACGGGTGAATCTGTCCCATTTTGCTTCATGGAAAAATATGCGAAACAGTGAAAATTTGAAAAAGGCGTAGTTTCACATATATTCATTTATTTTTTAGACTTTTTTTCACTGCACATATTGTGCTATTTTTGGGCTACTTTTGAGGTGCCTCTTGGCTAGTTTTGGGCTGGTTTTGTAGCTGACTTTGGCTGGTTTTGAAAATTAGACCTGGCAACCCTGGCTGTCAGCTATTCTAAAGAAATTGTTCGTAGACATACCAGCTGGGTTACATGGGCCTATGCTCATCACATCTTTCCTCAGGCAACAGAAAGGAATACTGGAATATGTGGAACAAACAGGGGACCTACCTTATTTCATACAATATGATCCATAGAGAAGGAATGTTCAAGCCTATGGCTTGCTGCAGGTGATGATATATAAAATGAATTTCCTCCTTTAGGTATAGTTTCCCATTATAAGGAGAATGACCATAAAATACACATAAGTTATATATAAAAAGGCCTGTAAAAAAAATGAACAGATGTTTCCATATATTATCATTGTTTATAGTGCATCGACATTCTCAGCAGAAAGAGGAAAGAGGACAAACAGTGCAACAACAAACAGTAACAAAACGTAATAAGAGGCCAGAAGACCCTGCGCATAAAGCTCACAATGATGAGACACAGATATATAAAACCACATGCATCACTCTATTGTTCTATAGGGAATATTGCATTACACAGCCTCATGCCCCAGTAAAGCACAGACAAGTAGTAACTTTATTATTTGTTTTGCTGTTTTACTGCAGCATAAGCTCTGTACACTGACTCAGCATCCAACACACAAATCATACTATATGGAAACAAATCTCACGTACCCCAAACCACATGCAAACCTGCAGTAGACTGACCAGTAGCATCTCTCAGAAACCATCCAACCAGCCAGTTTCTTGCCATATCTAAATTTGACTGGTTTGGTGATCTGCCAAACTCTGTGCTTGATAGCAACATACTGTATACAGTCTGCCTTCTTGATTACAATCCAAATTCTGCATTAAAATGGGTAAATCTGAGTTTTTTTCATGGTCCTTTATATACAACCCATTCTAATAGTAGGATTGAATCTTATTATCCTTGAAAGAGAAGAACGCCCCCCACAATGCCGTTCAAAGTGTAAACTGCCTTGTACTTTTCACCCTTGTATTTGCACTCATCACTGTCTGGGGCAAACCTGTGTGCCCTGTTCTGGAGAGCCCTAAACATACAGGGCATATAAGCCAGTGAAACTTGCACCCATCATGTGGTCTTTCTATGGATATCGGACGCCTTGGCCTAATTTCCTTGTAAATCCTGGAGCAAAATAAATAAATCTCACTTCCAGTCTAGGACACCCTACAATCAGAGAATATCCCAGATATGCATAATAATATTCTAGATTTACCCCCAAATGTAATAAAAGGCCCAGTAGCAGTAACCCATTGCAGAAATGGCCAGTAAAAGTTACCAGTTAATGACGTAAATTGGAAGCTGTTTGAGTGTCCTCGTTCATTTACCTTGTCTACCCTGTGCGTTCCTCAGCAAGCAACAAATATGTTGAAACTAAATTACTCTCACCCTGAGGAGTAATGTAAAGTCAGCTTGGTTCTGCCTTGTGCAAGTATTTTATTGAAAATCAATGGCTGTCTGCTGTGTGTGAGAATAGGATGCGTCGTAGAATAGATGTGTAATAATACCTCGCATTTGTTTTGTATGGTGTGATGTTACTTTGTAAATGGATATTGCACATACCAATGTGTATGGGCATTTAATATATATAAATTACACACTGATGTTCTAGTATCAGAATATAGGTTTGTTCAGCCATTGTCCTTATAACAAAATCAGTCTGCTTTGCAGTATTTCACTTTACAGTTGCACAGATGCAGATGAATGGTAATTGCTGTAATTGCTGGTAAATGCTGTATTTAATGATTGTTTGTATATGACTCACTCATTCATAAGGCAGCTCTTACCATATCTAGATGTGCAGTCAACTGTCTACAGGAAACCAGACAGACGGGAGATGGATAGATACATAGATATAGTTAAATGCAAATGTTTTGGCCTTCAAAAACTACATATTTGGTTAATTTTGTAAAAAGAAGAAAACAACTACTGTAGGAATCAGTTTCGATAGTGATAAATATATGTTTTTGGAAGGCTCGGGATCCTAATTGCTCTTCAAGGCAACTGGTTGAGGATCTGACAATGATGCAAATGCCTACAAAACAGGGGAAGGCTATAAAAATATTGCAAAACTCTTCCAGCTCAGAATATTCACTGTGCATAGTGCCATCAAGAAATGGCAGGCAAGGCAACCTGTGGATGTTAATATAAGATCTGGAAGAGCAAAAAACATCCAGGGAGACCTGCTCATATACTGGCCAGAAAAGCAAAGGGAAGCCCTCATATGACCTGCAGGAAGGTGTGTCTGACACAGGAGTGGTGTTGTTACAGTGAAGTGTTGCTTGCACAAATATGATCTGCATGGCAAAGTTATCAGAAGGAAGCCTGATCTGCAACCTCATCACAAACGTCAATGATTAAAATATGAAAAACAGCATCTAAACAAGCAAAAGGCCTTTTACAAACAAGTGTGGAGGGACTGATGAAGTAAAAATGTAGCTCTTTCCCCACAATCATCAAATCTTTGGAGAGAAAAAGATACAGCATTTGAGAAAAATGCCTTGCCAACTGTTACACATGGTGTTGGAGTCATTATGATTTGGAGTTGTGTGGCAGCCAGTGGCAAAGGTAGGGGCGTTTTGGCCATGAGGCAAGGTGAGAACCCACAAGTTACCAGGGTCGAAGAAACTTTAAGAGCTCAATTTCTTGTAATTACACTGGAAACTCGGCTTTTAAACTTGCTAAACCCTGCTGGTTATAATTAGGTAAGTACACAAAGAGAAAGAAAGCCAGCGCTCGGGTTTGCCTTTATAAAATAATTACAAAAAAATTAGGTGTTAGTACCACACTTTGGCCATGTCAAGGCCCCTCATTGTACGTGAGTCCCACACTTTGTGAGCATTCTACGTTTTTGTAGTGCATTTAAAATCAAGTAGTAAGACCAATGTGCACTTACTCTTAGCTCAGGAGCTCTAGTAGGAAAGTGGGGAGCTTTTAAGCCACAGCCAACAAACATACACATGGCTAAATGGCAGCCATAGGCAATATTTGGCTATGGCGTCAGCGCTCAGTCTAACTCACGCTGTGGTGTTGAATAGCTGCCGTAGACACCATTATCCCAGTTGCCATTTAGCCTTTAAGACAGGGAATCACTTATAAATGTATATTAATTGGCTGGGGCTAAAAAGCTCCTTGCTTCTTCACTATAGCCCCTGAGTTAAGGGGAAGTGCACCATGGCCTTATTTCTCAGTCACATGTTTACTGGGGGACTTGATTTTAAATGCACTACAAAGTCCAAATGCGAATAGTGGAGGAAGGAAATTATTCACAGGTTTGTTGGCTGGCGCTTGAAAGCTCCCAGCTTTCCCACTAGAGCTCCTGAGCTAAGGTTAAGTGCACAATGGTCTTACTACTCTGTAACACTGGTTGCTAGGGGACTTGATTTTAAGTGCACTACAAATTTATAATACTGACAAATAGTGTAGGATAGTGTAGTTAGTGTGGCACTAACACCTAATTTTTTGTAATTATTTTTTAAAGGCAAACCAAGCGCTGGCAAATTTTCTCTCTCTCTTTGTGTACAAATATTGGCTTTTTATCGTTTACGGCAGCTGTTCAACTCCAGAATGTGTGTTAGACCGAGCGCTGGGACAATGGTGTCTATGGCAGCTGGTCAACACCACAGCGTGAGTTAGACCGAGTGCTGACGATTTTTTTCTATGATTAGGTAAGTGCGGGTGGCGAGGTGGGGGGCCACATCATGAATGCTGCCTCAGGAGACTTTACATATAGGGGAACGAATGGGCTCCAATAAATATCAGCCAATTCTGTCCGCCAATGTGAAATAGTCAGTGAAGAAGCTAAAAAGGGGGAGGCTACCATGAGCTACTTGAAGAAAAGCAACCTGAAGATTTTGGAATGGCTCTCACAGTCTCCTGACTTCATTGAAAATCTTTGGATAGAGCTTAAACATGTAAGTTAGCCCAAGAAGATCTTGGAATGTTAAGTGATTGCCAAGGTAGAGTGGGCAAAAAAGGATAGAAACAAAAGGTATATACAAGAAGTGATTTGTGCCAATGGAACTACATATTGACTTACTAGAATGCCAAATCTTTGCACATGCCACTATTACTTTTATCTTTGTTCTTAAATTTGAGGTGAAATAAAACGAAATTGTGCATTAACATTTGTAAACATGTTGTCTTTAACCATCCAATTTCTGCACTACACCCAATGGACACCAGTAAACCAGTGACATTGCTACACTTTGAGGACCCCCAGGTGCACTTTGGATGCATCAATATTTTCTACTGACTTTCAGAGATAGTTTCATCCTTTCTGCGCTTTTTTCAAGCTTTACCTTTTCTAAATGTTTATTCTTCACTGTTTTCTTTTAGCCACTTCTCTTTACTACAGGATAAAAATAAGGCTATAGTGCCTAATAAAAAAAAAGTAAAAAAATATTTTTTTGGTTATTGGCTTTATTTATGGGTTATTCATGTGTTTCTCTTTTTCTGCAGAAGTTGCATGAACTGAACTCATGTACAACACCACCCAAGGGTTATTCTATTTGACTTGGTTAACTGTTGACAGGATGATGTGTTTCTCAAACTATTGGATAAATGATCATCATCATCACCTTCTATTTTTTTCTCTTTGGTGGTTAGTATAGGTATACTAACTTGATAGGTCATCTAAAGTAGAAAAAAAGCCAAAACCCAGATATTAATAAACATTCTAATAAGACTGATGAGTGGTCTTAGATAACAGGATGTTCCCCGAATTATGTTCAAGCAGTATCCCAGATATTGAATAGACATTGACCCAATCTCTTACCTTATTTGGCCTTCATGCTGTCACCCTCCAATATCCTTGACATCGTAAGGAAATCTGGTCACAATTTGGAACCATAAAAGTTGATAAACCATTATTCACGAAAACACCCAGAACTCAGAGGAATGTTTGCATGCCATATTTTGTGCAACCGTGTCCCATCACAATCTGATTATATGTAACCCATAAAGTACAACATGCCACAAGTGTTCATCTATTAGACTATATGCTAAAAAAGTATTTCTGGATTCTGAATAAGAGGTCCCATACCTGTAAAGGGCATTTATGTCACAAGATGCTTGCTTTTAATTAGGCAAATGCTACCTGCTGACTGGTTGCTATAGTTGACTAGACCTGCACTTGACCCTGGAGTCATTTTTGACCCTGTACTGATTGTTGGGTTTTTCCCCCTGAAGAGTTTGGCTCTCAGTACAGAAAGTGGCATCTGGACTTACAGCCCTGTCCAGCATCAGACTGAGAAGGGTCTGGGCTGCATCAGGGGCCCTACGCCCCCCCAGGGCCCCCCACCTCAAGACAAAGGGAGCAGGTCTGGGCCAGTAGGGCGCACAAGGCCGTGCCCAGTCCAACACTGGCCATGTCCTTATCCCCTTACTGTCCTGATGTGGGCTGTGTATCCTGCCACTCCCTGAATGTAAAAGCCTGTAGCCATTTGCAGACAACTGAACGCAGATTGAAAAGTACAAAACATGGCAGATTGTCAAATGAGAATGCAACACAACCACTCATTTTGGGAATATTCACATCTATATATGCATGAAGAATGCAGATATGGATTGAATGATGTCCTCTAGTTTATTTAATGCTCCAGCAGGCCAGTTGTGTGACTAGATATTGTACTGTGGTCCAATCAACCAGATAGAAGTTGTATAATGACAATTTCCCAGGAAGTGCTACAAGTGAACTGGAAGGTAGAAGAAAATAAACGCTACCAACCTGCAGTAAATTGTATTGCGTTGTGCACTGAGAACAAAACTTTGCAAGAAAATTCCCATAAATATACTACTGACCCTCAGACATATATTGTGACTTTATTTCCTACATATTACACCAGCGGAACTGTGACTGATGCACTGTGTTTGAATAATCCAGAGAGCAGATTGTTCTCATCTCCATTGTCTATATAACAGGTCAGGCAGCTGTACCTAAAATTCACTGCTGCTTGGCGAAAACATCATATTACAGCAGTGACGCCAATTTACTGGTGAAGCGGTGAGTAAGAGCTACACGCCAGCAGACATAGTGCTACTATTGACGTAGAACACTGTAATGTTCCCAGAGAAAGGCTGTAAATCCTCAGGTCCGCCGTTGCCTAAGATGTTTTTATGGCATTGTGCTATGTCCTCTTTATCTGATTGTTTTACAGTACTTGCCTAATGCTGCCGTTCCAATGGCATCCTAATTGTCTTCCTCTATTTTATGTGCTAATGGCACAGACTGTCACTTGATATAACTGAAGTAAAGGGGACATTGTGGCACTGATTATTATTGCACTGCAAGAATTCATCTGAATAACCCTTTGGACTGATATATGGAAATGCATTGTTTTTCGAAAAGCATATGTGGCCCACTTAGGGTGGTGACCACCAGGATATCTGTAATTTCACTGTAGATACTTCCTATGCATTAGTTGCTTGCAATGAAAATAAACTTGATCCTGCCACCCGCACATCTCATAATATTCACCAGGAATAGACCAAGTGCCTCATATCTATTGAAGGTTTTGTAGAGTGGGCCATTGACACCTGAGATTCAGGAGTTTTACATCCCCTGTTTTTAAGTTTTCCCCCAGTTTACATCAATTTTGTGATCCCACCTATATATTATATATAAAACATTTTCCTCATTTGTAATTTACCCAGATTTTACACCATTAAAACCCTCGAAACGTTGCTGTTTCTGCTAATAAATACGCAAGGGCTTGTCCCTGCTTGCATCTGCCTTTCGAGCGCCAGTGATTCCAGTATCCACTTCCAGTAGGAGGATGCCGATCCATTCATCACCCTGCACCAGGCAATCAACACATAGGCCAGGGTTTTGCGAGCAGAGCTTCTTTTTGAATTGCTTACTATAGCCAAGTTTATCATCTACAAGGACCTTTTCTATAATGGATTTGCCTAGTGCCGTCCCATTAAGGATATAAGTTGCTTGGATATTTTTACATCCCAGGTGCATGACTTTACATTTATCAACATTGAATCGCAGTAGCATTAGATGAGACCTAATAAATCTTACACGTAGACAAATCTTCAAATTCTCTCCATTCATCTCCATCCATTTACTAAATGGATGACTTACCCTCCCCACCAGTGGTCAATCAGTCTGTGGAAACAATTAAGTTAATGGATGCTTCATCATGTTTGAAACAAAGTGCATTGACTAGTAGGTAAAATCATTTCACCAGTTTTGTTGATTGACAGCAGTACAAAGATGTTTCGCCTCTAGTCCCCAGTCTAAAACTGCCCACTTAGAATAAGTGGGGTCATCCCCTGCATGGGTGTTAAATAGTGAAATTTAAAAAACAAGTCCAAAAATAGTAATTATTTCAAAAGTGTCAACACATTGTAAAAAGCTGTAAAAATAGATTTAGTTACAGGTCACAAAACAAGGCAAAAATATCACTGCCTATAGGAATAGAAAGGGGGATTCTCTGCAAAGTGCTCAGATTACAGTGCTACGCAATATGTTGGCACTATATAAATACATGTTAATAATCATATCACAGATCAGCATTAGTGTAAGCAGACCTAGCAGATGTCCTGGGGCTGCAATCTAAAATTTAATCCTAAAAAAATGATGTGGTGAATAGAAAATGTTGATAAAAGCTGGACAGTGTAATAAGAATTCAATTTAGTTACACCAACGGTAATAAGAACATGATTAGACAAGAGAAAGGAGAAGAGAAAATAGAATCACTGTAGTGGCATTGCATCTGAATTCATGATGAAACTCCAACTTTCAACTTGATACGCATTGCTTAAAAATACATGTATAAATATACATTATATATTAATGACAGAGACTCAGAGGAAATTTAATTTGCGCACATTCAAGAATATAATGGGTTTAAGGGGTTGTTCACTTTTAATATACTGTAGAGAGGGATATTCTGAGAACTTTTTTTATTTTTGTTTTTTTATTTATTGAGTTATTTGACTATATAATTCAGCAGCTACGACCCAAATTACTGGTTGCTACGACCCAAATTACTCTAGCAACCATGAATTGATTTGAATAATTGATTGAGACTGAATATGAATAGCAAAGGGTCTGAATAGCCTTCAGCCTTACAGAGCATTTTTTTTAGACGGGGTCAGTGACCCCCATTTGAAGGATGGAAAGAGGCAGAAGAAGGAGGCAAATCATTTAAAAATTGTAAAAATAAATAATGACAAACAATTGAAAAGTTATATGTATGTACCGTGTGTACTGTATATATTGCATTGAGGAGCCCATTACTTAGGGGGGTCATGTGACTAAGATTTTAAGCTTTTTAGAAATAAATCCTCTGTTCTACCACCGTAGAAAAAGAGGAAAGCAGTAGAACATGTTCTCTGTTTTAGTAACCCATGCCTTCACATATGTGATATCACAGGCTGCCATACTGTATGTATTGCTTATCATGATTTCTATGAACATTATTCTAGAGGGAACACTGGGATGCAATGCTTTATCCTAAAAACAAAAAGGAAAATCTTTTGTGTGCTTATGGGAAGCAAGAAGTACAGTTCTCAGCAAAGTCACAAGGGGTGGGGCACAAATGAGGGTAGAACCACAGATACGTGACTGTAATGTCTCTACATTAAAGTGCTATTCTGAAAGTCTTGCAACAGACTCTGGAAAATCCATCATTCCTTCTCTCTAAGAATCCAGTTTTACTTTTTCGCTTTTGTTTGTTTTCGGCATACACAGTTACCCAATTACTACGTATTCATTTCTGTTTCCAGCCTCTTAGTTGTCCAAGTGCCAAGCTCAGAGAATGAGGAATGATTTGTTTCAACTTGGTGTTGCTTGATTGTAATGTCTGCAGAGCTAAAAAAAACGATTTTCCTAGAACTGGGTAGTTATGTGGAAATGAGTAGCGCACCACATGAAAATGTTTAATCAAGCAGATATCCCTGTGGTATTAATGCTGCTGTGGCAGGTTTTGTAATGGCGGTCTTATGTTTGTACTTTTGTTGAAATCATAAATCTGGATGTTACCCTCATTAGTTTCATACAGATATACAAAGTTATATGATATCCTGGTTATAGAGCACTAATTAGTTAGTAACAGTGGAGTGGAAGGAGCTTGGGATGTAAGAGGCCTCTAGGTTTTGGCTTTGATTGAAATTGCCATGTTAAAGTATTGAGGGGTTATTTATTTATTTGCTACATTTTATCGAGTTTGTCCCCGATCCAATTAAATTGTGCTTTTTTAATAATAAATAGGGGAGTTTTTACACAATTGTTTTCTTTTAGTACATAAGGGACACACAGGAATGTTTAATGTGCCAAAAGAATCCAGAAGCTGGGCCCGGCGCCATATACAGTATGTTCCTGTATTGGGAATAACAGCGTATAGCATATGCACGGACACTTTTTTTTTTTTTTTTTACAAAAAAAAATATTTGTGTACAAATATTGGCTTTTTATCATTTATAGCAGCTGGTCAACTCCAGATTGTGAGTTAGGCCGAGTGCTGGCACAAGGTTGTTTCTAGCAGTTGATCAAAGCCACAGTGTGGGTTAGACCGAGCACTGACGATATTTTTTCTGTTACATTTTTTTACCAGCATTTTACTGGTTAATGTGAGCACGAGTACCTTATTGTGCCAAATGCATTAGTAGCACCTCTGAAATGGATATTAAACAACAGGTTTGTGTGTAAAAATGTAGTTGTGTGTGTTTTTGTGTGCTTGCGTTTCGAGTAATGATGCTTGTTGGGTTTTATGAAGAGCTGATTTAAAAAACACTGGACTATTATGGTGCAATGATATAACAATCATTTTAAAGCAACTCTTGTATGGTTGTATGATGGGCTACAGTACTGACCTATCTACGGAGGCTAGGGGGGTTATTTATTAGGTAATTACACCTGACGCAAGTGTCAAGTCAATGAGTATTAAGTGGCAGACAGGAACAGTAGTAAATGATCTCTTGCGACTGTTACATTGCAAAAATGAATAGAACTTCTTGAATAATTTAAGTATTGATTCTTATATAAAGAATATAGTAAGAACACAAAGTGCCTTTGCTCAGAAAAGCTGCTGCAGTCCTGGAGCCCTGTGATGCATTTTTAGAACAGTCAGGGAATAGTTCCTTAGCAAAACCATAACTGGCTAAAGGTGGCCAAACACAATAAGATCCACTTGTTTGGTGAGGTCGACAAATATGCCCACCAACAGCAGGGCAATATCAGGTTAATCCCTAGGGCCAAACTATTGGATTATAATGAAGGAAATGGGCGCCGATGGGACGAGGACTGGGACTGTGGTCCTTGATCACAGATAAAAATCAAACCTTTCTGATTGATATCCAGACGACTTTTGGCCTGATATCGATCATGGAGACCGGTCGGAAGCCCCACACACTGGCAAATAATCTGCATAATTGGTCTAAAGGACCGGTATTGGCAGCTTTAATCTGTCCATGTATGACCACCTTAAAGGAGAAACTAACCCTTAATAAAAAAAAACCTCTATCCCCTCCCCCCCAGCCTAACTGCCCCCTGGGCAAATGCCCCTAACTCTTTACTTACCCCTCTGTGCAGATTTTGTCCAGCGGAGTTCACAGGTGCCTTCTTCTTCTCTTCGGTAATCTTCGGGAATAAGACAGGCGCTTCAGCAATTTTTTGTGAGTTTCGGCGCATGCGCAGTTGTTGTGAGACAGAAAATTGCTCCAACTGCGCCTGTGCCGCTACGCCAGTCTTATTCTGAAGATTTCCCAAGAAAAGAAGATGGTGTCCCATGAACTCCGCTGGATAGAATCTGCACGGGGTAAGTAAAGAGCTAGGGGCATTTGCCCTGGGGGGAGGTCTATGTAGGGTAGGGGGTTGGGTTTTTTGAAATTAAGGGTTTGTTTCTCCTTTAAGGCCAAGGGCTTTTCAGGGAGAAGTACACAAAGGAATGCCAAGCTTATAGTACAGTACAGCTGAACCTTGAATCTTTTTATTTCCATTAGTTGGCCTGCTGATACCTTTGCATTTAATAAAACTCTGGGTGTTTTACAACAACTATTGTCTCCATTTGCGCAGGTTACAGTTGGATTGTCAAACACATTGGCCATTGGGTGCAGTTGTACAATAGTATTGCCGTCTATGAAAAGATATAAGCCACGGGCTTTCAAGTAATCAACATTGGTTCCAAAGCTCTTCTCCTCTGGTACCCAATATAACATTGATTGCTGGGAGATTGGCTACAGGGGTTAGTTTAACAGTGCTACACACGTCATTATGGGATAAATATTATTTTCTCAGGGCTCTGGTTATTGTTTAGAAACCATCTCTGACATGTTGTATAACATACAGTCTGCAAATGTGAACAGTAAAACAGCATGGGCAATATACATATCACCAAGCTGTGTATACCAGTGCCATCAGTTTCATGTTAAACCTTTACGACAGTGAATGGATACAGTCATTGTTACAAAGTATCCAAAGTTTGTAAATGAAACTTACAGATGGAATAGGTACTGTATGTTTAGCATCGATATCAGGGGTTCCTATGCGTTTTCTCTGCAGACCCAAAGCCTGGGAGTTTGCTTTATGAACCAAAGAACAGGATTAGAATTAATTATGCATCTTATGTTAATCATAGACAGTGTCGTGCTACAGCAGGCAATAATAATTAAAGGGCATCATTAAAACCAACCCTAACCAGGATGTCAACTGAATTTTGGGTCTCGGTCTCCTGGTTAAAGGGGAACTATTGCGAAAATTGAAATTTAATATAAGCTTCAGCATACTGAAATGATGTTTTCTAAATATAATCAATTTAAAAAAAAGTGCTGTTTCTGCAATATTCAAGTTCATCTTCACTATTCCTCTCTCAGCATCTGTTTCTCTTCATTTTGTCTTCATGCAGGAGTTGGGTGTCAGATATTCATTGGCAGTTAGATCCAATATATCTTATAGGGGGGCTCCTTTATACTAGAAGATGTATTAGAGCTCACTCTATTAAAATCACCAGACATCATGTCTCTCTACATGCAGGATTTGTGCAAAAGGCATTTATTTTGTTAGATTTTGTTAGTACTGGAATCAGTTATTTGAGTGAGCTCTAATACATCTGCTAGGAAAGGAGCCCCCCTATAAGATATATTGGTTCCTCTTTAAGAACCACTAGGAAAGCATTTTAGAATATTTGACGCAAGCTACAGTAACCTTATGTTGGGACTCCATGAGTTATGTAGTATTTAGCCATAGCCGTCCTGCTACAGCCCCCCTACCTTAGGAACCTATTACACTAATATAAGCAGAAGTTGCCTCCTGATATTGGGAACTGTCATTGTGCAGTAAGTAGACATAAGAGGTGCAGTGTTCATTTTTGAGGTCTTATTTGTGCGTGTGCTTCTGCTAAAGTCATTGCTTCAGGAAAGTATTTCCTTTGTCCCAGCACATTTTGCAATACAGTTTTGCTCTTACCAAGTTCTGAAAAATGTTTGTTCTGAGATGAATGTGCAGTAACTCACTGCCAGAACCGCACTTAGTGCCTTGGGCCTGACAAGAACCTTGATGTGAGAAGCACTGAGCAGTCAGAACCAGCAGTGCCTTGAGTACAACACATGCTCGGAATGATGGGAAACACGACAGATTACCTGTGACAAAATGACTTATCACTTCAGTTGGCTTCTGAGGCGCATTTAAATGAATTGCGTTGGATTTTACTCTATTTGTTGCAGAACAGAAAGTAATTACCACTTCATTATATTCATCAGTTTGCTTTATGACAATGCCTTTAATTGCAAAGTACATTTTGCACCAGCAATTCACTATACGTGCCACTGACCAGCATGGCTTTTGTGCAATAACACCTTGTTTTCTGCATTTAAATCTGTTTAACTAACCTGTCAACAAACACTGATTCCAGTTGGGCCCAGTCTGAGAGGGTCTGTTTGCCTACCATCCATGCTTTATAGTAGGGATACAACAAATCCATTAGTTTGGATTCGGCCGAACCCCCGAATCCTTCGCGTAAGATTCGGCCGAATACCGAATCGAATCCTAATTTGCATATGCAAATTAGGGATGGGAAGGGATATATATTTTTTACTTCCTGGTTTTGTGACATAAAGTCACGCGATTTCCCTCCCCGCCCCCAATATGCATATGCAAATTAGTATTCGGTTCGGCCTTGGCAGAAGGATATACAAATCCTGGCCGAATTCCGAACTGAATCCTGGATTCGGTGCATCCCTACTTTATAGCACTGCTGCAACCTGTGTCCTAAAGTAATCTATAGACTCCATGTCTATTTAACCCTTTCTGTGCCAGGGTGGATGGCCCAGAGATGCAAGAACCAATGTGCCAGCAATCTAAATTTTGTGGAGGTTCCCTTTGATCTGTGCGGTGTAACCTCTTGACTGGCTACTTTTATTTTTAAGAGATTTTCTGTATTTAATAGTATTTCACTTCAGGCATCACTTACGGGCATATTTCTCAAGGGTTCAAAAAGACCAACTGAAATTAAGTCGAATAGGTCCGTATTCGGCCGCATTCGAATTGTACGAATCTAAGTAATATCGCATTCGATCAAATTCAAATTGAAGTTTTTCCAAAAAAAACTTTGATTTTTCAAAGTCCACCAATTGACTCCAAGGAACAAATTCACTAACCTCCGAAAATTCGCCAGCAACGGCTTCACTCACAGCACAACACTTCGCCAGGCGTAGATCCGCAAGGAAAACACTAATTCACTAGAATCCAGAGTTAAAGGTACGACGAACGCTGGCAAAGTTACACTAGCGTTACTGCGTCAAGCGAAGCGAAGTTGCGCTAGCGTTGCCTAATTTGCATATGGCAGGAAGTTAAATGGACGTATATGTTACAGCAAATACATTACATTACACAAGCCCAGGAACCTTAATAAAATAGAGTTGTCCTACATATGATCTCAGTGTATAGTTTATGTGCCAAAAAATGTACGCTCTTTTTTAGCCTATCACCCTGAGAAAGTAAAAGTCGCCAGCGTTTTTTGGGACTTAGAAACATTTTCAATTATTTTTTTAGGAAGTCCTATCTACTCTATTGCACTTCGCCTGGTCTGAGGTGGCGAAGGCAAGTCTGGTGCAAGAAGTAACGTTCAGTAAAATCCGCATCTTAGTGAATTTGTGTAGTTACGTCCATTCGCAAGAGCACAAATTCACCAGGCGTTAGGGAGCGATGTACTGCTAGAATCTATCTTCATCGCTAGCGCAGTTACGCCAGTGAGCGTTAGTAAATCGGCGAAGTATTGAAATGACGTCATGCTGGCAAATTTTCTCCCGGGTTAGTCACTTCGCCCTTTAGTAAATTTGCCCCCAATAGGTTCTAGGAGGTCCCCCATAGGCTAAAACAGCAATTTGGCAGGTTTTAGAAGTTGAATTTTTAAAGAGACAGTACATGATAAATTTCGATATTCGAATTTTCAAATTGTTTTCAAATTCAAATCGAATTTTAACTATTCCCTAGTCGAAGTGCACAAAAAATAGCTTGAAATTCAAATTTTTAGTATACAGTAATTGTAGAGTGTCTCAGTCATTTTTATTATAGGCAGTTAAAGGGATGCCTTTGTTTCAATTCAAAACAAATTGATATATATTTAAATATACATATAGACATGCAAATGATGCAATCAGGAGCACTCATTTATAGGTTGAACTCCTGGGTGTTATAAAGTAATCTCTGTGAAATATCAATATGCTTTATTGATCTAATTCAACTTTTCTGTCACTTAAATGCAACCTTCCTCAGGGGCCAATCAGACAAACAATTCCATTTGTCCCTGAGGGAGTACACTTTAAGTGACATAAAAATTGAATAAACTCAATAAACCACATTGTTATTTTAATGTTATTTTTCTAGGAGTACAGTACATATATATATATATATATATATATATATAAATATACATATATATATATATATATATACATATATATATATATATATATATATATATATATATATATATATATATGCACACATAGAATGTTTATTAGAAACAAAGGCATATAGATATAAGGGGATCGGAGTGCCAAATGTATACCTCCCTACATTTGAAAAATAGAAAGAGGCCTGAGACCGGACGCACTGTGCATGGCAGAATTTCTGGTGTCGGCCATTCAATTACCGCAACCTCTAATTACCATGTCTATTTTACAAAATTTGGCAGGTTCTAAAATTTTGAACACATTTCAGGGAGTTTTAGGGCAATGTTTTATATCGTATAACAGCTTTGCTAACAAAGGTGAAATTGCCCTTTAAGCTGTGAGTCTGAGTTCTCCCAAGAGACCTGCTTATCTTAAATAGGTACAGTTGTAACTTTACTGATCTTAAATTGTTAGAAATGTATCAGCTGCAGCGTTTGTTGGGCTTTCAGCCAAAAAGCCTTATTTTAATTACGTTTCAGAAATGTTTTCTGGTGTCAGTGCAGGAGATCACAGAAAAATTTGAGACATTCCAGTAAGAAACCGGGGACTGTGGGTTGAGCTGTCAAAATAGGGACTGTCCTGCAGAAAATCGGACATTTGGGAGGAATAGCCAACTTTAATATGTTTTAGGTTTACTATTTTTTACTTTATACTTGGCGGCAATCCTTTACTTGTGTGGGTTTAAGTTCATGACGGTACTTCACCATTGGTGGACATTTTACCATTAGGCTGCAGAGAAGTTGCCTTTACAATCGGCTCATGTCTATGGCTGAAACGGAATAGTGAAGTAAACCAATCAATCAACATCTGTGATCTGGAAATCTTCTGTAAGTAGCTTTTAATCCACATGGGGCTTGGTGTGCCTCAGAACTTCATTATCTGGGCTATTTATTCGTTTTATAGGCTGGTGGCAAAATAAACTACACTTTAAACGCTTTCTATGGCTACAAAAGTATTGTTACTGCTACTTTTTATTCAGTGGCGGAACTACCGGGGGAGCAGGGGGTGCGAGTGGGCCAGGGCCCGCACCCCCTCAGGGCCCCCCGGCAGCCTGCTTGCCACTGAAATTCGGTGTGTACAGAGGGGGACGGGGGCCCGGCTACATGTCACGCACCAGGGCCCGCCCCCCTCTAGTTACGGTACTGTTTTTATTATTTGTCTTTCTATTCAGCCCCCCCCCATTCATACTCCAGTCAAATCAGTGCATAGTTGCTAGGGTAATTTGGACCCTAGTAACCAGATTGCTGAAATTGAAAACTGCAGAGCTGCTGAATAAAAAGCTAAATAACCCACAAATAATAAAAAAATGAAAACCAATTGCAAGTTGTCTCAGAATATCCCTCTCAATATCATACTAAAAGTTAACTCAAAGGTGCACAACCCCTTATTTATTGTTTTAAATAGGCAATCCATTTTGTTTCATTATTCAAAAATATAAACATACACATTTTTGAGTATGAGGGTTCTGTAGGGACAATAATCTATCTCAAAGGGAAGATAAAATCGAATTATAAACAGTTATATGTCCCCTATTGGCCAACAGGGCTCTTTGATCTTGTCAAGCTACTTTTTGCCATTAAACACGTAGACCAAAGACTAAACCATAAAAAAAAGCTTGACCGCATTGTCTGTAAGGTCCCTATACATTCAATGGCAGGCAAGCAGTCAATGACATTACTAAAAATAAACAAAAAAATATTAAACACGTGGTATATTGTCTAGAAAACAAAAAAAAGGCATCAGAACGGACACAAACAACATTGTTAGTCACTGAACATCACGTGCTGGTGGCCATTAATGTATAAGGTGTGTACTGCTTACAAATGAGCTTTCTATATACAGAGGACAATGACAATTTCTCCGCAAAGTAACTGTCTGGCTATTGGGATCCTAGACTTTTCTAGTTCAAGATATGGCCCACTGGCAACGTGTAGGAAAGACGCGTTCCTTACCGTTAAAAAGGCAGACATATTGTTCAATGTACAAACACATTACAATAGTAGGGCTGCAGACAAAGGGACAAGACAAGGCAATGATGTATAAAGACATTTACTGTTCCTTTTCAGCTCATGTGATTTAGTGGTAACACACAAATCATCATTTGTAATGGTCAAAACTGTTCAGCAGCATATGATTCAGGTAGAAAGGCCTTTCAGTATGTTAGTTGACATGGTTTTCTTTTGTGGTCATAAAAAAAGCCGCCAGATAAGAAAAGAGCTTGAAGGAACCAAGATAGATTAGAAGTGAAAGCCCAGGATGTGGAGGAGATGCAATGCTTTTAGTGACAGTAATTGCTGTCCAGGCTATAAAACTCATCTGGAGCTTCAGTTTTACTCTAACAACCCTTTGAAACATTAATCAGCATAAATCACTTTAAATCAGAACGTGGAAGGTTTGGCATTTATAAGCGTCCCATACTGTCAGCTGAATTTCCAGATAATGTTGATTCTCTGCTTAAAACTGCACCGAGCACTGGGTCAGAGAGTGATGCATCTCCCGGCACAGGAATATAGAGAATTTTTTTTTCAGTATAAGCTCCGTTCCTCTTTTACTATGTTATTATTAAATGAATAAAAAAAAATCTCACTCGGTTGGGTTTATCTAAAGGTGTATAAACTCGATCTGAATTTCGCTAAATGAATATAAATGCATTATTTTATTACACAGACATTCAACCACTCCCCTCACCTTGTTCCAGTAATGGATTCTGTGCACTATTCACTATAGAAAGCAGAGGGACCTTAAGTCCCACAATCAATCACATCACTATGGAACCAATAACACTGTCCTCGTCTCCTTTAAAACTGGGGAATCAGCTGTTGATACTAACTTTTAGTATGTTATTGAATGGCTAATTCTAAACAGCTTTTCAATTGGCCTTCATTGTTTATTTACTATAATTTTTTAATTATTTTCCTTCTTCTTCTGATTCTTTCCAGCTTTCAAATGGGAGTCACTGACCCCCATCTAAAAAAAATGCTCTGTAAGGCTACACATGTATTGTTATTGCTACTTTTTATTCCTCTTTCTATTCAGGCCTCTTCTTTTCATGTTCCAGGCTCTGATACAAATCAATGCATGGTTTTTAGGGTAACTTGGACCCTAGCAACCAGATGAAATTGCACACTGGAGAGCTGCTGAATAAAAAGCTAAATAACTCAAAAACCACAAATAATAAAAAATGAAAACCAATTGCAAATTATCTCAGAATATCACCCTTAGCGTAATGGGATGGATCACCTTTAAGTTAACTTTTAGTATGTGATGAAATGGCCAGTTCTAAGCAATTTTTCAATTGGCCTTCATTATTTCTTTATATAGTTTTTTTTCAATTATTTGACTTTGTCTTCTGACACTTGCCAGCTTTCAAATGAGGGTCACTGACCCCATCTAAAAAACAAAAAAGTTCTGTAATCCTACGAAATGTATCATTGCTACTTTTTATTAATCATTTTTCTATTTAGGCCCTCTACTTATCCATATGTCGGTGTTTTATTTAAATCAATGCATGGTTGCTAGGGTAACTTGAACCATAGCAAATGGATTTCTGAAACTGCAAATTGGAAAGCCACTGAATAAAAAGCTAAATAACTCGAACCCACCCCCCCACAAATAATAAAAACTAATTGTAAATTGTCTCAGAATATAACTCTCTGCATTATATTTGTTTACCTTTGATTTAACTGTCGGCATGATGCGAGAGCGATATTCTGAGACAATTTGCAATTGGTTTTGACTTGTTATTATTTTTGGTTTTGGAGTTATTTATCTTTTTATTCAGCAGCTCTTCAGTTCGTAATTTCAGCAATCTGGTTGCTAGGATCCAAATTACCCTAGCAACAAAGCATTGATTTGAATAAGGGAATGCAATATGAATAGGAGAGGGTCAGAATAGAAAGACGAGTAATAAAAAGTAAGAATAACAATCAATGTGTTGCCTTACAGAGCATTTGTTTTTTTAGATGGGGTCAGTGACCCCCCCATTTTAAAGCTGGAAAGCGTCAGAAGAAAAAGGCAAATAATTCAAAAACTATAAAAAAATAATAAATGAAGGCCAATTGAAAAGTTGCTTAGAATTAGCCATTCTATAACATGCCAGATTTTAACTTAAAGGTGGACCCCTTTAACTCAAACATGAACAACCTCTTTAATTCAATTCATGTATCTGTAGCTATAAGCCTGGTTTTATTTTTGGCATAGTTCAGATTGGAGATGCATAAGATAAGCAGGTGAGCCGAAGCATTAACAACAGTGTCGCAGTACCTACAGATCTTCAGTTAAGTACCTGGAGTCAGCATTTCTATTTCTGCTTAATTAAGATCTCTCAGCTGATAAAGAGTATTTACAGTATGAGCACTGTTCCTCTTTTACTGTTATTTATTGAAAGGTACATAAGTGATATAAGGGTTCAGTCATTATACCACCTTTTTGAACAGGGCTTGTGCTGAGCATTCATTTTGTCTAATGATTTAATGAAGAAATATCTGTGTTATTTGTTATTATGTACTAAACAGGGCAAAAACAGAAATTACAAGTAAGAGTCATTCCAACTCCGTGGTTTGTACAAGATGTATAAAATGTACCAGGCCATTAAAGAGCCTCTGTATAATGAGCTCATTCTTGCTTCAAAGCCAAACAACGGCTGCAACTGGCAGAAGGGAGGAGATTGTTTATACAGTGGACTGCTCAATAAACTGGAAATTTGAATTCGGGCTCTTAAAAATGAGGCATTTTTTAATGTGTTCGACATTTTAGACGCAGGTTTGAGCGCATCTAACACGTGATTCCATAATATTACTTATTTTAAAGTTGCTGTTCAAAGTTGCATTTCATTGGATTCCCATTTTATTGTGTTTTGATTTTTCAAATGTAACTCAGCATTTTCTTGCACTTGACACAGATTCGAAAGACTTTAAGATAAATGGTTACATTTGGAATTCAAAAGAACGCACTAAATTGCGTCAAAAAAGTGTAAAAATGCAATTGTTGACGCATAAAAAAACAACTGTGTGTAAGAGCCCTTAAGCAGCTTGTATGAATCACAAATTTGTCATCAAGCAGGACCACCCCACAGAATCCTCTATGGGTCAAATTTACTAAAGGGCGAAGTGACTAACGCTGGTGAAAATTCGCCAGTGTGATGTCATTTCGGGACTTCGCCGATTTACTAAAGGGCACTGGCGTAAATTCACTAGCGAAGGAGATTGAAAGAGACTGTAGCCCTACTTCGCACTCTAATGGCAGGGGAATTTTCGCTTTGGCGAATGGACCTAACTACGCAAATTCACTATGATGCGGATTTTACTGAACGTTACCTCTTGCACTAGACTTGCCTTCGTCACCTCAGACCAGGCGAAGTGCAATAGAGTAGATAGAATTGAAAATTTTTCTAAGTCCCAAAAAACGCTGGTGACTTTTCAGTTTTTCAGGGTGATAGGCTGCAAAAGAGCATAACATTTTTTTGGGTAACCGGCTTCACCCCTACATTTCCTAACATATGGCACATAAACTATACAGTGGGCACATGTGTAGGGAAATATAACAACTCTATTTTCTTTATTAAGCTTCCCTGGGCTTGTGTAGTGTAATGTATTTGCTGCAACATATACGTCCATTCAACTTTAACTTTAAATTCCCGCCGTATGCAAATTAGCCAACGCAACTTTGCTTGCCGAAGTAACGCTAGCGAAACTTCGCGAAACGGTTAGTAAATTTGCCCCTATGTATCTGCCCCCCACACCACAAATTACAGTCTGCTCCCATATTCTCCCCACCTCCATGGGATAGAGAATTCATTTAACATACACCCTCAAAGATCTTGCAATATTATTATTTCTGTCTGTTTCTTTTAGCCAAATAAAAGAGTAACAAATGTAGCAGGGAACTATATTATGTGTATGATGCAGAGATGTGAGGGTGGGGAGTATTATAACGCCATGTGCTATTATGACTACAGCTGTTGCTGTAAGTAGAAATAAATGACTGAAGACCTGAGGTTTCTAAGATAACAAATTGCAGCTGGAACAGTCTTTCCAAGGTAGTGAAATGACTCACTTAACCCATTCCAATGGACAATTCCAAGCAATAAACAAAGAATCCTGCACAATAGTTCCTTCCAGCAATATATAAATATCAGGTCAAGGGCACAGAAAAAAAAATATTAACTGCGTTATGATTCACTTTAATTAGAATGTGAGAGAACTAGATGCAATGGTTGCTTCTAAATCTGTTTGACTAGGTTATCCAATGTAATCAGGCAGCACAGTGCTGCAGGCTGCAAAGCACCCAGCCACAATTTTTAAGGAAAAAAGCAACAATTTGCAGATGCAAATAAGAAAGATTTCTATCCTGAGGTGTGTGCATGTTTCTCTTCCAATACACTACACGTGGCCCCTACAATAAAGTGTCGCCCAAATTACCTTGGATTTCATAGCAGGTTTTTACGCTGGTAACTCAAACACAATGGCATACGTGATGCCACATTTAAATTAAAGGGATTGTTCACCTTTGAGTTAACTTTTAGTAAGATGTAGAGTGATATTCTGAGATCATTTTCATTTTTGTGGTTCATGGTTTTTGCGTTGTTTCGCTTTTTATTCTGCAACTCTCTGGTTTGCAGTTTCAGCAGTCTGGTTGTCCAAACTACCCTAGCAACCATGCAATAATTTGAATAATGAATAGTAGAGGCCTGTATAGAAAGATGAGTAATAAAAAAGTAGCAATAGCAATACATCTTTACAGAGCATTTGTTTTTAGATGAGGTCAGTAACTCTCTTTTGAAAGCTGGAAAAAGTCAGAAGAAAACTTTAAGGTGAACCACCCCGTTAAACTGTAGATTCTGTGCGTGAGTTTGCAAGCCTTCATTTTGGATGAAATGACCAAAGTAATGTACTGTATTTCTGCCTATCCAATAACCAAAGTAATGTATTTCTTCCTCTCCAATAACCAAAGTAATGTATTTCTTCCTTTTCAATAACCAAAGTAATGTATTTCTTCCTCTCCAATAACCAAAGTAATGTATTTCTTCCTATCCAATAACCAAAGTAATGTATTTCTTCCTATCCAATAACCAAAGTAATGTATTTCTTCCTCTCCAATAACCAAAGTAATGTATTTCTTCCTCTCCAATAACCAAAGTAATGTATTTCTTCCTTTTCAATAACCAAAGCAATGTATTTCTTCCTATCCAATAACCAAAGTAATGTATTTCTTCCTATCCAATAACCAAAGTAATGTATTTCTTCCTATCCAATAACCAAAGTAATGTATTTCTTCCTATCTAATAACCAAAGTAATGTATTTCTTCCTATCCAATAACCAAAGTAATGTATTTCTTCCTCTCCAATAACCAAAGTAATGTATTTCTTCCTTTTCAATAACCAAAGTAATGTATTTCTTCCTATCCAATAACCAAAGTAATGTATTTCTTCCTATCCAATAACCAAAGTAATGTATTTCTTCCTATCCAATAACCAAAGTAATGTATTTCTTCCTATCTAATAACCAAAGTAATGTATTTCTTCCTATCCAATAACCAAAGTAATATATTTCTTCCTATCCAATAACCAAAGTAATGTATTTCTTCCTATCCAATAACCAAAGTAATGTATTTCTTCCTATCCAATAACCAAAGTAATGTATTTCTTCCTATCTAATAACCAAAGTAATGCATTTCTTCCTATCCAATAACCAAAGTAATGTATTTCTTCCTATCCAATAACCAAAGTAATGTATTTCTTCCTATCTAATAACCAAAGTAATGTATTTCTTCCTATCCAATAACCAAAGTAATGCATTTTTTCCTATCCAATAACCAAAGTAATGTATTTCTTCCTCTCCAATAACCAAAGTAATGCATTTCTTCCTATCCAATAACCAAAGTAATGTATTTCTTCCTCTCCAATAACCAAATTAATGAATTTCTTCCTGTCCAATAAACAAAGTAATGTATTTCTTCCTCTCCAATAACCAAAGTAATGCATTTCTTCCTATCCAATAACCAAAGTAATGTATTTCTTCCTATCCAATAACCAAAGTAATGTATTTCTTCCTATCTAATAACCAAAGTAATGTATTTCTTCCTATCCAATAACCAAAGTAATGCATTTTTTCCTATCCAATAACCAAAGTAATGTATTTCTTCCTCTCCAATAACCAAAGTAATGCATTTCTTCCTATCCAATAACCAAAGTAATGTATTTCTTCCTCTCCAATAACCAAATTAATGAATTTCTTCCTGTCCAATAAACAAAGTAATGTATTTCTTCCTCTCCAATAACCAAAGTAATGCATTTCTTTCTATCCAATAACCAAAGTAATGTATTTCTTCCTATCTAATAACCAAAGTAATGTATTTCTTCCTATCCAATAACCAAAGTAATGTATTTCTTCCTATCCAATAACCAAAGTAATATATTTCTTCCTATCCAATAACCAAAGTAATGTATTTCTTCCTTTTCAATAACCAAAGTAATGTATTTCTTCCTATCCAATAACCAAAGTAATGTATTTCTTCCTATCCAATAACCAAAGTAATGTATTTCTTCCTATTTACAGTAGTTACCAAAGTGTTTTTACAATATTTGGTTAAGTGAGTAGCGAATTGTACACTGAAACATCCAGTATTCAGAATGGATTGAAAGAAAACATAAATGTTTACAACAACCAACAGTAACAGTATAAAAACTTCACTACTTCTTTCTACCTTCATACAAGTTTGCCTTTACCCTCTTGTATAACTGAAACAAAATATTAGATGATGAACATAATGTATAAAGTAGTGATGTGCAGGTTGACCCAAAACCCACTGGTTTATGACCTGTTGGTCTGATTTTGTTAAAATGTTGGCAACCATTGTGGGTTAGGGTTTGCTGCAATTACACAGGGAAGAAGCCTCCTCCTCTGCTCCCTGAAGATTCCCTGTCTTGGAACCAGAGGTGCCCACAGAAGTAGCATACAGAGCGAGAAAACATACAGTTGTGTTCAGAATAATAGTAGTGTGAAAAAAACTAATAAAGTTTATAATCCTTCCAAATCATGAAACAAAATGTATCAAATTTTTGTTATTCCTTTACAGAAAGTGAAGAAAAGGGAATATTAGGTTGTTCCAAAAAATAGCAGTGTCTGCATTCTTCTTTCATTCGCTGTATCAACTGAAAAATGTTTTAAGATTTTGCTTTCCTTTGAATCACTGAACTAATATTTAGTTGTAGAATCAGTGTGGCAGGAGTCGATCAACTTCTGGCACCTGTTATATTCCACAATTCTTCTGCATTTCTTGGTTTTGCCTAAGAAACAGTATTTTTGATGCCACCTCACAAGTTTTCTATTGGAATAAGGTCCGGGGACTGGGCTGGCCTCTCCATAATAGCATAACGTTGCCACCAGTACTTAAGTGTCGGCTGCGCTCGGACCATGGGAAAGGGATGGCTTGGCAGAGTCAGCGCAGGGAGCAGTGTCAGCAGCCAGTCACGGGCACACAGCGGGAGCAGCAGCCACAGACACACAGCAGCAGGTGGACGAAAGCGATGCCTGTCAGTGACTAGCCAGGGAGAAGAAATTGATTGTTGCAGGATGGATGGTCGCCTTTTCTGAAGCAGACAGGAAGTGGACATTCTGTAAGTTATTTTTTAATAAAGGCTTTGCTATTTAAAAGTTTCTTTTGTCTTAGTGTTTATTTTTCGTTGTGCACTAACGAATTTTTAAACATTTTTTTTTTATGTTACTGGTCCTTTAAGGACATGTGAGGCCCTTAGGCTACACTTTCCACAGGGCCCCCTTCTAGGGCAGGGCTTTAGAACGTCACGGTAAGCGCCACCCACCGTGTAAATTAACTGCAGAAATGATTTCACTGTCTGCAGGCTACAAAAATTACTTTACTGTCTGTAGAAATTATTTCACTGTGTGCAGAAATTATTTCACTGTGTGCAGAAATTATTTTACTGTGTGCAGAAATTATTTCACTGTCTGCATAAATTATTTAACTGTCTGCATAAATTATTTCACTGTCTGCATAAATTATTTCACTGTCTGCAGGCTACAAAAATTATTTTACTGTCTGCAGGCTACAAAAATTATTTTACGGTCTGCAGAAATTATTTCACGGTCTGCAGGCTACAAAAATTATTGTCTGCATGCTGCAAATTTTCTCTGGCTGCAGTGCAGCTCTACAGCTGTTGCTGGGCCTGGCTGGGTCCCCCCTGCTGCTAGCCGACCACCGCCACGGTAGCTTTTAATTTAAAAATAATTCTCTGCCCGGTGCTCACTGGCACTGACTGTGTACTGCTACCATCACACTGGCTGGCCCCGTGCCCCCCCCCGCGCCTTGCTTTCTAGCTAGGCTAGCTGCCTCCCTGGGACTGAGGCAAGTTGCAGCACAGTGCAGCCAGTAATAGGCAACTTGAACAGCAGCTTGGTAAAGAAATTGGCAATGACAAGACTCAGAGGAGTGGTGATGGTGAGTGGACATGGAGTCACGAAAAAGACAGACAGACTGCGTGTCTGCTCTGCCTGTGGCTGACCGCGTGTGTGCAAGAGCGTGCCGCGCTCAATGCTCTTAAGTAGCCACGGGTTTTCGTTGGAGCACACCAGTGACGTCACTGGTTAGCAACTGCCCTTCCACATGAAGATAGTCAGCGCGGCCGAGTCTAGATATTGGTTGCACTTCACTGTGACGCAGAGAGACACTGTGAGCCTGTGACGCTGCCACACACCTGCATCATGCCTTCAGTGTCTTGTCTCCCACTCCCAGTCAGCAAGCCTGGGGGGGGGCCGAACCCTGGTGAATTTTTTTTAAAAAAAAACATGGGCCCCTAGCCTAGGCATTAATCCGCCCCTGAGCATAAGGCAGCACGACCTCCAAGTATTTTGATGTATTGAAACTGATCCATGATCCCTGGTATGTGATAAATATACCCAACACCATAGTACGAGAAACATCCCCATATCAGGATGCTTGGACCACCATCCCTTACTGTCTTCATTGTGTACTGTGGCTTGAATTCAGTGTTTGGCGGGTCGTCTAACAAACTGTCTGCTGCCCCAAGCAATCTTGCTTTCATTAGTCCACAAAATGTTGCGCCATTCAATGTGTTCATTGGCAAATTGTAAGCTCTTCAGCACATCTTTTTATCAACAATGGAACTTTGTGGGGGCTTCTTGCTGATAGCTTGACTTCACATAGGCGTCTTCTAATTGTAACAGGTAACCTAACACCTTCTTTGATCTTCCTGAAGCTGATCATTGGCCAAGCCATTTTGGCTATTCTTCTATCTATCTGAATGGTAGTTTTCCATTTTCTTCCACACCTTTCAGGTTTTGGTTGCTATTTTGAAGCATTTGAGATCATTTTAGCTGAGCAGCCTATCATTTTCTGCACTTCTTTATATGGTTTCCCTTCTCCAACCAACATTTAATCAAAGTACTATGTTCTATTGAATAATATGGTGAACGACCCATTCAGATTTTCAGAGAGAAATGCACTATAACCAGCATGCACAACATTTGCTGCCTTCCTTCCTTAAATAAGGGCCATAATGGACACCTGTTTTTTACAGCATGAATGAACTCACTAATTGAACTCAACTATTGCTATTATTTTGAACAAGCCTCAATTAATGATTCAATTACACAAAACCAGCAATTTCGACCAAAAACAGTGATTGATCAAGTTAATGATGTCGGACTGCTATTTTTTCTGTGGGTATGAGTTGGGCGCTGGTCCTACCGTGGCAACATTCAAGTTAGGGTCAGATGCGGGTTAGGGTTGGGTACAGGTTAAGTGTATTGCACATAGAAAAATATTCTACAGAAAATTGTATCTGTCACATTGGATCTTTAATAGTGTTGCAGGAAATGATATTGACACTGCTCCGTAACTTAGCGTCTTAGCTTCCTTACACATACTGTAGTTATATGCCCCTGCCTAAAAATGCAATTCTGTTCTTAGAAGGAGAGAATATTCTGCTTGAGGTGTCATAGGGAAAACATAACATTTAATCACAAAATAGAAGTACAATTAAAACAGAAGGTGCTGTCCCTTAAAAGATACTGCACAATTTGTTGATGTTTTTTTATAATTTCTAGTCTATTGTAGAATGTACCACTTTAAGCACAAGAGGTAACTAGCAATCGCGTGAAGTGTGGGTCCCCTTCTTGCTGTGTGTGGCAAAGAACTCAATTGTTCTAATAACCTCAATATGCGGTCAGTGTTATTCATCTGGAATTGGAGTATTGCAGTTGCCATGAAGAATCTTGATGTGGCCTTCACACCTGTAGTAGTCATCAAAAACATCCATGTAGCCATGATCCTTCCACCAAGTGCAGAGTTGCCTGTTCCAGCCACAGTCCAGGACATAGAACAGCTCTGGGTGCTCCATCCCAATCATGGAGAAAAAGTCTTGATCACCCAAGTGACCTTTAAAGTGGTATTTTTCTGCAAGTTGCTGAACAGCATTAGGTTCCAGGAGCTCGTTGTAAAGTTTTGACAGTCGCATTGCCTCTAGATTCAGCAACATCACTCCGCTGTTGAACCCAGGCATTCCGTCTGGTGGAGGGTCACCAACCTTGGTTAATGGGTTCTCTCTGCGGTACTGCCAAAATGTATGCCTAGCAGAAGAAACAGAAAAAAAGGAGAAGGAAGTACTGTAAAACTATTTTACAATTTGTGTGATGTTTATGGCACAGAATTGAGATAGCTCACATAGTGCATTTGTTTACACTTAGGTCAGTGGTCCAAAGTGTGTACATTCTAGAGCAATGATCACCAACCAGTAGCTCGTGAGCAACATGTTGCTCCCCAACCCCATGGATATTGCTCCCAGTGGCCTTAAAGCAGGAGCTTATTTTTGAATTCCAGGCTTGGAGGCAAGTTTTGGTTGCATAATAACCAGATGTAGTGCCAAACAGAGACTCATGCAAGCTGCCAGTCCACATAGGGGCTACCAATAGCCAATCACAGCCCTTCTTTGGCAGTGCACCCCCAGGAACTTATGCTTGTGTTGCTCCCCAACTATTTTTACATCTGAATGTTGCTCACGGGTGAAAAAGGTTGGGGACCCCTGATCTAGATATATACTTGGGTATAATGCTTATTTTCTGTTTTAGATACGAATGGATCCCCATGTTGTTTAAAGTAAGTCTCTTTGATTCCCTTTTATAATGCATCGTTGGCAATGGTGGTTACTGTTCAGTAAGAAATGTTGAATTGTTTTCCATGGCTGAACAATTTATAGACTGTTTTACTTTATGGCAATGTTATGCTTTCGGTATCAGAGCCAGTCTCGTATATGGCAAAGCAGGAACAATCAGCTACTAGCTGAAAGGCTCAAACATGACAATGAAAGGGATAAGGAAGCTTAGCGGAGGCAATGCAAACAAAATGCAAATCTACTTATCAGTGATATACTGTACACAAAATCTGAACAGCTAATGTAACAAAAATGATAACGGTTAGGTATGAAAAACAAGTAGTAGTATTACAAAATGGGATTGTTTTGTGATCACAAAATCACTGTCAGCAAACTCTCTCTGCTCTAATCCCAAACAACTTTATATTTTATTTGTATATTAGAAAGTAATAGAAATTAATTCAGTTCAAACCCGAATAATTTAGTCCCATACGAGAAATTAAAGGGCTTCACTTTAGTTTTAGCTAATTTGCAATTGGTTTTCATTTTTTTTTTATTATTTGTGGTGTTTGAGTTATTTAGCTTATTATTCAGCAGCTCTCCAGTTTGCAAATCCAGCAATTTGGTTGCTAGGGTCCAAATTACCCTAGTAACAATGCACGGATTTGAATATGAATAGGAGAGGCCTGAATAGAAAGATGAGAAATAAACGTAGCAAAGCCAAACCATGTGTAGCCTTACAGAGCATTTGTTTTTCAGATGGGTCATTTGAAAGCTGCAAAGAGTATGAAGAAAATGGAAAATTATTCAAAAACTATAAAAGATGAAGACCAATTGAAAAGTTGATTAGAATGGCCCATTCTATAACATACTAAAAGTTAACTTCAAGATGAAGCACCCCTTTAACGTGACCCTTTTTTCCTCAGGCTTCTATTTGCTCTTTAAATAACAAAGGAGGCCGATAGGTTATGCACTCCCAGTGAATCCAATCTCTAATTTTTTCCCTGGGCCCACCCTCCGTTTAAGAAAAAGAAATGGACCAAGCAAGTGAAAAAGTAACAGCACATTTGCAATAGTGATGGATAATTTTACTCCACTACACAAACACAAGCCCAGTCCAGGCTGATTGGATCAATTGGGCCCCATGTTAATCGTTGGATCACAGGAGACCATATGCATATACCATATTAACACACTCTTTGAATCACAACACAGGCCTACACTTTAACAAAAAAGGAGGGGGGATACAAAATTCCCTTTCTAAAGCAAGACATTGAAAGTCTCGTGACAGCAGAGAAGCTAAATCTGGTTTGTTTACATGAGAAAAATTATTTCACTGAATCAAGATCTTTTTTCCCCTAATCCCCTAAACTGCAGTTTGTTTGTGTTGTGTTATGTCTTCGCTTTGGGAATGTGATACAGCGGTCAGCTTCAGGTTTGCAGTTGATTCATTATTTATTTTTACACTGTTTTTGGTTACTAGACACCACCAAGGGGAATTGGAGTAAAAATATACAAAAAACTAGGGCTGAAGGGACACTGAGTGCAATTTTCAATGTTCATGTTCTGTAGAAAGAAAACAGAGTCAGTTTGCACTTATTTTTCATCTTTGTTTTTCTTATTTTTAGAGTTGTATTTTTGAATCAGTATTTGTAATCATTCCTAGAACAATTAGAACAAATGACTGTTACATAAGTCAATTCTTTTATACCATCAAGAGTTGAGCATTAGATCCCAGGTGCCATATTTACATGTGAATAAAGCATTTCCATATGTGAACCCAGAAACTAAACATCTTGGTTTCACCTTGGTTTGTGACAACTACAGTTCCAGTGTCATCCACCTCCACATACATGTCGCTTATAGCAACCAAGCCTAGAACAAATAAAAATATTTAGCCATTGTTAGTAAAACTGGCCTTTGGCCATGAAAAAATAATTTTTGGTTAATTCCAACATGTCTATGGTTTACATGTTGCAATTATATTGTCCAATTTACTGTTTCTACTTTATTCATAGAATAGCCACACAATAAAACCATATGCATTGCAAAGCCAGGAATCTAATACTGTAAGACTTTCACTGGCCAAGAAGTATATACTTATGTTACTTGTGTGTTAACGTTTAGAGAAAATTATGCTTTGTTAAACCCTTGTGCTAAGTAATTGACTTTGCTGGACGACTAGGGAAATAACTTTATAGTCAGATAATTACTGTCAGCCAATAGGAACATTAAAATTGTGTGTGGATCACTGTAAGGTGCTGTTACCGAAGGAGCATTCTTTAGGGCAGAGACAGATGAGAAGGTCCAGGAGATTAGTCACCTGGCGACAAATCGCCTCTTCTTCTGGCGACTAATCTCCCCAAACTGCCTCCCCGCTGGCTAGAATATAAGTTGCCGGCGGGATGGCACTCGGAGCGATTCGTTTTCCGAAGTTTCCTCGTGAGGCAACTTCGGAAAATGAAGAGGCGACTTGTTGCTGGGTGACTAAATTTCCCCGAATCTTCTCATCTGTCTCTGCCCTTATAAATAGCTACAAAGTATGAAATATTGCCCTATGCTCCTTTGAAATGTTTCCATTTTCATACAAAACCTATGGTGGCCATATACCAGTGGAGAATTTACCCTCCGGCTGAATGGATGGAGAGTGTATACGGGGCTATACGGTGTATTGGTTGTCTGCAGAGCACATGAACAATCTGAACAGCAGTAAGTGATGAGGAGCTGCAGCTTCCCTTCACTTCTTCATCTGCTGATGCTCCATGAACTGACTGACATTGTGCATTGGCTGAAGAAATCGTCTAACCCAGCCCATTTCTGCAAATCACTAGTATCGGTCAGGCTTGGCCAGGTGCCTTACCTGTAGCAATAATCACACAGAACTTTGCTTTACAGGATAATATTTGTATGTGTATAGTCAGCTAAAGCAAGCCTGAACTTCCAGCACTTGTAATAACTCAGAGTAATAACTCAGAGTAATAACTCAGAGTCAGAGTAATAACTCAGAGTCAGAGTAATAACTCAGAGTCAGACTACAAGAAGCACCCACTGATATCTGAAGACTATCTACAGCAGTGCTGGCCAATTTATTACAGGTAGTAATCCAATTATCTCTCTTATAGCATGTTTGAGGGCCAGGTTAAATTAAAATGACTGTCATACAATTGAGCCTATGAAGCCTTTCTGCAGGCTGAAGGCCACATCCAATCCATGGGCCTCCAGTAGGATAGCCCTGGTCTACAGAATGCTTGGATTTGTAGACCAACAAGAGCTGGCCAGTTTTGGTTTGTTATTCTCATTTTTTGGGACCCAGACATTCCTACAACATCTGATTGCTACTCTCCTATAACTCCCATCCTTTCAAACTGCTTCAGATATGGTTTTCAAAAACATGCTCATTATTTCAACAAAAAACCCATTTAAGATACCAGATGTACTACCTGTACTAGTACTTCAGCCATCACTGTGGTATATGTGTAACATGTTACGTGGCTCTAAGTCAAAACAGTTTTCAGTTCCAGTTTATTAGACCACATAACCACCACATAAATGTGTGCAGTGTAACCAAATATTTATTTTAAAAACCTTTTGTAACCTTTTGTATACATTACAATCTCCACCAATGAATAATTTTCCATCAGTGAATCAGTTGTGTTATCATATAAAGGCATTTTTTATGCAGATACAGGAAAGGTACGGCAAAGTACATTTTTTAAGCCTTTTGTTTTCCGGTTATACCCAATCGTTTGGCAAACACCATATTTTTTGTGACAGGCTATAGAAATACAATGCAAGTAAAATTCAGTCTTTCGCTTTGTGAAGCATTCTAAATATTTAGTGTTTGCTGCTGCTCAGTAGGGTTATTCAAGGTAAAATGTCTAGATCAGTTTAAATCATCGCTTGTAAAGTAGGTTTAGAAAAAAATTCTAATCAGACTTGACTTCCATGAACTAAACTTCAGATTAGTAACAATGAATGAGAGGAAATAACTGGTTGTTTGTACAGTATTGAAAACATTATACAGCACTGATCTCCGCAGGAGGCTAAACGAATTCTCCCAATCCCAGTATTTCTTTTTCCTAGGGGATAAAATATGGCTCAAGCAAAGAGGTACTCTGATAATTGCTAATTAATACCAATCATCATGAGGATATAGATATAAACCTCCCTATATGTCTAAACACTCACTATAAATAAATCTGTTTTATCGTTATGTGCAGCGCTAGGTGGTGCAGACCCTGTGGTGCAGACCCGTATCCGCAACCCGGACCCGCATTCTTACCCGATTGGAACCGCTACCCGACCCTACCCACAAGTACCTTATCCGCAACCCGGACCCGCTGACCATCAAAAATCAGGAAGTGCTGTCATTGTAAACCGGAAGTGACGTCATTGGAAGTAGACATGGGCAGAAAAAAGGCGTAAATATCGCTATTGAGAAGACCCGCGGCCCGACACGCAAACCCGTGTCTTTACACACACCCGGAACTTCTACACGCAACCCGCAGTTTTTGCGGATAACCCGTGGGTAACCTACCTGCTGCAGGACTCTACTTTTTAGGCCATAACCCGTCATTTCTAGCTACACTACCAGTTCTAAGTCATTCTGTTTAAAGGAGAAGGAAAGGTTAGAAGTAAGAAAGCTTTATTAGAAAGGTCTAAATGAATACACTAGTAAACCCACAAAGTAATGCTGCTCAGAGTCCTCTGTTAAATTAAACACTACATTTCTTTCCTTCTATTGTGTACACATGGGCTTCTGTTTCAGACTTCCTGTATTCAGTTTAAACCTCCAGGGCTTGGGCTTGAGCATGCTCAGTTTGCTCCTCTCCTCCTCCCCTCCCTGCTGTAATCTGAGCTCAGAGCTATGAGTGAACAGGGAGAGACTCAGGCAGGAAGTGATGTCACACCAAGCTAATATGGCAGCTGCTATCCTAAACAAACAGAAACAGTGTCTGGAAAAGCATTCTAAAGAAAAAAAATGGAGTTCTAGCTTGCACTATTGTGGCTACTCTATTGGCAATAAACTGCCTTGATAGCTTTCCTTCTCCTTTAAGAAAAAACTTTTTAACCTCGAAGGAGAGTCGTAGAGATACGGTTCTATATAGCTTCAGTTGTTACAAAAAGGCTTATCACACTTGGTTCTGCATGCAACATTTACTCAGGTGAGATTCAAAATAGGCCCCTACATTGCACAGTAAACAGAGGCAATGCCAATAGGGCATCTTACAGCAGCCACTCATTTGCCAGAATCTGCAGATTGCCAGTCAGGTTCTGGATGGGGCATTGCAGGGAGAAGAGACCTGTAAGATACTATTTCCCTAACTCCAAGTTCCCTCAGGTATAAGCAGCAGGGAGGCCCAGGTATCCCAAATTTCTCCCCTGCATGTGCATGTAAATTCTGTATGTATATGCTCTGGTATGCCTAGTTACAAGAGTGGATATGACAAAAATATTATAGAAGTTGCCACCAAATCTTAAAGGAACAGTTACACCAAAAAATGTAAGTGTTTTAAAGGAATGACATTATATTGTAGTGTGGCCCTTTACTGGTAAAATTGTCTACTCAGAAACACAACTATAGTTTATATAATCAAGCTGCTGTGTAGTGAAGGGTGCAGCCGTTCAAGCACAGGATACACAGTCGATAACATAAGTTCTGAAGAATCCCATTGTATACTACAAAGCTTATTGGTTATCTACTGTGTATCCTGTGCCTTTTCTACTTTAATGGCTGCCCCCATGGTTACACAGCAGATTTATAATATAAACTACAGTACAGTTTCTGAAACAATCACAACAAATTTACCAGCACAGGGCAACAGGACAGTAACAGGACTTTAACACCACAATGGACCCTGCAAAGACATTTGAAGTGGAAGTCACATGTACAAACAAGAGAAACCTGAACTGTAAATAAAATTGCATCAGCTGCAAATGTTTACATTTTGGGAAATGTGATGTTTTCTCTGGTAGTTTTCTGTACTTTCATGGCATTCCAAGCATTGTTACACTTCTTTTAGAAAGAAGATCCATGAGGATATTCCTATTCAGCTGTGCAAAGGAAAACATGTGGCAGCTCCCATACATCTATAGATGCATATATGTAGATAAACAAGACAATGCAGAAAAACATCACCTGTTTTACTTTATACGTGGGGATACAAATGAAAGTAATTCTTACTTATAAACTGGTTGGGAACTTTTCCTTTATTTAAAGTTTTATATTGCTGAAGATTTTCTCAAACAGATGGCTCCACTGAAAGGATTGTGAATTCTAGATGCCTGGCAAGAAACATTTTTATGTGATGCCATATTTAATGTAACATTTGTTTCAGCGAGCTGCAGTGTTCTGTCTTATTGAACTATGCCAGTAGGAAGAACCCATAACACTTTCTTCCTGTGTTTGGTAGGGTAAGATGTTATTTTAAGAAAGATATGCCAGTCTGTTTCTGCAGAAAGGATATGCTGTGGTCTCTGCAGCAAGGACAAATAACTGTGGTTTATTGTAAAATGGAGGGACAAGTAACCCTGTCTGGGTCAGCTTTTGTGAAGCAAGGTTACAATATGTTTCAGAGGAAGAATGGCCTGGGCAGCAGCAGGGATTAAATCATCATTTTATTTGAACGCAATCCCTCATTTAACATATTTCCCTGTATGTATAAATCAATTGTGAAAGTCCTCTGGAGCTGGAATTTCATTCTTAGGCATGCATGTTGTATTGTGTAATAACCACTGGCAGGTTTCGAAAAGTTCATTGTCCAAATTCAGTCATAAATATAGGTCCCAGCCCATATTAGAAACATAAGCTGTTGTGGAGTAGTTCATGGTGCCATTCTGATGCTTCTAAGTACCTGCTGCCTGGTTGCTCAATTATGTTCCTTTTGGTTCCCAGCCAGTGTTTGATGGTCAGCCAAGCAGGAATCATTTTAATTGCCTATATTATTTTATAGTGATACTAATTGCCCCATGATGTACACAGTTATTCAGACACAAGCCCGTCAAGCAGAACTGAAATTGGTGCCTAATCCCACAAGCAGGCAAGCTGAAGGCATTAATTAATCATGTGGAACAAAGCAAGGACACATGGGAATCAGCAAAGGGGGTGCCAAAGGGTGGTAGATCACAGGGAGGCATATTTATCAAAGGTTGAATTTTGAATTTATGTGAGTTTTTGAAACTCTTTTAAATTCTAATATACTCAAAATCCGAATATTTAAAACTTGCACAAATTTTACAGACACTAATTTTACCAATTCAAATCGAATTTGACTAAACTCGATTCGAGTTTTTTCTCCGGAAGGACTCGAATGTCAAGAAGGCTAGTAACATGTCCAAATTGGTCCCACCTCTCCTATTGACTTATACATGAACTTGGCAGGTTTTAGGTGGATAATAGTTGAATTTGAATTACTAAAGGGCCAGAGTTTGATAAATTTCTAAATTCAAATACAAATGCGAACCAAGTTTGGATAATTCACAATTCGAGTTTTAGAGACCATAAAAAAATTCGGAAGTTAGAGTTTTCAATTCAAACCTTAATGAATCTACCCCTTAGTGTAAAAGTGCAAAAAACCCGTACAAAAGAGACTGCCAAGATGAGGTCGTATTCAGGGCTGTTTGGGACACATGGGAAATATGTAATGCTAAGGAATGTGGGTGTGCCCCTAGGAAAAGATTTTGCCCCACATGAGACTTGATTCTGGTGCAGAGGATCTGGGCCACAAAATATCTCACCTATACTTACTACATAAAACACCTTTCTTTTCTCTGTCAGTATAGGTGCTCCTTTTCTGCCTGGGTTCATCTAGCAACACTAACAAGGAAGATGTAATGGCTGTATGATTATGTTTATTGACAGGCTGCCGGGGTCAGGGCATAGTGTAAGGAAGGGTTTTGCCCCCCAAATATTTTTCATAAACAGGTGTGTGGCATTTAAATCTTATCAGCCTTGCACTTATATATATATTACCCAGACTCCTATTATTTAGGAAGCTTTGAAATATGGCAATGCCATTATCCAGAATAACAACTATTGAACAATTTATTCTTTCCTCCATAAAAAATAGACAATACCTTGTACTTGATAACAACTAAGCTAGCATAGTTCCATGTTGATAATAAATTTTTTTTTTCTAAATTTTTAAATGTTTCTAGCAACCTTAAGACATGGTGCTCCATATAACATAAACATCACTTATTCCTAAAGCAGGTCCCAGGCAATCCAGGTAACAGATTCCATGCCTTGCAAAAGCTCCATCTCTGTGAGGTTCAAACAACATCTGCTAATATTTCTACTTTCTTTTATGCCTTTCTAACTTCTGTTTCTGCCCCTGATGTACAGGAGTAAACAGACAAACAACATATTCCTGCACTTCAAAATAGTTTTTTAGTAAATGATGTAGCTGTGAATAAAGCTAACCTTGTTGATGTATTTTGTAATGCACAATTATTTTCTTTGTATGCTTAAGGCTTTGTTATCATTGGTAAATCTTCATGCACTCACTAGCATCATTCTCACAATGAAAGGCACATCCTCCACTTAATATTTACAAAAAGGTAGCGCTGCCTTAACAACTAGTTCAGACTGCAAGCCATAGCATACTAGGTCTCAGCAGTACTATTTTCTCTGTCGGATGCATTTTTTAGGTGAGGTATCCAGGGACACTGGATAGTAAGTCTGAAAGAAAATCAAGGTCATGCTGTGTCTCCACCAATCTAAGTCATTTGCTGAGACTGGAATCTCTCTTTAAGTTGTACACACACAAAAGAAGGGAAAATATTTTATAATTATTATTTCTATGCTGACCTTGACAATACATTCATTTATTACCCAACGCATCTCTCCAGAGGAACACTACAGCTTAAAAGGGTTCTTTGTAAACACAGTGTGTCAGGCCTGAGGAAACATCTGGAGGATTGCACTTCCAAGCATTGAAACACAGAGTCAGGCAGGACATTCCACAAGGACTTCCCCTGCTGTCTCAGCATTCACTTACATCTTTCTGTAACTTTGTGTTTTCTAATATGTTGTTTCACTGGGCAGCTGCATACAGCCTGCGGCAATATCTCCAACCCCATTGCTTTGTCCCTGTGCAAACAAACATGCCGCATAGTATAACGATGATGAGTATAGCTGCAATCAGGGCACAGGAGAGGAAGAATCCTTGAGACGTGATGCCGATTTTGATGTGGGTTATATAGGCAAATAGGTGCACCAAGTAGGTTAATGCATCAGCAGAAATGACTGATTTATATTCTGCAGCATAAGAGGTAGTTGGATGGAAGGACAGACGTGTTCTCACAACACAACAGTTTCAAAACAAACTTGTAACTCAGTTGCAGTTGTTGTTGCAGGGTGCTATAAGCCTGTCACAGCCCAATCCACTGTACAAAAGTCCACATGCAATAGAATAGATGCAAGGACACCAACATTTCTACGGGAAATTACATCCCTTCCATTTAAAGGGGTACTATCTCTAAAATGAAGTTTTAAAATAAGCTTCAGCATACTAAAATACAAAACTTTCTAAATACAATCAATTCAAAATTCTGTACTGTTTCTGAAACAATCAAGTTCATCTTCACTATTCCTCTCTCAACATCTGTTTCTCTTCAATGGTCTGCACAGCAACAATCCATGTTACACCTGTCCCTTTATTGAGCTTGATAAAGCGCCAGGTAAAGCCTGAAACATTGTTTTTTAAGCCACTATAATTGAGGTTTCCTGAAAGGAGGCCAACGGGAAGGTGCACTTTTAAAAACTTAAAGTGGTTGTGTTGATTGCTGTATTATATTCAACAGCAAACAGTCACAGGCTGCGCTGTATGAATGCAAATAATATCTAAAAGATTTTACACAATATTATCTATAAATGCCATGTGTCACTTCTTAGATTTAAGGAGAGAATGAAACCTAAAACCACTAGTTATTAGGGGCCTCACCAGTAATTCTAACTCTTCATTTCTGTGGTGAAGAAGAAGCTCCTATAATGTTCAATGCAACCAAAGATCAATAAAACAATTTAATTATAACAGTTGAGCTAATTTGTCAGTCTTTTCATTGAGAATATGAAATTGTATTATGTTAAAGCAGTAATGAATGCATTTAGGTAATACTAAGGGGTTCACAGACAGGCAGACAGGAGGGTTCGACAAAGATTCATTCTTTAAAGGGGACCCGTCACACAAAAAAATTATTCCAAATCCTATTTTATCATGTTAGTCAAGCAAAATGAACTTTAATTGCACTGTATAAATTATTTGAATCTGGTTTCAATCAGTCTGGGAATTCATGATATCAAGCAGGCAGGAGCCATTTTGTGGACACTGTTATTAAGGCAAACCTGGCATCATCTCAGAATCTTGTTTGTGCACCAGAATGGGGGACCTGATGTCCATCCCCATGCACTGGCTACACAATTAAATGGTTAAGAGAAAGGTATGGGGAATGTGGGTAGAGCAGTGACATCTAGGAAATGTTGAATGGAAAGTGAAAGTAATTGCTTGCCCGCCTCTATGCTTAAGGCATAGAGGAGGGACAGGCAATATTTGATTGACAGCTGAGATTTTTAAATGAGTTTACAACAGCTATGAACGCTTTAGTAAAAAAAAGAATTTGGATTTCATGTTTAATTTGAAAATTACTTTTATTATACAGCTTTTTATGTCTGGGTAACAGGCCCACTTTAAGCACAAGGCTTGATCCAACAAAAAGCACATAACTGTAGCAATGGAATCATTTCAACTATTTACCCTGGGATACAGTTAATTATACCGAGTGGAATTTCCTTTTTTCTTTTTTCAAATCATTCCTAAAGAACAGAAACGTGAGTTAACAAAGAAGGATCGCTAAACAAATCTATAAACTTATGAAATAATGTAGGAATATGGTGGAAGCAATTCACACAACACACCCAATAAGAGCTTTTTGTTTCCTTTGTGAATGGCTGCTGTCCACAAATATCATCTTAAAATCATAGAGCAAATCCTACAATATAACGGCAGTAAAACAAAGTGTTCCTCCTCTCCAGTGACCCTTACATATATACTGCCTCTTTTTAACCAATCTTCACTTTCTACAAAACTGTAAAATACTAAGTGGCACTGTCACATAGGGAGCAATGCAGTTCACAAATGCCTCACATCTGTTTGTGCAAACCCTTTCTGGTACAGGTTCATTTAGGTTTGTGCACATCTACTGTATGTTAATAACTGTATATGACATTGCTCTTTGTAATGAAGCTCTCAAAGCTATGTGAACTAAAAATAAAAATACCTTTCTGTGAGAAAGAAAAGATTAAGCCTAGTTTCCATATTCAGCTCCTTCTTGTTTATGCTATTAAAGTATTTGCTGAATTTTAAGTGACTTCTATATCCAGATTATCCTGTGCTCAGTTCAAACCAGCTAAAACTGCCAAACCAATTACATTATTTCACTCTTATGTTTAAAACACTCTTTTATGTTCACTCACAACAAATTAGCAGGTTGGCAGAAGAACAGTGGAACATACACAAACCTCTGACACAACCATGTTCCTATACACTGAATTATTTGAATTTCAGATACATTCGCATGGTGCATTTATCACATATAATTTAGGTGGACATTCAGAAGAGGATTTGGGCGTTACTTTGTCTAAGCTTTCTATGTCTTTAAAACCATTACAAAATGTTTGTTTTCCAACTGAAACTAAGGAGGGGAATAAGATCATCTACAAGTAACTGATTGTGAACAAAACCTGCAGGCTTCCTTTCAGGTCTTGGTTGAAAAAAAAGTCAAAGACTTCATTAACAACAATTTACAATGTATTATTCATGGTATCAATTTGTGACCATGGACAAGTCTATTTTATTGAATGTCTTGGAAATGAGGCTCAGTCGTTTTAAAAGGGGATAAAGAGATTCAGGGGATTAATGCAAATCGCATTGGAACTTCCTTTTCGCAAACTAGTGCAAGGGATGCACAGGACACTAATTTGCTAAAAGTAATTGTAATGGAAAATGAAAGCATATTCTCTTAAATTCTCTTAATCTTATTTGATTAGATCCATATTTGACCTTGGCAGGACTGATACAGCCTGAAAACACCACTGACTTGAGTCCAGTACAATCTACCATTTGCTATTTCATTTGGGGGATTCCAGGGATTAGAAAAACATTAAAAGCAGCAGGGGATATTTAAAAGCTGAACTTAACCTTCTTAAGCAATCATATACACAGCAAGGTCCCATCACATGCTCTGTGCCCTCGTGCCTGTGCCATCTCAGCGAAGATTCCCACAATTCCAGCTGCAGGTCTCAGGTTTTTTGTGGCTGGTAATGTCTGAACAATGAAAAGCATCTGTAATTCATAGCAGTGAAAAAAAGCAATGTGGGATTGAGCTTCATGAGACACAGCTACACTTGTCAGCTACACAAGAACAGCATCACAGGAGTCACACTAGTATTTACAAAAGGATTGATTTGGAAATACAGAGCATCACTGATCACAAAAAGAGAATATAGCTTTTCAAGAGAGTACAACAGAGATGCAGTTTACCCAATAGTTCAATATCAGTTCAATAGGACTCAACGCATGTTGAACAAGAGGGTATACTGACCCTTTAACAATTCAGTTTTTTCGACCTGTTTTAGCTAAAAACATGATCTGTTCCACGCTTTTAGATAATCATCTAAGGTTTCTTTGCCCGACAAATAACCATACGAAACTTTACACTCTCATACCCAAACTCGTAAAGTCAATGAGCAGGTACCAAGTATGGTGCAGTCAATAGTAGTATGGCAAAAGAGGAAAGAAAGGTCCAGAAGTCCAATTTGGAGAAGGATTTCCTTATTTTCAATGAGCTGCTGTTCCCCAAAGTTGATATACTAGATTGTTACTGTTCATCATTAATGGTTGGAAGACTTTGGTTCCCCTTTAAGATAGGTTGAGTCCTTTCATAGAGATTTTTGACATTAGTTAATGAATTTTGCTTTATACAGGTTATACTAGAATTGTCTTTGAATTACTGCTCATTACATATCTGCACAGAGAATATGTTTACACATAAAATAAAGCTTGTACAGCAGGGGAAAAAATTCTCTAGGTTACAGCGACAGAAGGCTACATCTTTGCTGAATGTAACTTGGCTGGAGAAGTGTGTTAATTAGATGTGGAAATGGAACATTTGCTTTATTCGATCTGTTTGAGATATATCAAAGCAGAATTGTGTTTTTGTTACAACCATCTATGTGGGTCAGAAGGAAAAAACTGAACAAAAGCCGAGACCATGAAGGTTTGAAGGCACCATGTTAACAAAAGGAAAACAATTCAGACAGATATCAAGCAATTTATACATTGAAAAGGGACAAAGCTCCACTTAAAGGAGAAGGAAAGGTTAAAACCAAGTAAGCTTCATCAGAAAGGTCTATATGAATACACTAGTAAAACCTCAAAGTAATGCTGCTCTGAGTCCTCTGTCAAAAGATACACTAAATTTCTTTCATTTTATTGTGCACACATGGGCTTCTGTATCATACTTTCTCAGTGGCAGAACTACAGGGGGAGCAGGGGGTGCGAGTGGGCCAGGGCCCACACCCACTCAGGGCCCCCCGGCAGTCCGTTCGCCGCTGTGAATGCTGGCATATGCGGCCGTACAGAGGGGGGCGGGGCCCGGCTTCGCATCACGCACCAGGGCCCGCCCCCCTCTAGGATCGCCACTGTACTTTCTGTTTTCAGTTTAAAAATCCAGGGATTGGCCTTGAGCATGCTTAGTTTGCTCCTCCCCTTCCTGCTGTAATCTGAGCTCAAAGCTATGAGTGAGCATGGAGAGACTCAGGCAGGAAGTGATTTCACACCTGGGTACAGGTTTTTGCACCCGGGATCTTAGTCCCCTAGTTTTGCCACTGAATGGATGTTACAATCTAAAGTCCCAATCACATTCACACACAATACATCAATTTTATCAAGAGCCAATTAACCAGCCTGTATATTTTTGGCTATTGATAGGAAACCCATGTTATCACACACATGATACAGACAAATTCCTTACCAATGGAATTAAACCTAGGGCTCCAGTGCAAACATTTGAGCCACAGTGCTAACTGGTGTCATTGGATGAGATACAGCTATGTCTATGGGAAGTGCAAGCCCATGTGTTACTAACTGCGTTAAGAACTTGTCCTGGATCTAGGGCACTGTTTCTCTTACTGTAGGGCAAGGCCAAGCAGTGGAGGAGAAGCAAATCACATGCATTGGAGCAGCACTCCCGTGGATGGTGGATGGTGATGAAGAGCTATATTTCTATGCTTTTCCACTGCTGCTTAATCATGCCTGTACAGTTACTAATTATATCAATTCAGCATAAATACAGCCACTCTTGCACTGAGCTGGATGAGGAACAGATATGTGGTAGGAGACTCAAGGTTGACCATCCCGTAAGCATTTCCAATCTTTGTGTGGCTCAGTGCAGGGATATTAAGTGTCCCAATGATAGCATTGTATGCATCTAAGATTATTAGTAGGTATGCAGGCACATTCTGTCATTCTGCATGACAGGGATCTGCTTAGGATATTTGGCAATAAAGATCATAAATTAGAGGAAGATGACTTAAAAAAGGAACAATTAGAGGTGGGGAGGTGACAGGCAAGAAAAAGAAAAACATTCAGATGTTTGTAAGTACAACAAAAAGGGTAAGATGCATTTGAAACCATGTGCAAGAAATAAATATGAGAAGAGGGCCTCCAAATTGTAAGTGATTACTCACACATAGAGGAAGAGGCCCAGGTGCACCGCCTTGAGACCTCATTACGGGGAGTGGACAAACCAAAAATTCTTTGGAGCAGGCACTCAATAAAGGCAATCTTCCATCAGGCAATTAATTCAAAGTGAAAAAGCTCTTTACAGAACCATGGCTCAAGTATTTAAACAAAAGTACACCAATCAGAACAATACATCAATTAACAAAACAACCAATTATAAATATATGGTTTAATTACCCAAATGCACCAATTACTATTCACAGTTTTGAATTTAAAGTGACACAGTGCCATATTTGTACACCCAAAGTGCAAATGTGTACAATATATATGTATAAAATCAATATATGAAATTAGTAAGAAATATATTTATATAAAAACACTCGTATATTAGATATAAATGTAGAGTGCTAGTAAAAAAACAATATGGAATGTTTAAACTGGAAGGGTACAACTTGTGCTCCTAAGATATAGGCTAGAATATAACTCTAAGTAGTACAATCATACTTAGGAACTTCTAGAGCTCTGCAGTTAGACATACAAGGGATTAGTATAATATAAAAAAAATTGCGGAGACCCTTCCAGTTTAAACACACCATATTGTTTTTTACTAGCACTTTACATCTAATATACAAGTGTTTTTATATAAATATATTTCTTACGAATTTTAAATATAGATTTTCTACATGCACTTTTGTTTAGATACTTAAGGCATGGCTCTGTAAAGATAGCCTATGATTAAGTGTATGTAACATGAAATGCGTAAGGCTGTGGACACAATAAACTGCTTTTTCACTTTAAATTAATTGCCTGATGGAAAATTGCCTTTATTGAGTGCCTGCTCAAAAGAATTTTCGGTATGTGTAAGAAATGTCTTCTATTTTGCTATGATGGTTTAAGGAGACTTTGAGCAGATATCCAGTGAAATCAGCACACTTAAATAAGCGGAGGTGTCACGGTTATACTATGGGACATTAATATGACTTAGGACACAGTTGCAAAGAAAACACTGGAGGGAGAAATGAAATGTTCCTTTGCTGCAAAGACTACCATATGAAAAAGGGTAATACGTATTCACAAGGAGACAAAGCTATTTATAGAGACACTGATCCTGTGGAGCAAGCCTTTGCTGTGTTAAAATGGGATGTACAATGCTAAGATCTGCACATGTAAAACTTCCCGCAGCCATCAATTAGAACCAAATTAAAAAACTATATAGTTGTATTTGTTCCATTTACACAGCAAACATCTGACAGCCCATGCTTTATTTGGGCTTATAGGTAGCAAAGCAAGTCCATACGCTCCCTACCCTGGCTTTATGATGTTATGATTGCTCTACCAATAGATGAAGATGAAAAGTATTACTGATTAAGATTCATCATCGCCGTAGGCCCTGCAACACACAGATATGGTCTGGCAGGGAGGTTGTATCAGAAGTGTTAACACTGCATAAAATATGTCTTCTGAAATTGCTCATTGAATGCACTTAATTTAATTTTACAGAGCACTTGCTTGTGGAAGTAGGACTCTGAGTTAGGAGACAGATAACAGACAAGACAGAATTATACATACTACATTTTACAAGCTGCTTTGTAACTTAACTGTATATTTTCAAAATGCATGAAGGTGATGGAAATAAAGCATTCAACCCCAAGAGGCTTGTGAATCATTTCCATTTGCGTATATAGCACTAACTTGGTAACTAAAGTCTAGCAGGTGTTGTGTATGTCCAAGATGTTTTTTTTCTTAATAGTTTCCATAATAATCTGGTCTGTAGGGGCACTGTTTAATTGGAGCTGTGCATATATATAGTGCATACACATGGGTGACTGTTTTTTTTTTGTATTCATTGCCATAAATACATTGTTCATTTCTGACCAATACCCTGGTGACTTTAGACTTCATAGCCCCTGGCTACAAGGACATATATACAGTAGATCATATATGTTACACAAATGTAAGCTAATAAAATCAAGGTAAAGATTCAACAGCTAGACCTTTACAGAAGCAAAAGGAAAGCCCTATATGAGATCTAATCATTCACTCCTCTTAAAATGTTAAATAAAAATGCATAACATTACAAAGGGGGAGGGGGGACATGCCTTTAATCCTAGTATGGGAATTTACGCTTTCAATGTCAATAGTGTTTAAATAAATGTAAATTGGGCTAACAATTCTGGGTCCACCGACAAACACACCACTGTTTAGAAATGTATGCAGAGAGACCTTATATAGCTGCCATAGAAGCAAACATTCCTTTATGCTAACAACAGAGAGTCCAAAGGCAGTTTTCAGTTTGGAAAAGTGCCATAGCTACACTTAAACTATGTGATGTTTTAACATAGGTATGGCATTTATAATCCAAAATGTTTGGGATCTGGGGTTTTTCAGATAAGGGATCTTTCTGTAATTTGGATTTCCATACCTTAAGGCTTGAAAACATTTCAATACATTTTAATTAATATTTGCCATCAATATGGATCGATGCAGCTTAGTCACAATCAAGTGCTGTTTTAATATTACAAAGAAAAAGTAAATAATTTAAAAACATTTTCATTACTTGCTTAAAATAAAGTCTATGGGACACGGCCTTCCCGAAATTCAGAGTGTTCTGTATATTGGGTTTCCAGGGAAGACACACATACCTGTACAACTTGAGCAACTTGAACTTGAGCAGTAATAAAAGTTAACATGGTACTTATTTGTGCCGTAGTTCAGCATTACCCTTGTGTTACTCTCAAACAGTTTTGGCAGAACACAAACAAAAGAACTGCTTGAAATACAGAAGAGGAAGCAACAGCTTGAGTTCAATTACTAAACCAACAGGACCTGGAAGGCGCATTTGGCTGATGCGGCCGCAATCATTTTACAAGTGCATAAATCTCAGAGATAACAGAATCTTTCAAAGGCAATCTCACTAAATGGGTCAATTTTGACACTGCACATCATAAACATACATGGAGGGGTCCTGGCATGGGTATTTATTGGAAAAGATTCACGCTGTCCAAAAACACTCAATTTTGACTTGCGTTAAGCCAAATTAAAATTCTGCTCAATGGAGCAGCCTTTATTTCCCCCAGGAAATTTAGGCAAAGAGGTTAAAGTCTGTTTACCACTTATATAAGTGATTATATCACTGCTACAAATATTCCTGATGTAACATTACAGAAATTCAAAAGGCTTGGAATATGTAACAGGTGCTGTGTTGTGAAGATTGCTGCTACGTCAAGAAGCAGTAAAATTAGATGTCCATTGTTCTGCGTACTATTTCTACTCTAGCAACAGTAGGCTAAGATTAGAAAGAGGGTCATTAAGGGAAACAATCACAGGGAAATAAGGCTTTCTCAAACTGCTTATACATAGTAACAAGAGAGACACTCCCAGAGGTCATGATACAGGATGAAACCCTGCCACATCTGAGCAATGGACTTGAATTTAAGTGGTCAACTTCTTGCTACAGTGTATGGTTAAAAGCCCTGATGTTTACCAAGGGTTGTTAAATTAGCCTCTAAATTTACTATAATTTCAAGCTGTGGCCAGAAGGAAGACAATTGTTTCCTAAAGTGCCCACAGAATGCTCAGTGGCTGCAGAAAAGTAACATATACTGTTGGCGCAGAATAAACACAGAGTTCTGTAATTCTTCTGGTTTATCCATAAGTATTAAAGGGATTCTGTCATGATTTTTATGATGTAGTTTTTATTTCTAAATTACACTGTTTACACTGCAAATAATTCACTCAACAATATACAATTTAATTCCTCAACCAGCAAGTGTATTTTTTTAAGTTGTAATATTGGTGTGTAGGCAGCCATTTTAGGTAATTTAATCTGGTCATGTGCTTTCAGAAAGAGTAAGCACTTTAGGATGGAACTGCTTTCTGGCAGGCTGTTGTTTCTCCTACACAATGTAAGTGAATGTGTTGCAGTGGGACCTGGATTTTAGAGAGCTGCAATCTGGCTACCTTCCTTCCCACTGTTCTGTTGTTAGGCTGCTGGGGGGGAAATGGAGGAAGTGAAACCACTCCAAGTTGCAGTACAGCAGTAAAGAGTGACTGAAGTTTATCAGAGCACAAGTCACATGACTGGGAGCAGTTGGGAAACTGACAATATGTCTAGCCACATGTCAAATTAAATATAAAAAAAAAACTGTTTGCTCTTTTGAGAAATGGATTTCAGTGCAAAATTCTGCTGGAGCAGCACTATTAACTGATTTGCGTTTTGAATAAAAAAATTTCCCCATGACAGTATCCCTTTAACAATAACTAGAGGTTTAAGTGCTTGAAAGTCTTAGATATTGCCAACATTCTCTGACACAAAGAGTTAAATATACTGTTAGTACATGAAAAATCTTTTATAAGGTAAGTAGGTTACAAAATTATTTTGTGCTTCTTCATACAGACAGAACCATGGCAACAAGGAGGAAGCTTATTAATGATGGGAAACATGTTTAAAGCCCGGGTGCAGAAAAACTGTTACAAGAACTAGCAAGCTGGTTGAGCCAACTTCTTTTCAAGGTTCCCATGACCTCAGCAACAAAACATTAAAAAGCTAATTGATAGACTGTGATGGACTACATGCTTGTAAGTTAAATCACAGCGCATAAGGGAAAAAGCACAGGCAGCAAGGCAGGGGATGGTAGAAGTAAACTAAAAAAGGAAAGGGGTTGTTCACCTTCCACTTTTTTCTGTTGTGTTGTTTTCAGATTCTACACCAGAAATAAAGATATTTTTGAGCGAAAGATGAATTAAGCGAAAGATGAATTGATCGAATGATGAATTGAGCGAATGATGAATTGAGCGAATGATGAATTGAGCGAATGATGAATTGAGCGAATGATAAATTACGCAGAGGCAAAGTACAGAAATTCTACATTGAGAAGGGAAAATGTGGAATGAATAAAAGGTAAACTGGCATCTAATTGTAGTTCTTCAGCAGGTGATGAGTAATTCTGGAGCACATCATCATTTATAAGCAAACTTCTATACTGTCTGCTCAATATGCAAACTTCTCAATTTCTTGAGAAATAGTTGTAGCCTGTTTAAAAACAGCAATATGCATTTTATGTAAATGTAAAGTCTTGTCCCATAAACACTTGGTGCAATATTCTGACCTCTCGAAAAACAGCTGGAAAGCCATGGGTGACCTATCCCTTTAGTAAAACATTTATGTCACATAGGAAATCCACTGCTAATAATAATGTTCTGTGCTACAGGCTGCCTTCTGAACAGCTCAGTTTGCAAAACACTAAAGAGGTTATTTGCAAATAGGAGAACATTACAGATTTAAGGTAAACAATTACCTTGCCTTGAAAGGGAGAAGAAACAATTCTGCCATATTCTCTTTTTAAAAAAAGCATGTGGCCTTCACAATGGAACATTACATATGTATATATAAATTTGAAGCCTAGAAGAACAGTGGTGTTTTACTGCGCTTGTTTATCTGGATAGAACTTTTTTACAGCTCAGGTACATTGTGGATTTAAGCATTGCATATTAAACAGATCCGGATGAAGCATACTGTATGTGTGCTACATTGTAAATAACAGAAACAGAAAAGAGAAAGCATAATTTAAGAAGAGTTTTTTTCAATCCATATTTTTTCTTATATTTTCCTTAGGCATCTTTTCAGCAATGTAATTGCCTGGGGTTCATGGCAAAGTATGCTTGAGCAACACACACCTACAGACAATGGCTATAAAATAAGCTTTTCCCTGGCTCCAGCTACAGACACCTGCCCATATTTTTTTTTACAATGCTCACTAGGCTAGAATGTGTAGATATCAAAATCCTTACTACTCTATAGAAGAAGGCTTTGACTAGCAGTAGAAACCTAAATCTCACATTGTGCCAGCACAAGGCTCATTACTCTCTCTCACAATGTTACCCTCACACTAACAGGATAGCTCCTATACGTGACATGATAAGCAGAGACTTGGTAGTCAATGATGGTCTTGCAGAGCTGATCACTTCCGTACCACCTCTATACCCAATCTCTGCAGTACCAACTCTCTGTTGCTGCTCTACCTCTCAACCCAACCCCTGCAATACCAACTCTATGTTGCTGCTCTACCTCTCTACCCAACTCCTGCAGTACCAAATCTCTGTTGCTGCTCTACCTATCCACTCGATGCCTGCAGTACCAACTCTCTGTTGTTGCTCTACCTCTCCACCCAACCAGTGCAGTACCAACTCTCTGTTGCCGCTCTACCTCTCCACCCAACCCCTGCAGTACCACATCTCTGTTGCTGCTCTACCTATCCACTCGACCCCTGCAGTACCAACTCTCTGTCGCCGCTCTACCTGTCCAGTAGAACCCTGCCATACCAGCTCTTTGTTGCAGCTCTTCCAATCCGCTCAATCCCTGCTGTACCAACTCTCTGTTGTTGTGCTAACTTTCTTTTCCTGATAGAACATCAGGATTATGGGTACTCATTCATTATGTGTTCATAGAGGAATGGAAAAAGCGATTCACAATTGTTATTATGGGCACTGCTTCACTACACTCCTTGGGTATATTTTTACTCCTAAAAAATAGGTCAAATATGTACTCTGAGTTTATTTTAAATAACACATAAGGAAATATAAAAGGAAAGTAAAGCCTAAATGAAAAGAGTGCATATACAGCATAGATAAGTGCTATTTTTTCATGAAAAGAAGGTCTCTCTTACCAGGGGCCAGGTGCAGATTAACAGAAGGGTACATTTTTAGTTTAAGGTACAATTTTAGTTATGGGGGAAAAAACGAACATGTGGTACGTTAAGTAGATTTTTAGCAAAGCATTACATCAGCAGGCACACACACATAACAAAACAGAGCAATTAACAGCAGTGAATGTAAAAGCAGACTGTACGGATATGTTCTGACAGGCAACAGCTTGTATGCAGCAAGCAGCTGCTCAGATGTTCCTTTCTATGGATCCCCCTTTGGAAAATTATAGTCATTTTGAACATATCCTTCATTGTACCATTCAGTGTTTCCATTAACATACCGCAGAAACACTGCACCAAGCTGCAATGAGTGCTTCACTTGTATGGCCCTGATTAGCACTGGTGTTATGGAGAATTGCCTGCATAGCGATAATACTGCCAACAATTACTGCTAGAATATAACACAATGAGGCATATAGGATGACATTGAACTAAAAAAAAACACTAAGAAATAAAATTTGTGTTTTTTAAATTATGTTGTAGGGCCTTTCATAGATTTTAGGTTCTGGTTGAAGATAATCAGCACTAAAACCATTGATATTAATGAATATGCCATGTTTATTATAACCCTGGTGATATTTATATAGTAATTAGAGCATGTAGAAGGCTCCTGCTTCAAATACTGGTGTCTGAAAAAGCAAATACACTTATAGAGGCTTTAACCTACACCTTTGTTATGAATCCTGTAGCTATCCATCTGTCACTGATCTACAGCTTGCAGCATCCTACAACAGCCACTTGAGGTCTTCAACAGTTGGAGGACCAAAAGGATGGCTGCACATCTCTAATCAATAAATAGATGTGGTTATAGGTCAAGCAACACACAATCTAAATCTGTTGAAATTAAACTGCCGCCATAAAGTGAAAGAAGCACAACACAACATGCAATTACTGTGGAACACAGAATGTACAGACATTTACAAAAGCATTTCACGTGTTTGACCTCGGCTATGTCACCGAATATATCAATCGTTCTTGGTATAAAGATGCTTCTGTGTAGACATCAGAGGCCCATACTCTAAAGTGCTTTAGGGACTGTGTTAAAACTGACTTTTCTTCATTTAAGACTTCATAATATAATACGATATTTGCTTCTAAAGGATAAGGCACTGTTGTGCCCTTATCCTTGTCATCATTTCACATAGACATATATGGGAATCATACACACGTGGCAACAGACATGAATTGGTTTTAATAGAGCCATGATCTGCTTGGCAGTGTTTACGGACATTTGTTTAATCCATATTCATAAATTATTGTATTTATAGGGAGCACAATAGTGATTAAAGGCAACATGTTATTGTTGGTCATATTGATCCATCTAATATAGGATTTATTTATATGTTTCATTATGTACTGTATGTATCTCTGATCTAATCAGATAAATATGAATTAATATGTTTCCCAAACCCGTGGCGGTTTGTATATTGAGTTCAGATAAACAGGAGCACTTTTTCCATTTTGTATATATTTATTTATTATATATATTTATTATGTCATTTGATTAGGCATGAGATATGTTATAGGGAAAAACCCGTTATCCAGAAAGCTCCAAATTACAGAAAGGCTGTCTCCCATAGACTCTCTTTTATCCAAATAATCCATATTTTAGAAAAGGTGTTTTGTTTTTCTCTGTAATAATTAAACAGTACCTTGTACTAGATTCAGCAAAACCAGCCTAAGGCTAAGGCCACACTAGGCGATAGCGCCGCGATTTGACTCGCGGCGACTTTTAAGCCGCAATCGCTGGGGAAACTTTTGCACTGGCGTCTATGGGGAATCGCGAAAAATCGCCAGCGTAAAAACACACGCGGCGATCTTTTTTCTATTGTCGCTCGAAATCGCCTAGCGAGGCAATTTCGAGCGACAGTAGAGAAAAGATCGCCGCGTGTGTTTTTACGCTGGCGATTTTTCGCGATTCCCCATAGACGCCAGCGCAAAAGTTTCCCCAGCGATTGCGGCTTAAAAGTCGCGGCGAAAAGTCGCCGCGAGTCAAATCGCTGCGCTATCGCCTAGTGTGGCCTTAGCCTTATTGGGTTTATTTAATTATTACATGATTTTCTAGTAGACTTAAGGTATGATGATCCAGATTACAGAAAGATCAGTTATCTGGAAAATCCCAGGTCCCAAAGCATTCTGGATAACATGTCCCATAATTGTACTGTATGTTGACAACAGCTCAGAGTATTATTATAGGCTGTACTTACTGTATTTAATCATTTTGCTCAAGTTTAGTCTTCCCTTCACATTAGGCAGTACAGGTCTGGGATCAGTTTTCTGGAAACAATATATATTGGGCATGCACACTTGCCAAAGATAAGAATAAGGGGTATTCACATATTTGGCAAGTGTACCTGTTTCTTGAGGTGGTTTCCTTTTTTGCCTTGAAATATATTGCTAGGTGGTATGTATATCTCTGCTTATACTGATGTATATGTCTTACACTGAATGGCCATATATGTTTGATGTATGTTTTATTACTTGAAATATAAAGAAATATTTTTTCATACCATCTTTTGTTCGCAAAATTCTTTTTGAGTGTGCATGCCCAATATACATTGACTGTGGGTGTACCCCTGGGTTGTTTGTACCTCGCATACATATTGTATAGGAGAATCTATATAAAAATACCTATTGGTTGCGGAGTTTGGAGTGCCCTCTACTAATTTGTATTTTTATCTGAGAAAGCCATTATCTGGAAAGATTCGAATTACAGAAATAACATCTCCCACAGATGCCATTTTATCAAATAATCAAAATCGTTGCAAATTATTCCCTTTTTCTCGTTAATAATAAAACAATACCTTGTACATGAGAATTAATCCTTATTGGAGGCAAAAACCAGCCTATTGGCTTTATTTAATGTATACATGATCTTCTAGTGGACAAAGTATGAAGAACAAAATTTTGGAAAGATAGATTATCCAGGAACCCCCAGGTCCCAAGCATTCTGGATAACAAGTCCCATACCTGGCCCCGGCAGCAATGTGAAGTAGGTTACCAGATACCGGAGTTGAAATTCCAGGAATGCGTCTTTATTAGGTCATAAAGCACAATTGCCACCATCCTCCCCCCATCAAAGTGCAGAATGGTATGCATGCGGTGTGTGGGGGCAACACTGGGCATTCTGCCTTAGGTCAGTGAGGGGTGCGTCCTAGGTAGGGATACACCGAATCCACTATTTTGGATTCAGCCGAATCCCGAATCCTTTTGAATATGCATATTAGGAGTTGGAAGGGGAAAACATTTTTTACTTCCTTGTTTTGTGACAAAGGAAGGGATTTCAATCCCCGTATGCAAATTAGGATTTGGTTCAGCCGGGCAGAAGGTTTCGACCGAATCCGAATCCTGCTGAAAGAGACCGAATCCAGAAACTGAATCCTGGATTTGGCACATCCCTAGTCCTAAAGGATTAAAGAAATTAAGTACAGACACAGGTACGAACAAATGAGGGGAAAAAAATGAGAGGAAAAACTCAGATGCCATGGCACCCCTGTAACACTGCGAAATCATTTTTTTCTAGTTTATGATTATTTTTTTTAGTAAAAGAATGCTGCAATTTGTTTTTGTAATACTCTATGCACTGGTGTGCCAAGAACCAAATGAAAACGGATTGCAGGGCTCTTAAAATGAACATATTGTACTGCACTAGCCACCCACATACCTAAAAATAATCCAATGTAGAATGGCATAGTTTCTGCTTTAACAGATTAATGCCACATCACATTGCCTGGCTTCCTAGCAAATTCTCTGTACACAGTCTATTAATAGATAGAACATATTAGTTCAAGTGTGACTTCATTTAATAGATTAGTGCAACCAAATCAGAAATACTTTCTGAAGTCTTTTTTTAATGTCATTAGGAATGCAGTTCATAACATTACTGGGCATGTAAGGTTTTAAACAGGGCTAAGTTAACAGATCATTCAAAACAGCCAAGATAAATTGGATCAGGAAGATGGTGAACATTTATAATTTAAAAGGCTCAACTGAAGGACAAGAAAAACAAAAAAATACAAACATTTTGGTTTCAGAGGAGAAATAAAAAAAAACGAAAAGAAAACAAAACAGCACGTTATGAAGGCCAGACTAGGGTGTAAGGGAGGGGGGAAGTGAAGACTGTTTCTAAGGTCTAACACATTTCTGATCAGTAATAAAATTACAATCATTAGGGTTAAATATCATTATTCATTTTTTTAATACATTGAAATTGCCTTCAATGAGAATCTTTGTCCCTACCGCTGGAGTTGGAAACATTAAAGGAGATGTAAAGGCAAAAACAAAATCCAATACGAATCTCTACACAATCGCCGACTGCTCTACAGGTAAACAAACAAAGCTGCTTGAGTTCTGCACGGCTGGGAAGTAAGGTGGGAGGGTTCCACCTGCTGTTCCAAAGTATGATCGTTTCCCTGCAGAGCAGCTAGGGACCATTTATCCACAGCAGTCAGAGCAAGTAAAACAAAGGGGGAATTTCACTGCATACAGTCAGATATTTTTATAAAAACAGTACACATTTTTTAATTTAAGTATATTGGACATAGATTTATTTTTCATTAAAGAAAGTAAAAATGGGATTTAATTTTTTTGCCTTTACATCTCCTTTAAGGATCTAGCAGCACAGCACTTATTTCGGAATGAAATTCCCTCACTTATAATGAACCAGAAAAAGATGATCACAATGGGTATGGACTTAAGGTTGTCATAGAAGCATTAATATTATCATTGTTACGTTAGATATTCAGTGCATCTATAGCAGAAGACTTGGATATCAGTCAGCTCGCCGTTCGTACTGGCCAGAAAATTTTGATAGGGCGTCTTTAAAAGCGCCCGTACATTGGCCACGGTCAGTACTGAATCGTCAGATAAAGGAAGAATATTATTGTTTCTAACTGTATATCTGATAATTCAGCTCTAACAGTATTAAAAACAAACATTCATTGTAACATCTATTGCCACTTTAACTGATGGAGTTTAACTACAGACGTGTTGAAGAATGCTAATAATTCAGTGACTGAGAAACAGAGCAAAGTATTTTTAATATACAGACATAGCCTAGATACAAGGTGGCTGATGTGACAGTGTGGGAAAGTAGAGGGACAGGACGACGACCTGGCATGAAAAGGAATAAGGCTGCTCAAGTGCAGTGCCAAAATTTATGTTGACAAACTGTCCTGGAAGTCAGCTAGTTGAATATCATCCATGGTTGTGAGCTATGTGCCTTATGGTACTGTGCTATATGTACCGCATCTGTGCAATTCACAATCAGTTATCAAACAGCCATTACATCCATTTTATTTCCATGATTGCTGCAATACATCCATTCTCTATTTGCTTCCTATAGTTACTTGTAAGCTTCATCACCCAGGGCCCTGCAAACAAATGGGCTCAAGCACCTACCAGTGAAGTAGTATGGGGCTGTGTAAACATGGCTTTTAAAACTTGTCCAGACTATACCCTCCCTTGCTAACGTTTACTAGTACACTTGTTTAGTCTTGTTAAAGGAACAAGAGCAACGCGGCTCTTAAATGTCCATATATTTTTTTTAATTATTTTTCATTACCTAAGTAATTCTCACCAAAACTAACCTCTGTTCTGAGACTTTATGAGTTACCAGTGGTCTGCAATTCATAAACCACTGGAGAAATTTTTTTTTCTTTAAAACCAATGTTTTTAGTTTGAAACAATAACCGTAAAAAAGTCAAAGCTCCTTCTATTGCATGATTCTTAATCGCCTTATTATAATACTACTCTCTTGCCCCTATTAGGGAAACACATTGCATTGCAGAACACATAAGCAGAAACTAAAAGGTACCTTCCCTACTTGTAAGGCTATACACAGTAAGAAAATAAACAACTTATTGTGCAATTGTATTGTACCAGCAGAAATGTGCAAGCAAATAACACAAAGATGAGCTAACATTGTACTGAATAGGAAATTATGTTTTTGTCCTGAGGCTAGCTGTGTGTAAGCAAAGCAACGGTATGTTTAGCTCTTGTGTAACAAGCTAAGAACAATGCTGAACAATTCTCCTTGTACCTTCTGAACCAGGCAGGATATTTGCTGATAAAAGGGGACAATGAGAATGTTCACATTATATATCCTTGTCTTAAAAAGGGCTGTTCAACTTATGGTAAGGACACAATGGGAGATTCAGGGAGATTTAGTCGCCTGACGACTAATCGCCTCTTCTTCTGGGCGACAATCTGCCCAAACTGCCTTCCTCTACCTTCCCGCCAGCTATGATGAGAAATCGCCAGTGGGATGGCCGACGCGGCGCTTCATTTTCCAAAGTTGCCCGAAGTTTCCTCATGAGGCAACTTCAGAAAAAGAATCGATTTTTCATTATAGCCAGCGGGAAGGTAGGGGAAAGCAGTTCGGGGAGATTGTCACCCCAGAGAAGAGGCAATTTGATGCTGCGGTGACTAATCTCCCAGTGTCCCCTTACCCTTAAAATTAATTTTTACTATGTTAACAGTAGACATTTACATACCGTGCAGCTGTCTGGCTGGGGATTTCTACTGCTATGTAGTTACCTAGGGCTTAATTACCTAAAAACCAGGCAGCGGTTTGAAAGTCAGAACTGAAGATGGATAGTGAAGATTGTGAATAGATAGGAATGAAAAGCATCACATCCCAATAAATCTCTTGTTTTTTGGCTGCTGGGGTCAGTGCTTAAAGGGGACCCGTCACCTGAAAAAAATATTCCAAATCCAATTTTATCAAGTTGGTCAAGCAAAATAAGCTTGAATTACACTATATAAATTATTTGAATCTTGTTTCCTTCAGTCTGGGAACTCATAATTATAGCAAGCAGACTGGAGCCATTTTGTGGACACTGTTATAAAGGCAAGCCTTGCATCATATCAAAAATCTTGTTTGTGCACCAGAATGGGGGGCCTAATGGCCATCCCCATGTACTGGCTACACAATGAAATGGTTAAGAGAATGGGGGAATGTGGGGAGAGCAGTGACATCTACTAAGTGCTGAATGGAAAGTGAAAGTAATTGCCGCCCCACCTTTATGCCTAAGGTATAGAGGAGGGGCAGGCAATATTTGATTGTCAGCTGCGATTCAAAGAGATTCAATGAGTTCACAACAGCTATGAATGGTTTGATAAAAAAAAAATTTTGGATTTCATATTTAATTGAAAAGGACATTTATTATACACATTTTTACATCTGGGTTAAAGGCCCACTTTAAGCAACCACATACAAATTTCCAAAGATTTCATTTTGCACAGGGGCAGAAACCCACAGCAACCAATAAAATGTTTGCTTTTAAAGAGATGACTGGTAAACACTACCTGTTGATTGGTTGCTATGAGTTGCTATGAGTAGACCTCAATGCGCAAACCACTATCACTGTGTTACACAATTCTAATGCAGATGTGCCAAAGCCAGTTAGATCAAATTAAACTAAAGTGGGTAAGGAACATCCCCGAATTGGAGGACGAAATGGAAACTAAATGGAATGAAGCATTACAACTGGTGCCTGACTTAATTTTTTCCTTAAGAGACTGGTTTATATTTATTTTACTCCATGCAGTCTAGCAAAGCTGTACTCCATTATGTCAGATGCCCCGAATGCAGAACTGTAAGGTCCCTGCTGTGTCAGCGTTGCGCCCTGGTCGGTGTGGTCGCAGGTGCAGTAATCAGGCAACTGATGTGCGCCTGCGCGCCGCATCGAATGCGGGCGACGGACGCCGGCGCGGAGGCGCGGGCGACGGTCGCTGGCGCTGGGGCGTGCGCGACGCAACGGACGCGCGCGACGTAGCGGACGCGCGCGACGTAACGGACGCGCGCGACGGACGCACGTAACGGACGCGGTCTGATGACGTCAGTTGGCGCCAAACTAGCGCTATTTAAACCTGCTCCAGTCTCTGCTCTGTGCCTGGTTATTAGGTTTATAACTGAAACCCTAGCGTTGATACCTTCCTGTCGATATTGTGTTTGACCCCTGCCTGTTCCTGGACTCTGATTCTTGCTTGTTGCCTAAACCTTCTGCCTGTTTACCGTTGACGATTCTCGCTGCCTGCCTTGACCCGGATATCCTGACTACGCCTTGCCTGATCCTTCTGTACCTCGTTTAGTCTCACTGGCTACTCTCCACACCCCTGCTCCCCGTTTCCAACCTCGGGTGAGTTAGCGGGTGTGTGAGGCGCTTGTGGTTCATTGTCTTCTGTTCCTACTCCTTCTACGTCTGGATCATACTGGTAAGCCTGACACTATAACCAGGCCATGGATCCAGCTGAAGGGGCTTCACCGCTTACCGTACTCATCCAACAGATGTCGGAATTGACACAAGCAGTGAGGGAGCTTCAGAGCGGATATACCCAGATGCAATCCCAGCTGAGGGCCCAACCATCCACCGCAAGCCAATCCACTGTAGCTGCTACCACTTCTGTTGGTCCCACTGAGGTACAAGTTCTCACCTCCGAAATCTCGGAACCTAAAGTTGCTTTTCCCGAAAAATTCTCTGGGGATCGGAAAGCCTTCCGTAATTTCAGGAGCAGCTGCAAACTCCTTTTTTCTCTGAAACCTCACACATACCCCGATGAGAACACACGAGTAGGGGTTATTATTACTTTTCTGTCCGGAGAACCCCAGACCTGGGCCTTTCGTTTAATGGATCGACGGAGCCCTGTATTAGCTTCTGTGGACACTTTTTTTGATGCCATGGCGATTCTCTATGACGACCCTCATAGAGTCTCCACCGCTGAAGCCGCCCTTCATGCTCTCAAACAGGGAACTCGTCCTGCGGAGGACTATACGCTTGAGTTCCGGCAATGGTCCGAAGATACGGATTGGAATCCTGCGGCCCTTAAGCACCAATATCGTTTGGGTCTTTCCCCTGAACTGAAAAACGAGCTCGCTCGTACAGGAATTCCAGACACGCTGGAGGGTCTCATCACTCTTGCCATTCAGCTCGACCAGAGACTCAGAGAGCGTAGAGAAGAGGAGAAAGCCGAAAAGGCTGGCCTGATACCTCATACCTGGGTTGTACCTACCGCCCCTCCTCCAGTCCAAGTACCTTTTCCCTTGCCTTCCTCTGCTTCAGATTCGTCCTCGGAACCGATGCAAATTGGAGCCATCAGGTCTGCCCTCACTGCGGAAGAACGCCTTCGTCGCCGCAGATTAAACCTTTGCCTCTACTGTGGCCAGGCCGGTCACTTACTAAGGAGCTGCCCAACCCGTCCTACGGGTAAAGACTTTTTTAGTAAAGACTTAAAATGTTGTAACAAACCAGTACCTTTACTGACAGTCTCTCTCTTTCTGCAGTGGGGAAGTCAAACAGCAAAACTCCAAGCCATCCTTGATTCCGGAGCAAGTGGCTGTTTCATGGACAGTACGATCGTTTCCCAACTCCAGATTCCTCTCCAACCTAAGAAGAATCCCATTTCCCTTCGGGTGGCTGATGGTTCCTTAATTACTTCGGGCCCAGTGGTGCAAGAAACCATTCCTCTTTTTGTTTCCCTCAATAAAAAGCATTCGGAAATGATGAATTTAGATGTGGTCACGTCTCCTCTTTTTCCTGTCATTTTGGGGTTGCCATGGTTACAAAAACATAATCCATCCATCAATTGGGCCACAGGGGAAATAACCTTTCTTTCGCAATTTTGTCAATCTAAATGTAGATTCGAAAGTTATCCTTCTTCTAGTCAAGTTTGTTCGTTATCCTCCTCATCCGAAGTTCTTCAAATTCTTCCTCAAAGCTATCGGGAGTTCGCAGATGTGTTCAACAAGAAAGGTGCCGATTCTCTACCCCCTCATCGCATCTATGATTGCCCAATTAATCTTTTGCCCGGTTCCCAAGTACCCTTTGGTCGTATTTACCCGTTGTCCGAACCAGAACTAGCTGAACTTCGCTCATATCTTGATGAAAATTTGGCCAAAGGTTTTATTCGTCAATCTTCTTCTCCAGCCGGGGCAGGGATATTTTTTGTCGAAAAGAAAGATCACTCATTAAGACCCTGTATTGATTATAGAGACTTGAACAAAATAACGATCAAAAACCGATATCCTCTTCCTTTAATTCCAGAGTTATTCCAACGCTTAACGGAGGCCAAGATTTTTTCTAAGTTGGATCTGAGGGGAGCATATAACCTGGTCAGGATACGTGAGGGAGACGAGTGGAAGACGGCGTTTCGTACTCGCTACGGCCACTTCGAATATCTGGTGATGCCGTTCGGCCTTTGCAACGCTCCCGCAACATTCCAGCATTTTGTCAATGACATTTTTCGGGACTTTCTTGACATTTTTGTTATAATTTATCTGGATGACATTTTAATTTTTTCTAGTTCCTTAGATGAACACAGGATCCATATGAGGAGGGTTCTTGCTCGCCTTCGCACTCACCAACTCTATGCCAAAATTGAAAAGTGCATTTTTGAGCAGTCCTCTGTTGAATTTCTAGGATTCTTTATTTCTCCTCTAGGCATCCAGATGGATTCAAAGAAGATCTCGGCAATCCTCGACTGGCCAGCTCCCACATCCAGGAAGGCAGTTCAACGCTTTATTGGTTTCGCAAACTTCTACAGGAAGTTTATTAGAGGTTTCTCTCAGACTATTCTACCAATAACAGAGCTGACTCGCATGAATAAGAAATTTTTTTGGTCCTCTCAAGCCCAAGTATCTTTCGAAAACTTAAAGAAACTTTTCACATCAGCTCCTATCCTTTGTCATCCTGATTTATCCTTACCATTTGTTCTGGAAGTCGATGCCTCTGAAGTTGCGGTGGGCGCTGTTTTGTCCCAAAGATCTGGGATCCAAGAGGAGCTCCATCCAGTAGCTTTTTTTTCCCGTAAAATGGCAAAATGTGAATGCAATTACGATGTGGCCGATCGGGAACTACTCGCTATTAAACTGGCACTGGAGGAGTGGCGGTATCTTTTGGAAGGTTCCAAGCACCCTATTCTTATCTTCACCGACCACAGAAACTTGGAGTACCTTCGTTCCGCCAAGAGACTGAGACCAAGACAAGCGAGGTGGGCTCTTTTCTTCATGAGGTTTAATTTCCACCTTACCTATCGGCCTGGATCTAAGAATACTAAAGCCGACGCCTTATCCCGTATGTTTACCCTCGATGACGAAATACCTTCTTCTCCTGAAACCATCCTGAAATCCAACAATTTCCTTTTACTACAGCCGACCCTTCTTAAACAGATCCAGAACGCTTCCAAGTCCATCATGGAACCAGCCCTCGTTCCTAAGGGAGGATTTCTTCTTCTAAAAGACAAGATTTTTGTTCCTGAGGAGATGCGGTTGGAGGTTCTTAAAAGTATACACGACTCCAAATTGGCCGGACATCCAGGGGTCAAGAAGACTATTATCGCAGCTAAAAGATCGTTCTCTTGGCCAGGATTAGCCAAAGATTGCTTCCAATTCGTTTCTTCATGTGAAATTTGTGCCAGATCTAAAGACTCTCATTCTAAACCCTTTGGCCTTCTTCAACCCCTTCCTGTCCCTTCCCGTCCCTGGAGCTCTGTTTCGTTGGACTTTATCTCGGAATTACCACAGTCTGATGGATGTTCTACCATAGTGGTATTTATTGACCGTTTGACCAAGATGGCTCATTTCAAGTCCTTGCCCAAGCTCCCTTCCGCTTCCGAAACTGCAGACGTTTTTATCAAGGAAGTTGTTAGGCTCCATGGTCTTCCGCAGGAGGTGATATCAGATCGAGGCCCACAATTCACATCTCAGTTCTGGAAAACCTTGTGTGGCGCCCTTCAAATTTCTGTTTCCCTTTCTTCAGCCTTTCATCCTCAATCCAACGGCCAGACGGAACGAACCAACCAGACTTTAGAACAATATCTGAGGTGCTACTCTTCTCATCTTCAAGACAACTGGGCAAACCTTCTACCTCTTGCTGAATTCGCTTACAATAATGCTCACCATTCATCCATTAACCAGTCTCCTTTCTTTGCTAATTATGGTCTCCACCCTTTAACCTTTCCTTCTTCTATAGTGGCTGATATTCTGGTTCCCGCAGTTCAAGACCGCCTCAACTTCCTAACAGACAATTTTCGGAAACTGCAAGAGAACATGTCCAAGGCCCAGAAGAATTTCAAGTTATACGCTGATCGGAGACGGAATAAAGACCCAGAGTTCAAGGTGGGTGATCGAGTCTGGTTGTCTACTATTAATCTTAAGTTATCTTCTCCCAGCAGGAAGCTCGGCCAACGTTTCCTGGGTCCTTTTTCTATTGTTCGTCAAATAAATCCTGTGGCCTTTCAGTTAAAGCTTCCTGCTTCTTGGCGTATTCATCCGGTGTTCCATTCGGCTCTCCTGAAATCTGCTTCCACCTTCCAGTTTCCAGGTCGTACGACTCCTCCTCCTCTCCCAGTTCTAGTGGATAATCAAGAGGAATTCGAGGTCGAAAAAATTCTGGACTCTCGTATTAGAGGCAGGCAAGTACAATACTTGGTGGGATGGAAGGGCTATGGCCCTGAAGAGAATTCCTGGGAGCCAGTCAAGAACATTCACGCTCCAGATCTGTTGAAAAAATTTCACGAAGAGCATCCTAACAAGACCGCTGGTTGTCGTGTCCTGAGGCCACTCCTTGATGGGGGGCAATGTAAGGTCCCTGCTGTGTCAGCGTTGCGCCCTGGTCGGTGTGGTCGCAGGTGCAGTAATCAGGCAACTGATGTGCGCCTGCGCGCCGCATCGAATGCGGGCGACGGACGCCGGCGCGGAGGCGCGGGCGACGGTCGCTGGCGCTGGGGCGTGCGCGACGCAACGGACGCGCGCGACGTAGCGGACGCGCGCGACGTAACGGACGCGCGCGACGGACGCACGTAACGGACGCGGTCTGATGACGTCAGTTGGCGCCAAACTAGCGCTATTTAAACCTGCTCCAGTCTCTGCTCTGTGCCTGGTTATTAGGTTTATAACTGAAACCCTAGCGTTGATACCTTCCTGTCGATATTGTGTTTGACCCCTGCCTGTTCCTGGACTCTGATTCTTGCTTGTTGCCTAAACCTTCTGCCTGTTTACCGTTGACGATTCTCGCTGCCTGCCTTGACCCGGATATCCTGACTACGCCTTGCCTGATCCTTCTGTACCTCGTTTAGTCTCACTGGCTACTCTCCACACCCCTGCTCCCCGTTTCCAACCTCGGGTGAGTTAGCGGGTGTGTGAGGCGCTTGTGGTTCATTGTCTTCTGTTCCTACTCCTTCTACGTCTGGATCATACTGGTAAGCCTGACACAGAACTATTGTAGAGACCTTCTTCAATGTGTTCTGGGAGTATCTTGAAATTCAAAAATTCTGGGGAGAGGTGTTACAACATAAAGTTCCCTTGCATACATTCCCTTCTTCTCTGTCTACTTGGCATAATGACGTCACAATTGGCGTCACACTAGACTCTTACACTAAACAAAGTTACCAGTAAATGTTGTACTATGCTAAGAAAGCAATATTATTACTTTGGAAATCTAATGCTGCCCATTCCATAACATTTTGGAAAACATTGGTCAGAAGTTAATATATAGCTAGAGGCTGTCCCAAAAAGTTTCATGCAGTTTGGGGTACTCGGGTGGCAGCACAAAGATAATTATGTAATCAATATATGTGCATATTTGTAGAGACATTTATCATTTGACCCTTATTCTTCTGGCGCTTGAGAGTTCCTTTCCTCTTACTACTACTTTCAACTTTTTGTTTTGTATGATTATGTTTATAAAAAAACCCAACCATAAAAATAAAATCTTTTGTAGAGTAATAAACTGTAAACCTCCTTTATTATGCAAATATATAGTGAATAAAGTACCCCCTCTTGTAAAATATAAGGATATTATAAGTTACCGAGGAGTTTCATGGCCATATAAAAACACGAGGCCAAAGGCCGAGTGTTTTTATACAGGTCATGGAACTCCGAGGTAACTTCTAATATCCTCATATTTTGCAACTGGGGGTACTTTATTTATTATAATACACAAATTTCAATGAGTCATGTGACAGAAATGACATCAGAACTCACCGTTTATAACTGATGACATCAGAACTCACCGTTTATAAGGATATCATTTACATGATATTCATGGCTCTTGTGTATTATATATATATATATATATATATATATATATATATATATATATATATATATATATATATATATATATATATATATATATATATATATATATATATATATATATATATATATATATATATATATATATATATGGTGTTCCCTCTTTAAACAGACTATACGGTATGAATACAGAGCTTTATCTGGTTTAATCATCCATCAAATTAATGCCAGTTCTTGGAAGGCCATTTACTACCTGTTGTAAACTGGTAGCTGTAGTTTCCACAGTGCAGAACCACTGATTGTTACTATTCAATGTAATCAAATATGAGTAATACTGAGAAATGAGAAAGACAGCATGTAGTTTCAACCAATGTTTACATTTACTGTAACAAAAAAAGGAGTTGGTACAGTACATTTTGGACAAAACAAACGTTGCATCAGTAGACTACTACTTCTGCATCCCTTTGAGTCAGCATGCTGTTATAATTAAAAAATGTGTTTTCATTCTATAAACTGGGAGAAATCTGTAATTGTTAATAAAAAAGGGCAAGCAAGAAGACCAGACATATGCCAGTTAAGGACTAGCTTAGTTAACGCATTTAGTTTATTACCTGTACACGGGCTGCATTTCTGGTGCTATTCCAATCACTGATGTATGCATAAAGTTGTCAAACTCCTCAAACAATTCCCGGATGTTGGTCTTAAACTTCAGATCCAGATCCAGCTGAACAATCCGATATATTTCTGCATGGATAAGAAGTGTATTAAGGGAAAAGCTGTTTGAGACCAAATGTTACATTATCTCAGTGTTACATATATATGTTACATGTTACATTATATATCTCACCAATCTTAGGGCTCTTACTCACTGGCGTTTTGACCTGCGCTCCCCTGCGTTCCGTTTTTTGGCGTTCAGCCGCAGGGGAGCGCAGGAATAGACGCAAGTCATTATTTCAAATGGGGCTGTACTCACTCAGGCGCGTGTAGGCGCCGAACGCAGGAAAAATGCAGCATGTGGCGTCTGAACCTGCGTTCGGCGCCTACACGCGCCTGAGTGAGTACAGCCCCATTTGAAATAATGACTTGCGTCTATTCCTGCGCTCCCCTGCGGCTGAACGCCAAAAAACGGAACGCAGAGGAGCGCAGGTCAAAACGCCAGTGAGTAAGAGCCCTAAAGAACACAGAAGGACCAGCTGGCTCATTATCCCTGCCATTTGCTAAAGGCTGTGATCTGATTGCAGACTTTTGTCCCGAATGCCCATTGCTGGGCAGCACAGTGGCTCAGTTCCTATGATTAAGGGCAGTAGTCTAATGCTGCTAATGATGCTATAATAAAGATTACAGTCTTAAAGGAGAATTCAATCTGTCCTGAAAAAAACCTGTATCCCCCACCCCAGGAAGACCCCCTCCCTCCTCTCCCCAGGCTAACTTACCCCCCGGGGAGATGCCCCATACTCAGGGCCGGACTGGGAGTAAAAAGCAGCCCGGGCAAAAAAAATCAAAGCAGCCTACATGTAAACACACAATGCTCTTGTACTCAGCCACACTTATATATTGGGTTAAAACTTACATATTGGTGTGCACCTCGTAGGTCTATTCACCCTCTTGTGTATGCAGATAAAAATGATTCTCAAAATAACTGTGATATACTGCCATAGATGCTATAATTCATCAGCGCAGTTGCCTATATAAATAAATCAACGGCTTGAGGTGGGCGATTTTGGGTTGATCCAATTGTGGGCCCTAAGTACCCCCCAACCACCCCCCCACCCCTTATAATTACACCACTGACAGGGGATAGGCAGAACTGAAATTGCTAACTGGAGAGTTGCTGAATAAAAAGCTAAATAACTCAAACTACAAATAACAAAAAAATAAAAACCAATTGCAAATTGTATCAGAATATCACTAGCATCTATACACTATCCCACAGGCCCAAAAGCTATACACACAGATAGCATATGATTTTTAGTAGACTTAAGGTATGAAAATCCAAATTACGTAATGATGGGTTATCCGGAAAACCCCAGGTTACAAGCATTCTGGATAACAGGTCCTGTACCTGTTTTGGAAGCTGCGTGCTGTAGTCTGTCGTAGTTCTGGTGAGACCGACTACAGTTTAATTACACAAAAACAGAAGCAGCCCATTTCAGTAGTAAATGGAGTAGCCCTTTGGGCATTTGCCCCGATCAGACAGATTGCCAGTCTGGCCGTGAGTGTGAGGTTTTATGGATTTCACTTTAAAATAAATTAGGAGATAAGCACTAATTTGCAGGCACTACTTATATATGCAGTATTGTGCAGCAATGCAGAATAACAGATGATGCACATATTTGTGCTGAAAATTAGATTTATAGGACAAATGTAATATAACGTTTTAATTAACATAGTGAAAGCCAGAGTGTGCTGGTCATATGCAGTACCTGCAGGCACCAACCAGAAGGCAAGGTTTAGAGTGAGGGGGGACCAACTCAAAGATACTTTTCCTTATGGTCTTTATCCTGCACAATCAACCTTCTTGATGAGGTAAAGGGTTTCTAAACTAATCCTGCTGTTTGGTAGCAACTACATTAAAAATATATTTCAGGTTGGGCGTGGCTTGGTGCGGCATGTGAACAGACGTGTATTGGCGCAGCTCCGTTGATCGGTCACATTATCCCTGATTATATCCTGATTGAACGGCAGAATCACGGCGGCAGAGGCAGCCCCGATAGCAGGACTACCCCAGAGAACACTGATGGGGCAAAACCGGGCAGCAAGGAGAGCCTCGGAGGCTGCATCGAAGCTTGAAAAATATGCGCGGGAGAACCCCTCTGATCAAAATGGCGCTGGAGAGCAGTCTCCTGGGCAGGATCCAAGGGAGGGCCAGAGCCAAGATGAGGGAAACCCGCATGAACTGACCCTAGCTGACTTACTGGCTGAAATCAGAGCAGCAAAGGAATCCAGCAACAGCCTTATCTGCTCTAAGACGGAGGAAATCAAGGTTGACCTTTCTATTATTAAGCTTGATCTGCAAAAAGTGCGGGAGCGGACGGCGGCCTTGGAGCAAAGGGTGAGCTCCGTGGAGGACTTATGTCATCCCCTGCCTGATCGTATTCAGCACCTACATCAAGCGATGGTCGCATGCACCTCCAAGTCGGATGACTTGGAGAACAGATTGAGGCGTAACAACCTTCGCTTTATTGGCTTTCCTGAAAAGGCAGAAGGTAACTCCCCAGAGACCTTTCTAGAAGCCTGGCTTACAGATCAATTTGGGCGGAACAACTTCTCCACGATGTTTGCCATCGAGAGGGCCCACAGGATCCCCACCAGAGCTCCGATACCGGGGGCCCCACCACGCCCTTTGATCGCGCGCCTCCTCAACGCCAGGGATCGTGACGGTGTGCTGTCGATGGCAAGGAAGCGGGACGCCCTCAACTTTCAAGATGCTCGGATTTCGGTCTTTGGCGACTTCTCTGCGGAGGTCCAGCGTCAAAGAGCTAAGTTTATGGATGGGAAGCGGAGGCTACGTGACCTAAATCTGCAATATGCGATGTTGTATCCCGCCAGGCTACGAGTCATCGCGGAAGGTCAGACCCGTTTCTTCACCTCGCCTACAGAGCTGAGTGCCTGGCTAGATACCCAGCAGCCCCGAGCTTGAAAACGCACAGGCCTGGTAGGAACAGGCTCCATCTCCATCCTCCCGACATGACCCGGCACCTGGTTTGTGCCCCGTGAGTACTGTTATGCTGTGGTTGGGGGAGTTCTCCCTTCCACTTACGTTGTTTTTGTTTCCCTGGTTGTCTCACGGGCCTACATTTTATTATTTTTTATTAAAATGTCCTACGTCCTTCAGGGTCTATCGGGCCTGTGCCTTGCCACCTTGAGCTCCGGTGACGCCGGCTGGCCCGTTCCATCCTCACATTTTTACGATCTTGACTACCACAAGCATGGACATTGATGGGGACGGTAAGATTTTTTTTTTTTTTTGCCCTAGGTGTTGCCTCCGAACACATATTTTGCAACACTGGTGCGGTTCGCCTTTAGAGACCGTGACGGTGTGGCGCTAACTTTGGATCGAAAGTGTTTTTCACCAATATTTGGGTGAAGTGTATTTGCCAGTTCACGGCCTAGTCTGGCCTAGCGTGAGTTCACGCTCCTAAGCAACTATGCTTGTTTGGGTTAAATTCTGCCACAAGTTGGGGGTAGGGGCAGAAGGGGAGGGGAGGGTGGTTTGGAAATGGGGTATGTTGTGTAGCTTCGGCTATGTTCCCAGCATAAGGTTCAGGTATGTCATTATATTTGCTCAATGTGTGCTATCTCTGTTGTATACTATGGTAACTCGTACAAATGTCTTTGATGTGCATTAGTTGGAATGTGCGGGGTCTGAACGAGTGTATTAAGCGCAGGCTGGTTCTGGATTACCTTAAAAGGTCAGGCGCCAAGGTTATATTTCTGCAAGAAACTCACCTGGTAGGTGTAAAGTCATTGGCCCTTAAGCGCCCCTGGGTTGGTTGGATGTACCATGCCCCTTACTCTACCCATTCCTCGGGGGTGGCGCTCCTAATCCACAAGTCGGTGCCATTTCGATTTGAAACAATAAAAACTGACAAATTAGGCAGATTTTTGTTTGTGCACGGTTTTCTCCAAGCTCAGGAAGTCGTGTTTGCTTCTATATATGTCCCTCCCCCATATTCTGATGAATGTGTGGTACAACTAATACAGTTTGTAGCTCAATTTCCGCATGCTGCGGTTGTGGCGATGGGGGATTATAATGCTGTCTTAGACCCCTCGTTGGACAGGCTAAGGAGGGATGGAAAGCCCAACACGTCACCATATCATAACTTATTAGCCATAACGGGGGGGGCGGGCTTAGAGGAGGCATGGAGGCACTATCACCCAGGGGTAAGGCACTATTCCTGTTTCTCCACCTCTCACTTGGCCCTCTCTCGGATTGACCACGCCTTTGTAAACAGTAGGGCTCTCCCCTTGGTGAAAAGCATTAGATATCTCCCGAGAGGCATCTCCGATCATGCCCCCTTGGAATTAGTGCTTAGAATTGAATCCCATCAGAATACTCCCAGGTGGTCACTCAATCCGGTCTGGTTAAATATCCTCCAGACCCATGATAGAGTTGAGGAAATAATTACAGACCTAACTGAGGCATTGGATGTCCCCATAGACCAGCTTGTAGCCTGGGAGACTCTAAAAGACCACCTAAGAAAATTTTTCAACTCGGAAATTAATGCCTATAAGACCCAGTTCGCGTTTAGACAGCGACAGCTGGAAGGGGAAGTCTCTAGATTGGAACTTCATGTAACCAGGGCTCCGGATACGCAAGGGTTCAGGGACTTGCAGTTGGCTCAGGATGCACTTGCTACATATCTTACGGAGAAAGCCAAACACCAACACCTGTTCTCAAAACTTAACATCCTGGAGCATGGGGAAAGGGCTGGCAGACTGTTAGCACACCTATCTAGGGAACACTCCACCCCCCCTGCCATCACGCTCCTAAAAGATGCCACTGGTACGCCAACCTCGGATCCTTTAGAAATACAATGTATTCTTAGGGATTTTTACTCAAGGCTATACACCTCCACTTTAACCCCAGCGGATTTCCCAGAAGTGGATTCTTTTCTTGGCTCGCTCCGACTGCCCTGCCTTGACCCCCAGTATAGCGAATATCTAGATTCCAAATTGACTTTAATTGAGGTCCAAGAAGCAATCGACTCTTTCCCTACTGGAAAAGCTGCGGGGGCCGACGGCCTACCAGTCGAACTCTATAAATGCCATTCCAAAACGCTAGCACCTTTTCTACTTAGGGTGTATGAAAAAGCCTTAGAGGAGAAAGCACTGCCTCCGTCTATGTATGAAGCCGCGGTAATTCTATTAGCTAAGCCGGGTAAAGATCCAACCCTACCGGAATCCTATAGGCCAATCTCCCTCCTGACAGCTGACGCAAAAATACTAGCTAAAATCATAGCGAATAGGTTGAAAAAAGTAATTCACCTCTTGATACCGGATGATCAATTGGGGTTTATGCCAGGCAAGACAACGGCCATGAACATCCGCAGATTATTGGTTAACCTCACTATGGAGCACCCCAACAGTGGTGGTCGGGCAGTGGCGGCATTAGATGTCGCCAAGGCCTTTGATACTGTGGAGTGGGGGTATTTGTGGAACGTGCTGAAACTTCTGGGATTTGGGGACCGCTACATAAATCTTGTTCGACTGTTATATGCTAAACCAATAACTGCATTGCGGGTGGGCGCGGCGTTGACTACTCCTTTTGCATTGACTAGAGGCACCAGACAGGGCTGTCCGCTGTCCCCGCTCCTGTTTGCTATAGCTATTGAACCATTTGCTGCGGCGGTCAGACAAAATGCAAGTATGACAGGTTGGGTCTCAGGGGCCGGTGAAGATAAGATTCAGCTATATGCGGATGACACCTTGGTGTACCTCGGGGACAGAGGACAGTCCTTAGCAGAGCTTATTAAACTGACTGAGAGATTTGGGAGAGTCTCAGGGTTGAAAGTAAATCCCTCAAAATCCACACTATTCTTGGTGGACCCCCCATCAGCTGGTGAGGATTTCACCAACTGTCCCCTTCAGATATCGGATAGGTTTACGTACTTAGGGGTGGAAATTGCACTACCGTTATCAAGCTACTGTGAACTGAATGTCATCCCTCTTTTAGCCTGGGTGGATGGGAAGCTGAATGCATGGGAGGCCCTACCTATAGGCCCAGTTGGCAGAATTCGCCTGATCAAAATGTTTATTCAACCCAAGCTAATGTATGCGCTGTGGCATGCCCCACTGCCTCTCCCCCTTAGTATCTTCACCAAACTAGACACGAAAATGAGAAAATTCATTTGGGGGAATGGCAGGAGTCGGCTTAGTATGAGAACGCTGCAGAGGCCGGTTCAAGCGGGAGGGATGGCTCTGCCTGATTTTCAGACCCTATACCTTGCTTTACAGATCTCACATCTGTCAGCTCTCAAACCAACTGGCCCTTGTTCGGCCTTGAGTAAGGTATGGCATGCTCTAATCCCCCTAGGGGTATCCCCCGTGCGAGCCCTTTTAGTGGCCCCCACAGGTCCGAACAGTGCGAAGATCAACCCGGTTCTGGGGACTGTCAAGTGGGTGTTTGCCAGAATCAACCAAATTACGGGGTTTACTCAAATTGACCCTTCTACTCCTCTCTGGCACAACTCTAAACTGGGTGGAGTGGCGGATCTCGTACCCCCCAGATTATGGATAGATATAGGGATTGGCACCTTAACTGATGTTTGGGGTTGTAGGGGCCCTCTTACCTTTCTGGAGCTAAGAAATAAGTGGAACGTCCCGTCCTCACACTGGCTGTTCTACATGAGACTTAGGGGTAAACTGATGGAGTGGCTTAAAGGTAGACCGACTGCTCTCAATGCACATCCGCTCATTTCGTTGCTAGACACGGACAAACCACAGGGTATGATTTCCAAAGTGTATAGACTCATGGTGGATTGCAGATCTAAGAGCACCCAGTTAAGGTGCAGGGATCGTTGGGAAAGTGACCTCGGTGCTCTTACTGACACCCAGTGGGAAGAAGCCCTTAGTGCCCCCAGGAGGGTCTCATTTATTCCTAGGCACCAATTGCTGCAGTTATACTTGTTACATAGGGCCTACTTCACAAGAAGCAGATTAAGCAAAATCTACCCCAACACTTCATCTCAGTGCCTTAGGTGTGCCCAAGGGGTTGGGGACTTAATGCATACTCTCTGGAGCTGCCCGGCTCTGCGTACATACTGGGACAAGGCCCTGGAGATTCTAGGAGAACTGGCAGGGTGTGACACTCTGAAGGATCCAATGATATGCCTACTAAATATCCAGGTAGGGATGGGGGTTGATTCCCACATGTCAGAATTCCTTTCCAAAGCTCTTTTCCAATTGCGAAGGTTGATCACCCTGAACTGGAAACAGGCGTTACCCCCAGGGGTGGACCAATGGGTGGCGGCAATGGCTAGCCTGGCTAACACTGAATATCTCTTAGCTACGCGTAAGGGCCGCCAGGACAAGTTTCATAAAATTTGGGACCCCTGGCTAGAAAAATTCCCCCCTCGCCAAGGTTGTTGGTTTGAAAATGGCTGAGGAAGTCTCCTCGGGGTATAGCTGTGCTCTAGCGAGGCGGGATGCAGGAGGTCGCTAATGCTTTTGAATTACCTAAGTGTGTAGTTTTTATGTATCCCTCTTCTCTGTACTAACAGTCTGACTTGATTTCTTGTGAACAATATGTATATGCATTCCAAGTTGATGATCACAATGTTGTTTGACTTTGAAAATTTTCAATAAACTTACCTGAACAAAAAAAAAAAAATATATTTCAGAGGTTCTTTTTTGATTCTGTCATAAAATGAAACCCCTGTGAAGCATGTGGAATGGATTAGTGCTGCCCTTTGTACTGCTGCCTTTGCACAACCCCTCAACAGCAAGAGCAGGTTACATGTTTATATATATATATATATATATATATATATATATATATATATATATATATATATATATATATACATATGTAGGGGCCCCTATGGGTTAATCTGCCCTGCAGCTTTAAGGCCCCCACCTTTTTCTTAGAGTGATCTGCCAGGAGAGAATGACACTCCCCTGCTACACTGCTATATAGTGTGTGCAGGGAGTGGCCACTTCCTCTTTGGCCTGTGGATGGTGTTCCAGCTGGGTGTGCTCAGGAGAGCCTGGGTACAGCTAGGCCCAGAAAGGCCCATGTGCTTTGGAAGAAGAAGTCGGGACCAGGAAACCCCGTGAATGAGGAATAGTTACACTAGGGCAGACTTGTCATAGTCTCTCTAGGAGAGAAAGGCAGAGAGGTGAGAGAGAAAGAGCAGCTGAAGCTCCAACAAGGATTTGCAGTAAGGGAGTAGCTTCCCAGAGGCTCTGTGTGTTGCCTCCAGTCAGGGACCTCAGTGAAGAGGGACTGTAGGGTAGAACCTGCTTTCCTGACAACTTCCAGGCGGGAATGTGTGTGAATACTGCAAATGCCTAATGGAGATCTTTCCTCTGTGAGAAATGCCTAATGCCTGCAGCTCTGTGTGAGAAATGTGCTATTGCCTCAGCTCCTGCGTGACTACTAAACCTGTGGTCACTTGCCTTGTGCATAGTTAAATAAACCGTTTTACTGCAAGAACCTCCTGGCGCCCATCTTTTGTTGTATGCACAGTAGCCTGGGGGATGTAGTTGCACTACACCATAGAGGGAACACTTCCACATGGCGAAGACCCTGACCCTGTTGTGTGAGTCGCAGTGTAACCCATGCTTCTACTGCTAGCTGGACAGTTTAACTATTTGTGTGCTATGCAGCCCAAATAGGTGTTACACACACACATATATATACACACATATACACACACATATATACACACATATATATATATATACACATATATATACACACATATATATATATATATATATATACACATACACACATATATATATATATATATATACACACGCATATACATATATATACACACACACACATATATATATATATATATATATATACACACACACATATATATATATATATATATATATACACACACACATATATATATATATATAGACAAATACAAGATTCCTCTGCACTCAACCCATCATCAATATATTTAAGACAGCGACATTTTGTGCATACTGCTACTGAAAAATGCCTTACCCTTTAAACAAAACAGGGATTGTTTGTCCATATTTTGCAATATATTTAAGCTGGCCAACTACGTCAAATATATATATATATATATATACACACACACACATATATATATATATATATATATATATACATACACACACACACACACATATATATATATATATATATATATACACACACACACACACATATATATATATATATATATATATATATATATATATATTAGCCAATATTTATAGTGTAAAGAAAGAAATATACACTGTAAAATGTTGTTTTTTTACATTATCAACGGATTTATTCATACACAAATCAATCAATTGAAAAAGTTCAGTGAAGATTTCTGCTGGTACTTTCAGCAACTAATTGGATATCATCTGCCTACCTTCCCAGCTGCTTCATACTGACCAGGAAGGAGCCTGCCATGCCATTCATTACTCTCTGTCTCTCCACCTCCTCCCCCCAGCTTCTCGTTTCACAGAAACAGGGCGGAAACTCCCCAACCAGTCAGCTGGCCAATGAGAGGGGCGTGATCTTCCCCTTTCCCTGACTAATGGCCAATCATAGGAGGTGGGAGGAACACAAGGCTGCTCTATATGTTTGAGCGCGTGTGAAGGGAGAAACAAAGGAGAGGCAATAATTGCCGTGCATGCTGTAGTCTGTTGCATTAAACAATAGAAGCGGCCCATTTCAGCAGCAATTGGAGCGTCCCTTCGGGCATTTGCCCGAACAGTGACATTGCCAGTCCGGGCCTGCCCATACTCCATACTTACCCTCACCGCAGATTCTTCCAGCGAAGTTCCACTTGTCCATCTTCTGCGTCCTCTGTAAGCTGACTGCGAGATCGGTATTTCTACGCATGCGCAGTTGGAGCAGATTGCCGAACTGCACATGCGCGGAATTACGCGGAAATTGCCGATCTCACAGTCAGTTTACCGAGGACGCAGAAGAGGGACACGTGGAATTTCAGTGGAAGAATCTACGGCGAGGGGTAAGTATGGAGTATCTCCCCAGGGGGGGGTAGTTAGCCTGGGGGGAGGAGTGAGGGGGGTCTACCTGGGGTGGGAGGTACGGGGTTTTTTTCAGGACAGGTTGATTTCTCCTTTAAACCGACGTTTAGAGCTGTGGTCATCTTCCCTTATCTTTACCACTTCTGCCTTGAAGTGCTAGGAGTCCTGAGCTCACAGGGAAAGACACGAACAATGTATAATCTCTGTCGACATGTGATGGCACTACATAAATAAATGAGGTGCAAGCTACACTATGGGTGAAACACACAGAGTAGTAGCAGCTACTTGTCACAGCTACAAAAAAGACGATAGTGACAATTAGCTTTGCCAAGACACTACATGTTTTTAGAAGAGGTAATTCCCAGTATGGTCTATGGCAGGGCATTTTGTAGCCACCAAAATTAGCTGCTACTAGTAGTTCTGTATGTCTTCATTCTAAATTGTACTTTAGAAAGCAAGGAAAAGATATTAGGTATAGAAGCAGGCAGAACATTTATTTTGCTTGCACATCAGTCTAGAAAATAGAAAATGCTTACTTGCTGTGCAGCTGGTCACTTTTGACAAGGCATACATCTCAACACACGGAGTGCAAAACTTTCTAGGCCACAGCTTTTAGCTCCCCAGACCCCAAATAGTTATGCCTAGCTACACCACCCTCAACTAGTACAAAACTGTTCACATTTTACTAATATTGCCAACTTAAAGGTGTAAACATTAAAAATAAAGACAGCTCAAAGATATGCTACAGAGTTGCCAGAAAAATCCCAGCAACACTAGGTGTGCCCACTGGATTTACACCTGAAACCATTTTTTGGTATCTAATAGGGTTGATTAACAGCCACAAATAACATAAAACTTAATATGGATCATATTTTTTACAACGTTATGTCTGTGAATTCTACAAGCATCTTCATATCCTTTCAAATTAGCAGTGAGAGTTTGGAAAATATAACTTTTTCTGTTGTCCTTACTACAATAGTCTTAGAAAATATATTTTAGTATAATTCAATGGACTTCAGCTTAGGTTCAATGATTGGAAAACATGGTTGTGCCTTAAAAAAAAGACTAACCTGTTAATCTTTTTACTGGTAGGAAGGGTGCGGTCATATCAGCTGGTCACATGCTCTCTTCTTCCTGTTCCTATACAGACTATGAAGAAGCCTAAGCCGCTATTTTCCCATATTCCAGTAAGTTTGCTGCAAAGTCTGTGTAAGGTGCCTGAGCTGATTTAAGGAGGGAAAGACATAGGAGTTTATCTATCAAAGAGTGAAGTTAGGCATTGCCACAGTCCTCTAGAGTCAAATTCCACCACTCTCCATTCATTTCAATGGGATTTTAGCGGACTGTGGCTCACTCTTTGATAAATATACCCCATGGTGTCAGAATTTCGAGGGCTACCAGAAATCTCAAGCAAATCCCCACAGAACTGTATTAGTTCAAGAGCAATATAGTTTTTATTATAAGAGATTTTAATACATGAGCTGGGCAGTTCCAGATCATTTATATTTTTAGCAAACTCTTTGAAAACTGGATGAGGTGAGAAAAAAAAAATGACTGCTGCATCAGACTGCGAAGGGTGCTTGCAAATATCCAGCTGGACAGAAAATAGCCATTGTGTTACACACATACAGTTAGGTTGTATATATGTCGGCAGCGCACACTACTATTTAAAATTATAGAAGCTTACAAAGCCATGTACGGCGGTGCGTAAGATAGATATAATTAATTGCAACAACAAAAAAAAATTATTAATTTTGATTAATATATTAAATGAAGTAATCTACAGTGTGCTGTTTTATTAATTTTGATTAATATATAACATGAAGTAATCTACAGTGTGCGGAAAATAAGATCTTTAAAAAAATTTTGTTGTTACACATACAGTTAGGCCCATAAATCTATGGACAGAGACAACTTTTTTCCTAATTTTAGTTCTGTACATTACCACAATTAATTTTAAATAAAACAACTCAAATGTAGTTGAACTGCAGACTTTCAGCTTTAATTCAGTGGGTTGAACAAAAAGATTGCATAAAAATGTAGGGAACTAAAGCCTTTTTTTAACACAATCACTTCATTTTCAATTGAAAATTAATAGAGAAGGTAATAGACACTCGGGCAGATTTATCAAGGGTCGAACTGAAAATTTTAATTCAAATTTAGAATTCTAATTTTCAAGTTTCTTTTAGTGAAATAGTTAAAATTCGATTCCAATTTTTTTTATAAAAAAATCAAATTCCAATTTCTAAATTTATCATGTACTGTCCCTTTAAGAATTGAAATTAGACTATTCGCCACCTTAAACCTGCCAAATAAAGTTTTTGAAGACTTGGTTGCTTTCCAGGAACAAAAAAACACATTTACATGGACACTACATTGTCATCCATGGTTGCAGGATAGTATCATGAACAAATTGAAGCAAATGCTCTCAGAACTTTCAGACAGACAGGAGTTGTGAGCCCTGTACCTACAAACTGTACAAATAGATGTAATCACTATAAATTAAAATAAAACCCTAAAGGGCAGATTTATCAAGGGTAGAATTGAAAATTAGAATTCTAGAATTCTTTTATGGTCAAAACTGTCAAATTAGACTAGGGAGTTATTCAAATTTGATTTGAGTTTTTAAAAAAAATTCAAATTAGATTTTCGAGATTTATCATACACTGGCCCTTTAAGAACTCAAATTTGACACCTAAAACCTGTCGAATTGCTGTTTAAGTAATGGGAGACGTCCAGGGGTCTATTTGGAGTTGTTTGCAGCCTTCCTGCCATTCAAGTTTTTCAGAGAAAAAAACTGGAATCGTGTTTTTGAAGTTTGAATCGAATTTGATTCGATTTGAGTTTTTGGGACAATCCTATGCACTCGAGTTTAAAAAAATAGTTTTATAAATTTCGATTGGTCAAATTTCGAGTTCATGTTTTAAAAAACTCACATGAATTCGAAATTCAACCCTTGATAAATGTGCCTCTAAGAGTTTGTATGGAATTTTAAATGCTAAAAATCGGCAGAATTTCTAAATTCCTACACCTAGCAATGTTGATGTAAACTAAGCAGAAAGCAATTCTTTACTATCCTGGATGTGAAGGACTGCTGCTGGCAGGTCGCTTTAGATGAGCAATCATCACTCTTATGTACTGTTAACATACCATGGAGGTGCTACAAATTACATCGGGTACCATTTGGAATAAAGGCTGCTAGTCCGGTGTTCCAACAGAAAAATGCAGAAGCTGTTGGAGGCACTGTAGGCATCTACATAAAAGTATATACTGTATGAGTATAGTAGAATGAGCATGATGACATTCTGAATGAAGTTATAGAGAGAGCCCAAAAACTAAATAGGTTCAACAAGGATTAAATCCAATACTTTGTGAAAAAGTTAATTACATGGGCAAAATTGGCCGCATGGGCTGCATCCAAATGTGAGCACTGGAGACTGGCATTTTGAAAATCTCCTGTGTGTATCCAAAGCAGAAAGCAGTTCTACGTGTGGATGTGCGTACTCGCAGGAAGTGGACGGGACAGGTAGGAGACGTAGAAGGGAAGGGGAGGGGACAGGAAGGAGAGGGGATGGGGAGGAGAAGCAGACGGTGGGGCATTAACAGGTAAAAATATGGAACTCTGTTACAGACTCAGCTCTTTGGAGTAGGTTGCTAATTACAAAGCGTAATGACCCTAGAGCTCAGTAAAGTACCAGTCCTAGGACAGAAGTCCTGTGAGTTCTGTAGTAAAGCCTGTTCTCGAACGTTCTGTTATTACTGGTGATGATTTTGCTTAAAGAATATAAGGAGAGCTAAATGGGCTCTCAAAGTCCTCCTCTCTGCGTCATTCTGTCTTAGAACAGTCACGTTAACCTCACAGCTAATGACTTCCCAGTAGCTTCTAACAGACGAAAACTGATAAAGAGTCGGCATCACAACACCTTGCAGGGATTAAGACAAAAAAATTGCAGTGGCAAACTTGTGATGTACTTGACATACTTGCCTGTTAGACCGAGTTGATGCTTGACATGCTATGATGAGCATTTGTTTTTTCAGTGTACAGGGGAGGAAGGGGTTGGAAATGCAACTGCTCCATAAGGTATCTTAGTGTTCAGCCTATGGTTATGTTACCAAATTGTGACACATTTGTATGGTAAGCAAATATACAAAAATATTTTTTTTCTAGCAAGTACAAAAATACAGTGCTTGACCTCAATGCCCAAAAGTGAATTTCATTATTTGTTGTTTGTTGCCTCAAATACTAGGGAAATGGGAAAAGCTGTCTAGATATACAGTCATATGAAAAAGTTTGGGAACCCCTCTCAGCCTACATAATAATTTACTCCACTTTCAACAAAAAAGATAACAGTGTTATGTCTTTCATTTCCCAGGAACATCTGCGTACTGGGGTGTTTTCTGAACAAAGATTTTTAGTGAAGCAGTATTCAGTTGTATGAAATTAAATCAAATGTGAAAAACGGACTGCAAAAATCTGGGTACCAATGTAATTTTGCTAATTTGAATGCATGTAATTGCTCAATACTGATTACTGGCAACACCAAATTGGTTGGATTAGTTTGTTAAGCCTTGAACTTCATAGGCAGATGTGTCCAATCATGAGAATTGCAAGTTGTGCTTCTGTTTGACTCTCCTCTGAAGAGTGACAGCATGGGATGCTCAAAGCAACTCTCAAAAGATCTGAAAACAAAGATTGTTCAGTATCATAGTTTAGGGGAAGACTACAAAAAGCTATCTCAGAGGTTTAAACGGTCAGTTTCAACCATAAAGATTGTAATCAGGAAATGGAGGGCCACAGGTACAGTTGCTGTAAGACTCAGGTCTGGCAGGTCAAGAAAAATACAGGAGAGGCATATGCGGATGATTGTGAGAATGGTTACAGACAACCCAAAGATCACCTCCAAAGCCCTGCAAGAACATCCTGCTGCAGATGGTGTATCTGTACATCGTTCTACAATTCAGCACAATTTGCACAAAGAACATCTGTATGGCAGGGTGATGAGAAAGAAGTCCTTTCTGCACTCACACCACAAACAGAGTCGCTTGTTGTATGCAAAAGCTCATTTAGACAAGCTACAGTAATTTTGGAACAAAGTGCGTTGGACTGATGAGACAGAAATTTAGCAATTTGGCCATAACAAAAACTGCTTTGCATGGCGAAAGAAGAACACCACATTCCAAGAAAAACACCTGCTACTTACTATAGAATTTGGTGGAGGTTCCATCATGCTGTGGGGCTGTGTGGCTAGTTCAGGGACTGGGGCCCTTGTTAAAGTTGAAAGTTACGCAGGGGTTGGATATTCCAACAATACAATGACCCTAAACACACTTCGAAATCTACAAAGGCATTTATGCAGAAGGAAAAGTACAATATTCGGAATGTCCATCATAGTCCCCAGACTTGAATATCATCGAAAATCTATGGGATCATTTGAAGCAGGCCGTCCATGCTCAGCAGCCATCAAATTTAACTGAACTGGAGAGATTTTGTATGGACGAATGGTCAAAAATACCACCATCCAGAATCCAGACACTCCTCAAAGGTTATAGGAGGTGTCTAGAGGCTGTTACATTTGCAAAAGGAGGCAGAAGTATTGATGTAATATCTCAAATTTATGCACCTGTCTCATTTAGTTATGATGCATATTGCATATTTTCTGTTAATCCAATAAACTTTATGTCACTGCTGAAAAACTACTGTTTCCACAAGGCATGCTATATATTAAAAGGAAATTGCTACTTTGAAAGCTCAGCCAATGATAAACAAAACGTCAAAGAATTAAGAGGGGTTCCCAAAATTTTTCATATGACTGTAAATTTAAAAAATAATTTTACTTTATTCTGGTTTTTACATTAGAAGTTTTAGACAGTTTTATACTATGGCAGGCTTCAGCTCAACAACACTCTTTGAACAGTCTACACACTTTCTATATTCAGGTAACCTTAGTGTTGCCAATTTCCGAGTCAAGAGCTTAGTATTAGCAGTCTGTCACTTCTCAGAAACTAAAAATAAAAAATAAATGTAATTTGCAAAAGCACTTACATCCATTCATTTTGTGGGTTTTTAACTGATCACATTAGCTGCTGTGTTGATCATGATAAAAAACAGAATTGAAAAGATCTTTGAATGCGACTCTTAAATAAGCACATCATGTGTGTTTTATAATCCTTTTAGCATTAGAGGAAATTTTTTTTACCCGGTTTATCTGAAATATATGTAATATGTAATGCTGATAATGCTTTAAATGGGCACAAAAGGAGATTAAGGATCTGATATGAGTTAATTAAGCTTTGTTACCATTCCTGTACATCTGTGTCTGATCCACAGTGATCCTTTGCAAGTGCACATGCCTGCCAAGGGATGACAGATTTGGAGCGCTACATAATCAATGGCACATAGGAAAAGCATATTACATAAGTAATTGGGTCTGACATTATCCCCCCCTAGGTAGAACTGGTCACGTTGTGCTGAAATCAATATCAAGCATGGGAATTCAGTACACAAAGACAGCAGGCATTGTATGTGCTATGATGGACTAGACATGTCACTTGTTATAGGAACAAGTTTAGCTTTTATGATGGCATATCTGCACAACAAGCCAGAATTAGAAAATAGGAGCTTTCCAATTCCCATTATAGTTTGAATTTACATTTTAGATGGGAAGAATGACAGACTCTAGGGAGGTGTTGTCAGACTAACGGTTGTCAAGGACAACTTTCAGCAACCTCACCAGTGGCTGGCTGAGCAGAGATCTGCAATACACAAAAGCAGATGGGTTACTTGACATCAGCACTAGGGAATATTAATCTGCATTGAAGTGCAGCACAACTGTGTTCTAAAATAGTTTATAATTACACTGCCCAATGTATAACCATTTATTTCATGCCTTTACAAAAAGATTGTGGGTATGTATATGTTTTTTTTAACCTGCTGAAAAAACAGAAATTTTCTTTTACAACAGAGGATCAGCGCAATCAACTTGCCTATAATATTATCTTGCAACTACTGGAGCTCACCATCCAAATAGGTTCTTGTATCCACCAACAATTTTTGAAGTTGGCTGCTCTGCTCTGAATTCTTGAGTGGTAACTCAGAAAAGACAAACACTAAAGCCTCAACAGTGTGTTTGACCTCTTGCTGCAACTTGCATTTATTATCCAATCACAACTGATATAATAAATATAGTGTAACTACTACTAAAACTTCTTCTGTCTGGGAGATGTGCTTGCAGATTTTAGCATTAAGGTGACACTTGTGACTAAAGCTTATGTCTAAGGGACAAAAACTAATGAAGCAACTGTACTGGATTGTAAAAAAAAATGTTCCTGCTGTCCCTCCGTAAGTATCCTAGAATGTGCCTATAGTTCCAGCAAAACACTCAGCAGAAATAAAAGATCTTTACACTTCAATTGTAAGCTCTATGGTTTAGGGACCTTATTTCTGTTTAAAACATCATAAATATATCGGATGAGTTATCTGGAAACCCATTATCCAGAATGCTCTGAATTACAGAAAGGCCATCTCCCATTGACTCCATTTTATCCAAATAATACATTTCTTTTAAAAATGGTTTCTTCTTTATCTGTAATAATATCTGTGCAATCTCTGTACATTGTACTTGATCCCAACTATGATATCATTAATCCTTATTGAAAGCAAAACCAGCCTATTGGGTTTATTTATTTTTTACATGATTTTCTAAGGTATGACGATCCAAATTATGGAAAGATCAGTTATCTGGAAAACCCCAGGTCCTGAGCATTTTGGATAACAGGTTCCACACCTGTACTTTATATTGAAACATAGAACAGATAGTAATGAACAATACAAAATCTGTTTGTTAACATCTGTTCTAATATTTTTTAATATATTTTTTAATATACAGCAGAACTGCATACCCAAGTAGCGCTACATAAGTAAAAATATATATACTTTTTAATATACACATTAGGGTGCATTTTTTGGGTCAACAGAAACACTTTTCATACAAGTACAATGATAGACCTTTAATGTTTCATTGATGCTTTCCTGCTGGATTCAAATTAAGTTTGTAATTTATTTTATTTTTAATATTTGTGTTTGCTGTCAAAAAAACTCAAACTTTGACTAAATGACAAAACAATAATATTTTGCTATGGGACCTGTTATCCAGAATGCTCAGGACCTGGGGTTTTCCGGATAACAGATCTTTCATTCATTTAAACATTAAATAAACCCAATAGGCTGGTTTTGCTTCCAATAAGGATTAATTATATCTTAGTTGGGATCAAGTACAAGCTACTGTTTTATTATTACAGAGAAAAAAGGGAATCATTTTTAAAAATTTGGATTATTTGGATAAAATGGAGTCTATGGGAGACAGCCATTCCGTAATTCGGAGCTTTCTGGATATCGGGTCCCGGATAAGGGATCCTATACCTGTATCAGATTAATTTTCAATTGGGGGGCTGTCTGAAGGCTTAATTTTTAAGTGGGGCTTGAACTTAAAAACACAAGATAAATACTTTTTGGTTTAAAGCTCGGTTAAAGTTTCACATGTGCATTATTATACAGTGTATTTTATATATTTGAACTTGTGATTTAGATATGGAAACCCACTATACAGAATGCTCCGAATTAAGTAAAGGTTGTCTCCCATAGTCTCCATTTTATCCAAATAATCAACATTTTAAAAAGTGATTTCCTTTTTCTCTATAATAATGAAACAGTACCTTGTAGAAGTACTACTGTATATTTTCTACCTTATTCTCCCACACTAATACAGTTGTGACAGTTCTGTCTAGGATTAATTAATAGAGTGGTTGAGATAAGAACTTGTGCAGATCATCCTAAAACATGATGGTACTGAAAAAAAATGTCATATATAATATGCCATTTTCATTTAACTATGCAGTGGTTTGTGTGTGTGTGTAAAGATGTTATTGCTTCTAGCCTGCAAGGCTGAATGTGAATGTATCCTTTTTTTAAAAAAAAAAAAAAAAAAAACCTGAACTTCTATGAAACCATAACTGTAAGTGCAATTAAGGAATACTTTACTTTTTATTATATGTGAATGCATTAAATATCCTCTTGTTTAATATATTATCCACGTTTAAAGGTTTCTGCAAGCTAAAGGGCTGGCGGTGGCCTCCCCTGTCCTACTAATGCACAAAGATGGAAGCCATGACAATCTCCTGTGGTCACTTGATGTCAGTATCATGGGACCAATACAAGTGACATCTATCTAAAGAAGTGATCCCCAACCGGTGGCTCTTGAGCAACATGTCGCTGACCGACCCCTTGGATGTTGCTCCCGGTGGCCTCAAAGCAGGTGCTTATTTTTTAATTTCAGGCAAGTTTTGGTTGTAAAGAACCCAAATGTTCTGTCAAATAAAGCCTCCAGCAGCCAGGGTCGGACTTGGGGGCTCTGCGCCGAGTACGCGCACAGTTTTTTTGCCGCGACCGCTCAACAAGGTAGGTCGCGGCATTAAGAAGCGGATCTGGATGGGCTCAGTCCGACCCGGCCTGCAGCCTACCAGACCACATAGGTCCTATAAAATGGAAAATAACAGTCCTCATTTTTCACAACCCAGGAACAACTATTTATATATCTGAATGTTGCTCACGGCTGAAAAATATTGGGGACACCTGATCTGGAGCTTTAAGGGGAATTATTGCGGAAATGAAAATGTAATGTAAGCTTTATCATATTGAAATAAGTACATTTATTAATAAAAATCAGTTTCTGAAATAATCGAGTTACTCTTCACTCTCCCCCTCACAGCATCTGTTTCTCTTCATTCTCCCTTCATGCAGGAGTTGGGAGTCGGATTCTGAATGACAGTTAAATCCAAAATATCTGTAAGCGGGCTCCTTTAGCCTAGATGTTTTCTCTACTGTTTCTCTACATGCAGAATTTGTGTCAAAATAAGTCATTTTGTTTGGGTTGTACAGGTATAGGATCCGTTATCCGGAAACCCGTTATCCAGAAAGTTCCGAATTACGGAAAGGCCGTCTCCCATAGACTCCATTGTAATCAAATAATACAAATTTTTTAAAAATGATTTCCTTTTTCGCTGTAATAATAAAACAGTACTTTGTACTTGATCCCAGCTAAGATATAATTAATCCTTATTAGAAGCAAAACCAGTCTATTTGGTTTATTTAATGTTTACATGATTTTCTAGTAGACTTAAGGTGTGAAGATCTAAATTATGGTTAAGACCCGTTATCTGGAAAGCCCCAGGTCCCGAGCGTTCTGGATAATAGATCCCATACCTGTAGTTGGTTATTTGAATGAGCTCTAAAACATCTGCTAGGAAAGGAAAATCTGACAGCCAACTCCTTCATGAAGACAGAATCAAGAGGAACATATGCTGAGAGAGGGACATGGAAGATAAACTTGATTATTTCAGATATGGTATAGAATTTTTAATTAGCAATATTTAGAAAGTTTACTTTTTCAGTATGATGAAGTTTATATTCAATTTTAAATTTTGTGAAAGTTCCCTTTTAGACTGGACAGAACACATGCCATTTCTAAACTACAATTATTAATTATAGATAAATTTTCAGTCAGTAGGACTCACTAAACAAGTCTTTAGTTTAAGTGATTATTATAAATGGCAGGTGAAGATACAGCAGAGAAATGCTGGGTACCTCAAGCCCATAATAGAAAATTCCCAATTACTGCAATTCCACATATCCTTTAAACAATATCTATATTTTGCTTTCTGAAAGGGCCCAGGCAATTGGAAATGTGTGTAATCAAGCCAAAACCCCTGGAAGAAAAGGATGACAGTGAAGATGGATTGCCATTGCACATTTCTCTCTTTATGTTCCCCTATGCTCGTCGGGTTTTGCGGTTACATATACTGATTCCATTTGGCTGCCAGTGATTTATCATGGGAATGCCACTAACCAGATTTTAATCCACCATGATAAAATGCAATGTGTTTAAAATATATGTGACAAGTGTGTATTTCTTATATGTTTGTTTTTTTGGCAGCTCTGCTTTCTATTGCCAAATCCTATTTTTTCTGTAGTTCTCCACCTGATCACTGAAGCCCCTTTATTGATGGAAACTGGTACTTTGGTCACATAACAATGTATTAACAATTTAATGACGTCTGTTGTGTACTGACGGACCAGAGACTGGGCCAGGGTGCAACTAACCAGAACTGTCACAGTAGATAGAAAGTCAGGCAGGGATAAAAATATCCCATTGGATAAGAACCACACTGGTCCATTGATGAAGTCCTTGTTCAATGGGTCTCTATGCAGGACCCAATGTATGAGCCAAGTATTGATCTCAGGCCAAATTGGGCCCAGAGCAACCTCAGCAAGTGAGTGCAATTGAAAAAGTATGACCATCTGTAGAGTGCTTGATGAAATAATAACATTGCTGATTAAACTACAGTTTATTGAGCATTTCCAGTTTTCTACCCAGAAAAAATATTTGCCAGGCGGGAAAAAATTAATTGGGCCAGGTGTGGAAAAATAGAATTAATAAAATTTTGCCTCTAACTCCTTCTACAGTAAATAACAGTTTTTTTATACACATGGATAGGACTGTGTGCTTCAGCAAACACAGTGTACAGTCCTACTGGCTTCAATACAGAAACTACAACTATTCACACAATGGGGGGTGAGCAGCAAAGACAGAGAGAAACCAGGTAACGGGGGGAAAGATTAGCCAGACAGTCTGGGGAGAACACTGCATTCAAATGTTTACTCATATGAAAACAGATTAACCATGGAAAGACAAATGAAAACCCATTTATTAATTATGTTTGTTACACTGATCCTCTTGGTATAAACTCAAGGTAACAATTTCCCCACTTTCTGCTGAAACTTCTTTTTACAAATAATCTGTTTGTGGCTAGTACTTAATTCGCTATGCCTGCCTTGTTTTCCTTAGAAGCTTTACGACCATGTCATTTTTTGCATGTCCCTCTCATACTAGTAAACCATCTCAACTGCTTTTTCTGCTAGGTGTTTTAACTGTCATTATCATATTAAGACAGGCTGCCGTTATCTCTCAAACTCTGAACTGTATTTGTTCAGTTGAAAGTATTTAATGTATAGACTGCATTGCATTGCAGGAATTATCCAGTCAGTAAACTTGCTGCTTGATTACATCATAATGGATTGCTTTATGATATCATAATGGATTGCTTTATGACATCATAATAGATTGCACCATGTCACATGACATCCATTGTAATCAAGGTGTAGTCATCTGAGTTATTCAGTTGTTTACTGATCTGCAAACAGATCAGCCATGAACACAAAAATGAAAACTCATTTAATGATTTTGTTGATATTCATGTTACCAATCTATTTATATGCAATTCAAGGTAACTGGCTTTATGTTTACTTTACTAGCAATACAAAACTACCATGCATGGGTTCCTATCTTGTGTAACCAATTAATTGTCTTTTTCTCTATACAGATACAAAAAATCAGTTTTTAGAATATGATGAAATTGAGGATACTACTGATACTGAGGATACTACTGATACTATGGCTAACACTGTGCCTGGTAAGATTTAAAATTTACAGATTTACTTATATATTTGTTTTTTTCTGCATTCATCTAATGCACAGTCGCTAAAACATTCTAAATTTATATTTTCCCCCTTTTTTTAAATTTCTTAGAAATCTCCATTACCACTTTATCACCTCCAATCATAACCCAATATGAAGGTAAGCCTATTTTTTAAATATTTTTTCCCTATGGTCATATGCACCTCAAATCCCTGCTAGCCATGCACTACCCAAATATGCTTCAATGTATGTTGTCTTTTATTAACTACAGAAACAAATGGCATTACAAAAATGGAAGGTGAGAAAGAAAAGGAGGAAGATGTACCAGTAAATTATGCTGAAGATGAAGAAGAGAACTATGATAATGAAGAGGATGAATATGGAAACAGTAGAAGCTTGACTTGTAAGATTCAAACTGTACCTATTTTTGTGAAAATTTAATTAAACTTAAATTTTAATTAAAAAAAAGACGTTATTGTTATATTTCGCTAATAAATTAATTTTGTTCCTTAATTTCCACAGCATCTGATGCAACCCCCACCACTCCAGTAATGCTTACAGACAGCGGTAAGCCAAATTTTATATTATCTTACAAACATAGTAACCCACAAACATCTCTTTTATTTCTCAAGGTAATTACTGTGATGATGCTTTGTTTTATGAAGGACTTGTTTAACACTTTCTCATCTTATATGTCTTCAGAAAAAAAAATGAACTTGATCATCTCCGGTTCACTTTTGGGCTTTGTATGCCTGTCCCTGATTCTTGGACCATGCTGCTGTGTTTTCTGCTGCGCCCGTTTTAATGCGTATGTATTTCATTCATCTATGTATTGTTAGCACTCTTCTTGAGTTCTTACTATTAATTTTTTTCTCAATTTTTTTTAGTAAAAAAGATGAAATGGTCCAAGCTGAAGAAGGTAAATATCTAATAAAATGATATAGTATTTGGGGTTCTTATATGTAGGAATTTATTATAAGCTCTGTTTGCAGGGCTTTCATTACCTCATGTATTGGGTATCGGTTGTATTATTAAATGTACTCTGTTTGTTATATACACTCTTATTTTACAGTCCTATTATTAAATGTACTCTGTTTGTTAAATACACTCTTATTTTACAGTCCTGTATGTGAATATGTTAATACTTTATAAATACGTGTTAATAATAACAACTCTAATGGAGTCTTTTGTTATTCAGGAATAATAGGTGATACGGGGGACAAAGAAGAACCAGAGAAGGAATGCTCATAGAAGATTTTCAAATAAGCAAGATAAATAGAAAATAAACATATTCTACAATGTAAGTTACACTATTACTTTCTACTAGTCCTCATGATGCCTCCTGAAACACTATAAAGATTTACATGACAGTGTTTAGATAAAACAGTGCCAGTATTAATATTGCTCCTTCGTTGCCCCTGAACAATGTGGGTTTCTATTAAAAAATATTAAATAAAACAGCTCATATGTAAATCTCTGCTTCATTAATTCCATCCAGGATTCAACATCCTTGCAACAGGATCTTGAAAAGCTAGCAATCTGGGCAGCTAAGTGGCAGATGAAATTCAAAGTTGATAAATGTCATGTACCTGGGATGTAAAAAATACCCAAGCCATTTATAACCTTAATGGGACTGAACTAGGCAAATCCATAATGGAAAAGGACAATGGAGCCCTTGTAGATAATAAACTTGGCTGTAGCAAGCAATGCCACTCAGCATCAAGGGCAAATAAGGTCTTGAGCTGTATTAAAAGGAGCATAGAGTCACGGGAGGAGGGGGTCATTCTTCCACTGTACAGAGCACTGGTAAGGCCCCATCTAGAATATGCTGTACAGTTTTGGTCTCCAGTTCTCAAACAAGACATTATTAAATTAGAGAGGGTTCAGAAATGGGCAACTAAGATGGTAAAAGGTAAGGAAAATCTTAGCTATGAGGAAAGACTGGCCAAGTTGGGGATGGTCATGCTGGAGAAGAGGCATTTAAGGAGTGATTTGATAACTATGTATAAATATATAATGGGATCATATAATAATCTCTCTAATGCTTTATTTACCAGTAGGTCTTTCCAGCCGAGACAAGGTCACCCATTCAGATAAGAAGAAAAGAGGTTCCGCCTAAATATTCGGAAGGGATTTTTTTTACAACGAGAGCTGTGAAGATGTGGAATTCTCTCCCTGGAGCAGTCATACAGACTGATACTTTAGAAGGGGTTGGATGGCCTTTTGGCAAAGGCAGGAATACAGGGTAATGGAACATAGAACATAGTACAAGTTGATCCAGGGACTAGTCCGATTGCCATCTTGGAGTCAGGAAGGAATTTTTTTCCCCTTCTGAGGTAAATTGGAGAGGCTTGAAATGGGGTTTTTCGCCTTCCTCTGGATCAACTGGCAGTTAGGCAGGTTATATAGAGACTAAAAAAGGTTGAACTTGATGATCTTGATGTGTTTTCAACCTAAATTACTATGTTACTATGTTATGTAAATAAACTATTTCCATAATAATATGTGTTTCTAGTAGTATGTGCCATCAGCAACCCAAAATAGAAAACTGCCATATTATGAATTAAGGGCCACCCCCTGGGATCCTAGGATTCTCGGTGCACACAAACAAAACAAACCAACCATACATGTTAGGTCACAGGACCCAACTACTGGACAAAGTTCTGCCTTTTGCTCACAAACTTCTTCTTGTTACAGTTAGAGCTGCAATATTTCTGGTCAGGTGATCTCTGAGGCAGCACAGAGAATATCATAAAATGGGGGCTCAAGGGTAAAAAAACTCTAAAAGGGCAATATTTAGCGAAATATATATTCCAGTTTGGCAAGATTCTTTAATACGCCACTCAATATGATATAAACTATACGTTGCTTAAGTATTTATTTTGGATCACAGTTTTCCTTTAAAAAGCTCTGTAATTACTCCATAAAAATAAATCTTTGCTCTAAATTTAGAAGGAATGAAATTAAAAATAGTGTTGAGCAAATGTAACTATTAAGAGTCTGTGAAGGGCCACATCTGTTCCTCAAATACCCCAAGGATTTACATATGTTGTAAATAGAAAAATGGTTAGCGGATCTGGCTGGGCCCAGTCCGACCCGGCCTGCAGCCTACCAGCCCACATAGGTCCTATAAAATGGAAAATAACAGTCCTCATTTTTCACTACCCAAGAACAACTATTTGATTATCTGAATGTTGCTCACGGCTGAAAAATATTGGGGACACCTGATCTGGAGCTTTAAAGGAAACCTGTCACTTTTTTGCTAACAGTAGGACTGTAATTAAAGAGTTATCAGTACTCACATACCACCATCTTTTTTTTGAATAAATGAAACTAATGCAGTGCTTTCAAAGTGTGCACGAGACTCTACCAGTCCGACTTTCTGAAAGTCGGCACGCAAAGCCTCAAGGGTAAAACTATAAATCTCGTGAGATTTTACCTCCCACCCGTTTGAATCCTTGGAAGAAGGAGAACAAAAGAAGGAGGAGATCAAAAGACCAGAGAAGCAATCTGACCAGCAGTAGCTAAGAATGTCAGTTTTACTCTGCCTCCGTGATAGATTTACTGCCACTGCTAGCACTGCTCTATTCTGCTTTAATCTCTGTTCAGTGTCCCTGTATCTCTTCATTTGCCTTCTGATAGCAGTTTTTAAAATATACAGTATATATGGGTTTAATTACCTGCCTGCATACCCCTCACTGTCCCTTCCATATGAATGTGTATGCTTTCCCCTTGCGTTCCCCTCCCTGTGCCTTCCAAAGGAGTTACTATATCTGAAGTTCAAGGCTCTGTGTTGCTTCCTGCATAACTCTTTCTGACCCTTGCGAACAGAGTTGCAATCTCTCCTTTCTCATCCCTGTCGTTTCCGAACAGAGTATTAGTGAGAAAAGTTTAAAGCTCCGGTACTCCCCTGCATATTATATTAAATAATGTGGAAGGCAGTGGGGGGGGGGGGGAAGCATGGAGAAAGGAGATTCTGGATGTGCTTGGAGATAGATTGACATTGTGGAGGGAGAGGCTTGGAAGGTAAAGGAGCATTGAGTGGTCATGGAAAGCAGTGTTTTGCATAGTAGGACATAAATAATTGTACTTTGAAGGAGGGGGGGCATTGTAACATTGTATTTCACGCTGTTAGCCTTTTGCATTGCTGCATTTCTTACTGAGGTCCTACTCCCCTCTCCATTTTTGACAATGTTTTTTACCCCCGGCAGCACACAATCTACCTTAGATCAGCACATAATGCTGTAACACTGCTGAGGGAACACCTATCCTTTTATATGATAAGAACTAAAGATACGATGCCCCAATATAATGGCCCTGCCAGAAAAGGAGATTAGGCACCCTGCAATTTCTTTCCTCTTTGCCTTTAAGGGTTGGTTCACCTTTAAGTTAATTTTGAGTATGTTATAGAATGGCTAATTCTAAGCAACTTTTCAATTGGCCTTCATTATTTTTTATAGTTTTGAATTATTTGCTTTCTGAATCTTTCCACCTTTCACTGATGCCATCTAAAAAAACAAATTCTTTATAAGGCTACACATTTATTGTTGTTGCTACTTTTTATTACTCATTTTTCTATTCAGACATCTCCTTTTCATATTCCAGTCTCTTATTCAAATTAGTGCATGGTTGCTATGATCGTTTGGACCCTAGCAACCAGATTGCTGAAATTGCAAACTGGAGAGCTGCTGAATAAAAAGCTAAATAACTCAAAAACTCAAATAATGAAAACATATTGTAAATTGTCTCAGAATATCAATATCTACTTCATACAAATAGTTAATTTAAAAGTGAACAACCCTTTAAAGGGAATGTCAACCCAAAAAAAATGTTTTGCCTTATTAAGTAAAATAAAATGTAATTCTAACTTTGAAATATACATTCATTACAATTTTTCTATGGTTTTCAAGTTATTTGTATATGTACTGGCTGCCTCTCTCTATTCTCTGCCCTGATGGCTCAGACTGTTGATACAACGTAAGACAAGGCAGCTGATTAAGAGATCAGACTTTGCTGCTGGGGAACTAAGACTTTTGCAACATTGTTTAAAAAGTACCAACCAGGAGTAAAGCAAATACTATAACTTTAAAAGCACTGAACATCTACAATAAATATATATTAGAAAGTTGCTTAGAATTATGTTTTCTTTTATTAGTGACATTTTTATTTTGGGGTTGACTTTAAGCTAAAGGGTGCTAATTTCTAAAAACTGGGCAAATTTGCACCTGGGCAGTAACCCATTTCAACCAATCAGTAACTGGCTTTTTAGAGGCAGCTGCAGGTTGAACGGTGAAATCAAACGTTTCATTGGATATTGCCCAGGTACAGATTTGCCCAGTGTTTATAAATGAATCCAAGGACAGCACATTCTTAGTAGGTTTTAGCATTTTGGTAATTTCATAGTTTGAGATTTTTAGTAGTAGCCCACACAATGTGCTAATATAGAAGGTGTTTTAAACAATCCTAATAGAATATCAAGTCCTGGTGTGGCATGAGTGGTGCAGAGCATGTCTATCACAGAGTATACTCTCTATGACTAAGCACACATGAGATTTGCCAGTTTGACACAGCCCACACAGAGAAAACAAAGGGGTCCTGTTTCAAGATGGCAGCACCTATGAAACACTTTTTACATGTAGGATATTTTCTAATCCGTTTCAGATATAGACAGAAACAGATGACTAAAGGGTTTAAGTACAGATGGAAAGCTATATATTGCATATATATATATATATCTAGGTGACAGGTCCTCTTTAAGGGGAATTATTGCAGAAATGAAAATGTAATGTAAGCTTCATTATATTGAAATAAGTACATTTCTTAATTAAAAATTCTGAACAGTTTCTGAAATAATCGAGTTATTCTTCACTCTCCCCCTCTCGGCATCTGTTTCTCTTCATTCTTTCTTCATGCAGGAGTTGGGAGTCTCATTCTGAATGACAGTTAAATCCAAAATATCTGTAAGCGGGCTCCTTTAGCCTAGATGTTTTCTCTACTGTTTCTCTACATGCAGGATTTGTGCCAAAATAAGGTATTTTGTGTGGGTTGTAGTTGGTTATTTGAATGAGCTCTAAAACATCTGCTAGGAAAGGAAGCCCCTAAATAAGATATATTGGAACTATTGGTCAATGAAAATCTGACACCCAACTCCTTCATGAAGACAGAATCAAGAGGAACATATGCTGAGAGAGGGATATGGAAGATAAACTTGATTATTCCAGATATGGTACAGAATTTTTATTTTAACAATATTTAGAAAGTTTACTTTTTCAGTATGATGAAGTTTATAGTAAATTTTAAATTTTGTGAAAGTTCCCTTTTAGACTGGACAGAACACATGCCATTTCTAAACTACAATTATTAATTATAGATACATTTTCAGTCAGAAGAACTCACTAAACAAGTCTTTAGTTTAAGTGATTCCTATAAATGGCAGGTGAAGATACAGCAGAGAACTGCTAGTGAAAGGGCCCAGGCAATTGGAAATGTGTGTAATCAAGCCAAAACCCCTGGAAGAAAAGATGACAGTGAAGATGGATTGCCATTGCACATTTCTCTCTTTATGTTCCCCTATGCTCGTCGGGTTTTGCGGTTACATATACTGATTCCGTGTGGCTGCCAGTGATTTATCATGGGAATGCCACTAACCAGATTTTAATCCACCGTGATAAAATGCAATGTGTTTAAAATATATGTTACAAGTGTGTATTTCTTATAGGTTTGTTTTTTGGCAGCTCTGCTTTCTATTGCCAAATCCTATTTTTTCTGTAGTTCTCCACCTGATCACTGGAGCCCCTTTATTGATGGAAACTGGTCCTTTGGTCATTATAACAATGTATTAACAATTTAATGACGTCTGTTGTGTACTGACGAACCAGAGACTGGGCCAGGGTGCAACTAACCAGAACTGTCACAGTAGATAGAAAGTCAGGCAGGTATAAAAAAAATCCCATTGGATAAGAACCACACTGGTCCATTGATGAAGTCCTTGTTCAATGGGTTTCTATGCAGGACCCAATGTATGAGCCAACTATTGATCTCAGGCCAAATTGGGCCCAGAGCAACCTCAGCAAGTGAGTGCAATTGAAAACGTATGACCATCTGTAGAGTGCTTGATGAAATAATAACATTGCTGATTAAACTACAGTTTATTAAGCATTTCCAGTTTTCTACCCAGAAAAAATATTTCCCAGACGGGAAAAAATTAATTGGGCCAGGTGTGGAAAAATAAAATTAATAAAATGTTGCCTCTAACTCCTTCTACAGTAAATAACAGTTTTTTTATACACGTGGATAGGACTGTGTGCTTCAGCAAACACAGCGTACATTCCTATTGGCTTCAATACAGAAACTACAACTATTCACACAATGGGGGGGTGAGCAGCAAAGACAGAGAGAAACCAGGTAACGGGGGGAAAGATTAGCCAGACAGTCTGGGGAGAACACTGCATTCAAATGTTTACTCATATGAAAACAGATTAACCATGGAAAGACAAATGAAAACCCATTTATTAATTATGTTTGTTACACTGATCCTTTTGGTATAAACTCAAGGTAACAATTTCCCCACTTTCTGCTGAAACTTCTTTTTGCAAATAATCTGTTTGTGGCTAGTACTTAATTCGCTATGCCTGCCTTGTTTTCCTTAGAAGTTTTACGACCATGTCATTTTTTGCATGTCCCTCTCATACTAGTAAACCATCTCAACTGCTTTTTCTGCTAGGTGTTTTAACTGTCATTGTCATATTAAGACAGGCTGCCGTTATCTCTCAAACTCTGAACTGTATTTGTTCAGTTGATAGTATTTAATGTAAAGACTGCATTGCATTGCAGGAATTATCCAGTCAGTAAACTTGCTGCTTGATTACATCATAATGGATTGCTTTATAGCATAATGGATTGCTTTATGACATCATAATAGATTGCACTCTAACCATGTCACATGACATCCATTGTAATCAAGGTGTAGTCATCTGAGTTATTCAGTTGTTTACTGATCAGCAAACAGATCAGCCATGAACACAAAAATGAAAACTCATTTAATGATTTTCTTGATATTCATGTTACCAATCTATTTATATGCAATTCAAGGTAACTGGCTTTATGTTTACTTTACTAGCAATACAAAACTACCATGCATGGGTTCCTATCTTGTGTAACCAATTAATTGTCTTTTTCTCTATACAGTTACAAAAAATCAATTTTTAGAATATGATGAAATTGAGGATACTACTGATACTGAGGATACTACTGATACTATGGCTAACACTGTGCCTGGTAAGATTTAAAATTTACAGATTTACTTATATATTTGTTTTTTTCTGCATTCATCTAATGCACAGTCGCTAAAATATTCTAAATTTATATTTTCCCCCTTTTTCTTTAATTCCTTAGAAATCTCCATTACCACTTTATCACCTCCAATCATAACGCAATATGAAGGTAAGCCTATTTTTTTAAATATTTTTTCCCTATGGTCATATACACCTCAAATCCCTGCTAGCCATGCACTACCCAAATATGCTTCAATGTATGTTGTCTTTTATTAACTACAGAAACAAATGGCATTACAAAAATGGAAGGTGAGAAAGAAAAGGAGGAAGATGTACCAGTAAATTATGCTGAAGATGAAGAAGAGAACTATGACAATGAAGAGGATGAATATGGAAACAGTAGAAGCTTGACTTGTAAGATTCAAACTGTACCTATTTTTGTGAATTAATTAAAAAGTAATTAAAAAAAAACGTTATTGTTATATTTCGGTAATAAATAAATTTTCCTCCTTAATTTCCACAGCATCTGATGCAACCCCCACCACTCCAGTAATGCTTACAGACAGCGGTAAGCCAAATTTTATATTATCTTACAAACATAGTAACCCACAAACATCTCTTTTATTTCTCAAGGTAATTACTGTGATGATGCTTTGTTTTATGAAGGATTTGTTTAACACTTTCTTATCTTATATGTCTTCAGAAAAAAAAATGAACTTGATCATCTCCGGTTCACTTTTGGGCTTTGTATGCCTGTCCCTGATTCTTGGACCATGCTGCTGTGTTTTCTGCTGCGCCCGTTTTAATGCGTATGTATTTCACTCATCTATGTAGTGTTAGCACTCTTCTCGAGTTCTTACTATTAATTTTTTTCTCCATTTTTTTTAGTAAAAAAGATGAAATGGTCCAAGCTGAAGAAGGTAAATATCTAATAAAATGATATAGTATTTGGGGTTCTTACATGTAGGAATTTATTATATGCTCTGTTTGCAGGGCTTTCATTAGCTCATGTATTGGGTATCAGTTGTATTATTAAATGTACTCTGTTTGTTGAGTGTATACACTCTTATTTTACAGTCCTGTATGTGAATATGTTAATACTTTATAAATAAGTGTTAATAATAACAACTCTAATGGAGTCTTTTGTTATTCAGGAATAATAGGTGATACGGGGGACAAACAAGAACCAGAGAAGGAATGCTCATAGAAGATTTTCAAATAAACAAGATAAATAGAAAATAAACATATTCTACAATGTAAGTTACACTATTACTTTTTTACTAGTCCTCATGATGCCTCCTAAAACACTATAATGATTTACATGACAGTGTTTAGATAAAACAGTGCCAGTACTAATATTGCTCCTTCGTTGCCCCTGAACAATGTGGGTTTCTATTAAAAAATATTGCATAAAACAGCTCATATGTAAATCTCTGCTTCATTGATTCCATCCAGGATTCAACATCCTTGCAACAGTATCTTGAAAAGCTAGCAATCTGGGCAGCTAAGTGGCAGATGAAATTCAAAGTTGATAAATGTCATGTACCTGGGATGTAAAAATATCCAAGCCACTTATAACCTTAATGGGGCTGAACTAGGCAAATCCATAATGGAAAAGGACAATGGAGTCCTTGTAGATGATAAACTTGGCTGTAGCAAGCACTGCCACTCAGCATCATCAAGGGCAAATAAGGTCTTGAGCTGTATTAAAAGGAGCATAGAGTCACGGGAGGAGGGGGTCATTCTTCCACTGTACAGAGCACTGGTAAGGCCCCATCTAGAATATGCCGTACAGTTTTGGTCTCCAGTTCTCAAACAAGACATTATTAAATTAGAGAGGGTTCAGAAATGGGCAACTAAGCTGGTAAAAGGTAAGGGAAATCTTAGCTATGAGGAAAGACTGGCCAAGTTGGGGATGTTCACGCTGGAGAAGAGGCATTTAAGGAGTGCAGTAGGTCTTTCCAGCCGAGACAAGGTCACCCATTCCGATAAGAAGAAAAGAGGTTCCGCCTAAATATTCGGAAGGGTTTTTTTTTACAATGAAAGCTGTGAAGATGTGGAATTCTCTCCCTGGAGCAGTCATACAGACTGATACTTTAGAAGGGGTTGGACGGCCTTTTGGCAAAGGCAGGAATACAGGATAATGGAACATAGTACAAGTTGATCCAGGGACTAGTCCGATTGCCATCTTGGAGTCAGGAAGGAATTTTTTTCCCCTTCTGAGGTAAATTGCAGAGGCTTCAAATGGGGTTTTTCGCCTTCCTCTGGATCAACTAGCAGTTAGGCAGGTTATATAGAGACTAAAAAAGGTTGAACTTGATGATCTTGATGTGTTTTCAACCTAAATTACTATGTTATGTAAATAAACTATTTCCATAATAATATGCGTTTCTAGTAGTATGTGCCATTGGCAACCCTAAATAGAAAACTGCCATATTACGAATTAAGGGCCACCCCCTGGGATCCTAGGATTCACGGTGCACACAAACAAAACAAACCAACCATACATGTTATGTCACAGGACCCAATTACTGGACAAAGTTCTGCCTTTTGCTCACACACTTCTTCCTGTTACAGTTAGAGCTGCAATTTTTCTGGTCAGGTGATCTCTGAGACAGCACAGAGAATATCATAAAATGGGGGCTCAAGGGAAAAAAAATCTAAAAGGGCAATATTTAGCGAAATATATATTCCAGTTTGGCAAGATTCTTTAATATGCCACTCAATATGATATAAACTATTGCGTAAGTATTCATTTTGGAGCACAGTTTTCCTTTAAAAAGCTCTGTAATTACTCTATAAAAATAAATCTTTGCTCTAAATTTAGAAGGAAGGAAATGAAAAATAGTGTTGAGCAAATGTAACTATTAAGAGTTTGTGAAGGGCCACATCTGTTCCTCAAACACACCAAGGATTTACATATGTTGTTAATAGAAAAATGGTTAGCTAAAAGCACACAGGAGCCAAAATAATGTTCATGCCTGCAATAATTGAAGACACAGATTCATTAGACAAGATTATCATTAGACTATTTCTTTCTAAATCTGAAGAGCCAACTAAATGTCCAGGCATGTTCTGTTTTTTGCCTCAGCACAAAGACCTTTGTTCCTACACAGTCTATGGAGATAATCTGCTCAAAGGGGAAAAAATTGTTTTTATGGGCAAATTAAATTAGGGATGCACCGAATCCAGGATTTGGGTGAATCGAATCTGAATTTGCATATGCAATTTAGGGGTGGGAGGGAAATCACATGACTTTTTGGTCACAAAACAAGGAGGTAAAAAAATGTTTCCCCTTCCCACCCCTAATTTGCATTTGCATATGCAAATTAGGATTTGGTATGGTATTCGGATTAATCTCTCTTGAAGGATTCCGTTGAATCTAAAAAAGTGGATTCGGTGCATCCCTAAATTAAATATTCAAAGCGACCTGACCAGCAAACGCATCTCAGGATCCAAGTGACTGCCGTTTAGGAAAGTGGAAGTTAGCAATGGAAGGGGAGCTGAACCCACCATGTATTCACTTGAAAAAGTTCCAGGTGCTTGAACTGGATGAACTTTACCTTGCATAGGGGTCAGTATGAGCAAAAATCCAGTAACAGAAAAAATATTGCCTGTATCTGTACGCACTAGGCTAAATAAACACTTTCACAATTTATCTTTGTGCTACTGGAATTTTGTTAATGTATTCAGGAAAGTAGAAGGACAATTTCCAGCATTTTGCCCATCTTCAAAAATTCCAGGTGGCAAAACACTCTGCACGGCCTTATTTGCAAGTGCCTTTATGGAAATTACAGTGTCACAAGTCATAGTTCTAAAAGCTTTATGGAGAAAATCGTCCCACAATCTCAATATGATTGCAGAGGTCAAGTAACTTTACAGGGGGAAATTTCTCCCAGCAGAAGAACTAGTTCATAACCCCTTTGCTTCTTGTCCCCTATCTTGCGGAGATCAGCCTGTATACTTTTACATAGTGCGGAATCACACAGCAGTTATGTATTATATTTACAGCATCCTATTTCTGAAGTACATCAAATCTTCAGGGCTGTGTTATATAGCAATTTGGATCATATTTACCTTTAGGCATTATCTGGTGAAGTGCCACAGACAGGAAGAAGATTGAGTCACTGTAATAGGTCCCAGAGCCAGAGCTGAAGTGTTTCTGCATGGCTTCCACTATAGGAAAGAGTTTTTCCGTCAGTGTGGTGACATCATGGAATATAACCTGCGGTATAAAAACATGTACATGAGGCACTGAGAGGTCAGATACACACGGTAATGCCTGAAAAGTCTAAAAGAATGAAAGGATGACAAATGCAAATATTACAGAGTACATACATTAGGTTTAAAGGCTAAATTCAACATAAAATGAACCTTGTACAATGTAAACTACTTGCTGGGTGGTTACTGACCCTGGCAACCTGACAGCATCTTAAACTTTAGGCTAGTCAAAGACAGCTGAATTTACCAAGGAATATTGGTGTCTACAAATCACACAGTCATATACTTAAATTTTATACTTTAAGTTAATTTTAAGGTGAAAGGCCCCCTTTAAGTGCTTTACATTGAAGAACATACAGTATGTCTCAACAAAGCCAGTATATATATGTGTATACATGTATGTACAATATAAAGTACTAGACATTAAGCCCGTTAAATTAACGGGCGCTAGAACATATGTAGTCAAACATTCGCCAGATACGGTCCGTGGGGCACATGCGCAGTAGCGCAATCCCACGGACACAGGGACTGGACGCAGAGACACCAACTTTATTATATAGGATTGTATATTCTGGGTACCTGTTTATTCAGTGGATGCAGTAACTAAAAGGGTTTAACAAATTACAAGGCATCAGTTAGTTTAGGAATTAAAACAAAGAAAAGCCACAGCTGAATGACCAATTGCCAGGTAGTAGTCAGTAGCTAGAAAATCACTAGATAAGCCTCCCTCTGAATTACAAGTGTCAGCACAGTACAGAAAAGTCCTACAGGACAAGAAAAGTAATTTTAAAAGAATTTGTTTGGCACATTTAGCCTGACATTTCCAGGAAGTGCCTTTGACAAAGCCTCTTTCTGAGCCAAACTACCCAACCTTCACAGCAACCAATAAGATTTTTAGTTTCAAACAGGTGACCAGGAAATGCTGATTGGTTGCTATAGGCAATAAGAAACATAACAAACATTGCTCCTCATATGATAAAACCCCAGTGCCACTTGCTGTAAAATCTATGGTGTTGGCATAAAAGCCAATACATTAAGTCTACAGTTTTATGTGCTGCCCCTTGCCTTTTATTTGTAATTGATCTAGTGATACTGTACAGTGCTGTCCAGATTAGGGCCAAATTATTTAGGTACCCCAAGAATACTGAGTGTATTTCAGCTAGGGATGCATCAAATCCACTATTTTGGACTCAGCCGAACCCCGAATCCTTCGCAAATGATTTGGTTGAATACTGAACCGAATCCTAATTTGCATATGCAAATTAGGGGTGGGAAGGGAAAATATTTTTTACTTCCTTGTTTTGGGACAAAAAGTCACGCGATCTCCCTCCCCACCCCTAATTTGCATATGCAAATTAGTATTAGATTCAGCCGGGCAGAAGGATTCGGCTGAATCCCTAACCAAATCCTGGATTCGGTGCATCCTTAATTTCAGCAAATATGGAAAGTAAAGGCTAATGGAAATGCCAAAATCTACCCAACATGATTTGCTATAAATCCTCAAACCTGGAGGGATAAAGCAATTTCTGCCACCAGAATACACTTTTACTTTACTTTCCTTACAGTAGTGATGACCTTTATTTCTAAAATGTTTATCTTGGCTTACTGCACAATCATAAATGTGATGACCATTAACTTTATTTCTCGCCTTTGCTAAGGAACAGGATATGGACACAATAGGAACGCACAAATATATCCAACAAAAAACAATAAAGCAAATGGCTTGTCACTAAGGAAGCTTAGAGAATGTGCCCAGGGCCTCCCTGGACCATTAAAATAAGCATGCTGTCTATCACATCAGAAAGGTCATTTAAGAACATGAAGATCATGCAGTTTTCAGTTAATGTAAAACATGGAGTATCCCTCACAAAACTTGAGAACTAGAAATGATTGCACATGAACAAGTGTTCCATATAATGCCACTCGAAATGTAATTATAACAAATCGTTAAAGTTTTCTCATGGGACTGCCAGGATCTTCTGCCCAGTTTGTTAGCTGCCATTTTTTTAGCCAATGTTACAAAAGTACTTGGAGAGCATCTTGTAGAGTAATTTCCTTTGTGCAAATTTAATATAGCTTTTGCGTACCGAGAAACTGTTTAGCGACCACTTCCGGTAGTGGAAGAAGGTTTGCGAATGTTATAGTCTGCGTCAGTGCGCAGTGAATGTAATAAAATTTCTTACTGGAAAAGTTATGTTTGCTCCAAAATATTATGACACCTTCAAGCACTTCTTTAAAGTGCGCAATTAAAATTTGCAATGCAATAACAGCTTAAGGAAGAATATTACATTGCAAAATGCAAATTTTTATTCTTATATGTGCAAAATGTTTTTCTCTTTGCAACTTTTATTACATTCCCCCACAAGCAGGGCGCTGCTGCCATGAGGCGAATTGAGAAGCTTGCCTCAAGTGGCAGCAGCCCCCAAGTTGCCAGGGGAGGCAAAAATAACTTTAAGAGCTGAATTTCCGGTTGCACTGGCTATGTGCCCCGGACCAGTTCCTGCAAAAGAAGGGTAAGCGCTGGGGAGCGAAGGGGACAGCAGGGAAGTAGCTGCAGGAAGGCGGCAATGGGCACAGAATTGCCCTGTCCACAAGACTTTACTCAGCTTCAAAATATTGCCTAAAAAGACATGGAATTTGGTTGTCTTCCCATCTCAAACATTATATAGTTGATGTCACCATCTTGCTTTAAAGGAGAATTAAACCCTAAAATGAATATGGCTAAACTTTATTGCACCAGCTAAGCTTAGGGGTTTTTGCAAATTATCAAGCAGAAAATGAGGTTTGTCTGTAATATAAACTGATGTGGCAGGGCTGATTATTAAATTCTGATGCTAACTGCACTGGTGTCGGAGATGCCATGTAGTAATCATCTGTATTAAGTACTAATCAGCCTTATATTACAACATTTGTATTTTATGTGTACTGTATATTTTGAGTTGGTCCCTAAGCTCAGTAAGTGAAAGCAGCACAGAGCATGTGCAGTGAATCAGCAGAAAAGAAGATGGGGAGCTACTGGGGCATCTTTGGAGACACAGATCTTTACTGCTAAAGGGCTGTGGTTGCCTTGGGCTGGTACAGAAGCCCAAAACATAATGAACACATTTCTAGCCTACTCCTTTAGTTAAGCTTTAGTTCTCCTTTAAAAAAAATGCAAGACTTGGTAAGCATGCATATTCGTAATGTGCGGGCCGACCCGATACCCGCGGGACCGACGGGTTCGGGTCGACCTTGCACTGCTCCTGCTCTCCCTGCCCGCCACCTTCAAATGCCGGCTTCCGGATTTATAGTCTCGCGTCTGCTCAACCTGCCCCTTTTGTGACGTCATAGTGACGGCATTGATGGTGGGGCGGGTCTATAAAAGGACCCTGAAAGCGCGGGTGCGGGAAGGCGCGGGTTGGAGCAGAGCGGGTTAGGGTCGGGTGCTGGTCAGGAAAACCGACCCGCACATCACTAATGCATATCTCCTAAGTAAATGCTGTGTTCCACTGAGAACACACAAACCCACAGAAAAATCTGTGCATGCTCCACGCTGAGAGTCCAGGAGTAGAATGATTGGATTGATAATGAAGCTTATTAGTCCAGTGATGTTGCTTCAAAATATAAGTGAAGACTAATTTCAGATAACCATCTTCTGTAGCTAACTTTCAAAACAGGGCCTTTGTGCTGGCCAGTGCTTGATTTTCTTTACTACAGGTAGCACACTATAGGTTAAAGGGGTTGTTCACCTTTAAATTAACTTTTAGTATGATGTAGAGAGTGATATTCTGAGACAATTTACAACTGGTTTTCATTTTTTATTATTTGTGGTTTTTGAGTTATTTAGCTTTTTCAGCTATCCAATATAAGCAATCCATTTGCTCATCCAGTCATTTCAGCAATCTGGTTGCTAGGCTCTCTATTACCCTAGCAACCATGCACTGATTTGAAAAAGAGACTGGAATATGAATATGAGGGGCCTAAAAAGCAAGATGGGCAATCAAAATACATTTATATGAAGATGGGGTCAGTAATTAAAAAATTTTTTTTTAAAGCAAATTGAAAAGTTGATTAGAATTAGCCATTCTATAACATACGAAAAGGAGCTACCCCTTTAAAAGGTCTTTTACCCAAAATCAGATAATATATTATGCACCTATATTGCAAATTATAAAGATTTGAAATCACTGAGGGGGTATTTTATTTAATATAATACACAATTATGACGTCTGAACATGCCTTTATAGGAATACACAAGAGCCATAAATATCCTGTAAATTACATCCTTATAAGGGTAGAAGTACACAAGCGCTTTTAGCTGCGAAAGCTTCTGTTCCGACGCATTGAGATGAATCGCAGGCGTCACGTCGGATGCACCGAATCTAAACTAAGAAATAGGAATTTCAGCCGTTGTCGCTGCGTGCATCCGACACGACACAGCTGTTTGATGAAGACGCAACATGCAGCGTTCGCATCCAACAGTTGTGTCGTGTTGGATGCAGCGACAACGTCCGACATTCCTATTACTTACCTTAGATTCGGTGCATCCGTCGTGACGCCTGCGATTCATCTCAGTGTGTCGTAATGGATGCAGGCCCGGATTTGCGGCAAGGCCGCGTAGGTCCGGGCCTAGGGCGGCAAAAAATTGGGGGTGGCATGCCGCCCAGCCGCATTATGGGGACGTGTGCGTCCCCATTCAGTTACAGCAGCTGCGCCGGCGTTTTTTCGCCGGCACGCTGGGAAGGGGAGGTGTAGGTGGGCGCTAGGACCGCGCGGCCGCCTGGTCGGACCGCGCGGCCGCCTGGTCGACCGTGCGGCCGCCTGGTCGGACCGCGCGGCCTAGAGGCGGCCGGCAATGAAATTCGGCGCTGAATGGATGCTATCGCAGGTAAAAGCGCTTGTGTAGTTCTACCCTAAACGGACTTATGGATGTCATCAGTTATAATATATGCCCTGTTGTAAATCAGGAGGATATTAGAAGCCACTAAAGATTTCCATGACCTGTATATAGCTTCTCAAACTGTGGCCTTATGTTTTTGTATGATCGTGAAACTCCTTAGTAACTAGTAATATTCATATATTTTTCAACAAGGGATACATTAGTCCCTACATAATTTACAGTTGTGGCCTATATAGGAAAATATTAGCCATTATTTCTCTCAGATGTTTTTTTTCTCATATAGATTTGTTGCCTGCTGTCACAGCACGTCTCTATGGGCAAGCATGAGTTTTCCTGTGCGTTCCACTTCATTACATGCAACATGTTTCAACTGAACTGGAACAATTAAGAAAACCCAAGCATGGTGCCTGGTGGCGAACATGTCAGACACATGCTGTAAATATTTCCCAGACACATGTACTTTATCAGCCAGTTGCTTTCAGTAAGATAAGCGGAAGGGCTATACTCGTGGCCATGAAGGGATTTACACAAAAGGAGATGGGAAAGCACTTAAAGATCTAGAGCAGTGGTCCCCAACCTTTTTTACCCGTGAGCCACATTCAAATGTAAAAAGAGTTGGGGAGCAACACAAGCATGAAAAAGTCCCTTGGGGTGCCAAATAATGGCTGTGATTGGCTATTTGGTAGCCCCTATGTGGATTGGCAGCCTACAGGAGGCTCTACTTGGCACTATACTTAGTTTTTATGCAATTAAAACTTTCTTCCAATCTTGGAATGTAAAAATAAGCACCTGCTTTGAGGACAATGTGAGCAACATCCAAGAGTTTGGAGAGCAACATGTTGCTCACGAGCTACTGGTTGGAGATCACTGATCTAGAGGCACTTTCTAACTCAAGGTTTATTATTAAAGATCAAATATGGGTCAGCAAATCACAATGCAAAGGATGATGATGATGATGAAAAACATTACCTAACTTTGATAAAGAGTATGGCCCCTTTGCTCCAGTTTTTTATTTTTATTTTTTTTGAATTTTAATGTTAATTTTTATAGTATTTTATAGTGACGGATAATTTCCTCTATTGCTTGAAAATTAAATTAATACACAAGAGCCATTAATCACTTGTAAACTACATACTTATAAACAGTGCTTTGTCATTTTTTTATTTGATTTGAATTAAAATTGATGCTTAGTGATGTTATTTGTGTAACATCATTAAAGCCACAAATGGCCCCAGGATGCCACATGGTTTCCTACACTCATATAAAGGTGGCCATACATGGGATAACAAGGTAGAACATCCAACCAATAAGCCAACATATAGACAATAGCATAAGAAGGACCATAGATGGTACAATCAACCTTTCTATTGTTCAGATGGTTCACACAGGCAAGACAACTATTATAGACAGCAGGAAGTGTCTGTATATTAGACTGGCAGATAAGAGTTTGATACAGGCATGAAAAATGTTCCTGGGGTGCCAAATAAGGGCTGCGATTGGAAATTTGATAGCTCCAATGTGGACTGGCAGCCTACACGAGGCTCTGTTTGGTTTTTATGCAACCAAAACTTGTGCCTTGAATTCTAAACAAGCACCTGTTTTGTGGCCACTGGGAAAGCATTAGGTTTCCACAGGTATCCACACAATGGGGCAAATTCACTAAAGCGCGAAATGCTAGCACAAATTCGTCATTTCGTAACTTCGCCGACTTTGCTGGCATAAATTCGCTAACGAAGTGGACCTACTCTAGCGCTACTTCGCACCCTTACGCCAGACGAAGTGACGACGTAACTACGCTAATTCACTAACTTGCGCTTTTTACTGAACGTTACCTCTTGCACCAGACTTGCCTTTGCCACCTCAGACCAGGCGAAGTGCAAAAGAGTAGATAGGGATTGCTTCAAAAAAAAGTCTAAATTTTTTTCTAAGTCCCAAAAAACGCTGGCGTCTTTCCTTTTTTAAGGGTGATAGGCTAAAAAAGATCGTAAATTTTTTTGGGGGCACCCTCCTTCCCGCCTACATTTACTAACATATGGCACCTAAACTATACAGTGGGCACATGTATAGGGCAAAATATCAACTCTATTTTATTTAATTAAGCTTTCCCAGCCTTGTGTAGTGTAATGTATTTGCTGCTACATATACGTCCACTCAACTTTAACTTGGCGCCGTATGCAAATTAGGCATCGCTAGGGTAACTTCGCTTTGCTTGACGAATTAACACTAGCGCAACTTCGCTACCGTTCACCTCCCTGAGCACAACTTCAGATTTTGGTGAATTAGCGGCGCCCTGGCGAAACTTCGCCTGACGAAGTGCGGCAAAGGCGTCACTAGCGCATTTTCGCTGCTTAGTGAATTTTCCCCCATGTCTTTATACACAAACATTAAGCCCTTGTTTTAAATTACATCAAGCATCTACCTTCATTTTCTTAGCTAGGAAACGCCAGGTAAGATATAGTGGCTAAGAATTAAGAATTTTTAATTTAGCCTTATTTAACGGACACACGTTTTAAGCAGCTTCTGCATAAAGAATACAGTTCAAATAAGTCATATATAAAATTGTTTTTTTTTAAATATTCAGCATGTTTCCTCTATAGGATTTACACCCTCATGACTGTGCACTGTTCTTCTATTTAAAGGAAAACTAGGCCCCCAAAATGAATACTTAAGCAACAGATAATTAGATATAAACTAAGTGGCATATTACCAAACTGGTATATATATATATATTTAAGTAGCACCATGGAAAGCCAGCACTCTCGAATAAGAAGTTCATATGCCTGGGTGCAGTATCAAAACTATTATCCACAGAAATCCAAAGGATCCGCACTCACAGGTCTTATGCGTAAAAAAAGATTTTATTACAAAGCTTACAGCCTAACGTTTTGGCCTCCTCCGAGGCCTTTCTCAAAGTGTATTGGTCACATACAGGAAAGCAAAATATACATAAATTGGCGGGAAACTGCAATGATGTCATGTCATGATTAGCATAACGAGATAATTAATATTCATATGTGAAATCCCACTATATACAAATTAAACCAATAATGTATTAATATATTATCATTATCACTTCTGTAATTCATTTAGCCCAACAACTCATGAGTAAAGTTAAAAACAGGTTAAAAACAAAACACAATGTAACCCATATCTAAATCCCAAGTTAAAATTACTTTTTATACTCTGTTACAACGGTTTTAAGGGTTACTATGTTGCAGAATCTTTGAGGATGTAACTATTATCCATGGTCACATTTCACTTGTAACAAGCTCGATAGAAAGCCTAATGTACTAGATTTGCCTTCTCTTCAGTCGGTCTATAAGAAGCGGTACTATAATCCCAGGGGGTTACTCTACTCGCTCCCTAATTTTGGACAGTGTTATCTACCCACAATGATGTAATATTTATTATCAATATAATCCACTATTCCCCTAGGGACCTCCCATAGCCACCCGTGTCCCGATCGCTGTCCGTGTCATGCATACTTATATTTATCAAGGATGTATCTACAAGATAAGGTTCCTTGTTTCTTAGGCTTCAACCCACCGCAGTATTAACCCTTATGTTAATACCCAGTATTATAGTAGGACAAAATTCCCATACATAAATCCCACTGATGCGGTGATATCATAGTTTTAAATGATTAATAATTAAATATTAATACATTATTGGTTTAATTTGTATATAGTGGGATTTCACATATGAATATTAATTATCTCGTTATGCTAATCATGACATGACATCATTGCAGTTTCCCGCCAATTTATGTATATATTGCTTTCCTGTATATGACCAATACACTTTGAGAAAGGCCTCGGAGGAGGCCGAAACGTTAGGCTGTAAGCTTTGTAATAAAATCTTTTTTTACGCATAAGACCTGTGAGTGCGGATCCTTTGGATTTCTGTATATATTTAAGTAAATATTGCCCTCTTACATCTCTTGCCTTGAAACACCATTTCGTGATGGTCTCTGTGCTGTCTCAGAGATCACGTGACCAGAACAGAAAGACTGTATTTAACTATAACAGAAAGAAGTGCGGAAGCAAAAGACTGAACTTTGTCTGTTAATTGGCTCATGTGACCTAACATGTTTGGTTTGTTTGTGTGCACCGTACATCCTAGGGGGCAGCCTTTATTTTTTAAAATGGCAATTTTCTATTTACTAGTAAAAAAGTACAGTATATTATTATTATGAAATTGGTTTATTGACATAAAGCAAGATTTACATGTGAGCTGTTTCATGCAATATATTTTTATAAAGACCTACATTGTTTTGGGGGGTATACTTTTCCATTAAAGGAGAAGGAAAGCTATAGAGGCATTTTATTGCCAATAGATTAGCTGCAATAGTGCAAACTAGAATGCTATATTTATTCTGTAGAATGTTTTACCATACCTGAGTAAAAAGCTCTAGAAACTCTCTGTTTGTTTAGGAAAGGAGCTGCAGTATTAATGTGGTGTGACATCACTTCCTGCCTGAGTCTCTCCCTGCTCTGGGCTCAGATTACAGTAGAGAAGGGAGGGGGGGAGGAAGAGGAGCAAACTGAGCATGCTCTTGCCCAGGGCAATGAGGTTTAAGCTGAAGGCAGGAAGTCTGACACAGAAGCCCATGTGTACACAATAGAAGGAAAGAAATGCAGTGTTTCTTTTGACAGGGGACTCAGACCAGCACTACTTTGGGGGTTTACAGGTATATTTAGATGGACCTTTCTGATAAGGCTTACTTAGTTTTAACCTTTCCTTCTCCTTTAATAAGCTAATTATCATAAGTACAATAAATAATATATGGATTTATTTTCAACATTCAAATGAGAAGTTTCAATGATTTATGAAGAGAGTTTTATTGTTGTTTGGTATGGTATCAGCAAGTCACTACACGCACAGGGCAAAAAGTGTTTGTGGGGAGGGGGGATACACTCTTCAGCCTTCCCTACTACACATACACATTTTTAAAATATCATTATTGGTGTTAAAATGCAGTCATTTACAAAATGAGAAACTGTTAGGAGCATTATGAAATGGACTGTATGCATTGCACCCTGAAACGCCTGGCAACCTGAGGATATTTAATGTCTGCTCAATCAATCATGGGATAGATTACTTCAGAAAATAGGGCATCACCATAGTGACTAGGCAATGACATACAAGTTAAGGAGAGGAAAAAGCATGCAAGTGAAAAGAGAGAACCTAGCTCAGTAACATGACAGCAAAGTGCAAATGCAGGCACCATGCATGTCTGTATGTGGAGCATTAGAGACACCTATTGGTGGTACAAGGTTTAAGGTGTCAACAGCAGATTTACAAGTCAGCATGTACAACCGGCGCAATGAAATGGACGCTGGCGCGCCAGAATTGGACGCCAACCCCTCCTTGCAAAAAAATTAGGCTCTTCTTAGGTCCCTGGGCCAAAAAAGGTTGGGGACCCCTGGTATAAAAACTTTGATTTTTTTTTCTGGATACGTGCTGTTCAGGCTTATCTAGAAATCGTGACTCTTTTCTGTTTAAAACCCGATATGTACCATTATTGCTTTCAGTAACTCTGTATTTTCTCACTAACAAAGTTAGGCAACTTTTTCTCTCACAAATGTAACCTTCTTGCACGTTAGATGAAACATACTTTTTTCAGTCTTTGTGAAAGCTGGACGGTCTATGTGGGTATAAAACATCAGAGGGATTATGATATGGTCTCCTTGTATAGTGATCAATACACAGACCCAGTGACCATTTGTATTCCCAATTATAACAGTCACAGTTTTATCCGGTAAAGCGAATGATTAGAGGTCTTGTGGCCGAAACGATCTCAAGGTATTCTCAAACTTTAAATGGGCAAGAAGCCCTGCTCGCTGGCTTGGAGCCGGGCATTGAATGCGAGCACGCCTAGTGGGCCACTTTTGGTAAGCAGAACTGGTGCTGCAGGATGAATCGAACACCAGGTTAAGGTGACCGATGCCGACGCTCATCAGACCCCAGAAAAGGTGTTGGTTGATATAGACAGCAGGACGGTGGCCATGGAAGTTGGAATCCGCTAAGAAGTGTGTAACAACTCACCTGCCGAATCAACTAGCCGTGAAAATGGATGGCGCTGGAGCATCAGGCCCATACCCAGGCGTCGCCAGGTCAGTCCGCGGGGGCTAGGTAGCGACGAGTAGGAGGACCGCTGCTGTGGCCGCGGAAGCCTGGGCGAGAGCCCGGGTGGAGCCGCCGCGGGTGCAGATCTTGGTGGTAGTAGCAAATATTCAAACGAGAACTTTGAAGGCCGAAGTGGAGAAGGGTTCCATGTGAAAAGCAGTTGAACATGGGTCAGTCGGTCCTAAGAGATGGGCGAGCGCCGTTCAGAAGGGACGGATGATAGCCTCCGTCGCCCTCAGCCGATCGAAAGCGAGTTGGGTTCAGATCCCCGAACCTGGAGTGGTGGCGACGGGTGCCGGCGGTTACTCAGTTTGCACAGTTACTCTCTTCTGGGCCCCTTAAAATGCAGGAAGATACATTGTTGGTCCATGCTGAAGCTGCTGCTGAATGGCATTGCTTGCTCCAGTTTATTTCACACAAGTCTATATGGGTAATAGTAATGTACACTACAAACACAAACTACATGAAAGCGAAACTTGTGAATTCAGAAAAAAACCATGAAGACTTCAGAGTGTTCTTCAGAGAAGTTCTTGTAAGTAGAGCCCTTTTTAATCCCACGGTTTTATTCTGCAAACCTTGTTGTTTGGCGCAGCACAACTTGCTGACACACAACTCTATCAATAATGTTATGGCTATATACAGGGGAATTCAGAAAAAGCCTATGTAAAAGGGAAACGAAGGACTCCGGTCCATTGCATGCATTGAAGTGCAGAGGAATGCATAAATGTTATTTTTCACCAATGTATTTCTGATTCTTGCTGTCACACACAGTTAACATGAAAAGGCTGGTCAGTGCACAGAGATAAAGGATGTGGCAGGTACCTAGCGCTCTCTCAGCAATACAGCCAGACAAACAATCAGTGCATTATACTGTGGCACAGCTCCAGTGTTTGCACTATTGTTCTTAAGGATTAACCAGAGATAATACAGCAGATATGCTTGGTTTAACTGGCTTCCTATCATCACATCCTGCACCTCCCAGCATTCATTAGGCTTTCTATAACACAATATGAAAGATTTCACTCGGCTGTCATAGGACACCTGTGTGTGTGACAATTTGCTGCTCATACAGAATTCACTCGTGGGCAGGATATAAAGGAAGGATATAATAAAGTTTGGAAATATACTACTGCCAACACATTCAATAGGAGGACTTTATACCTAAGAAAAAAACAATGGTGGTAGATAAATTTGGGGCTGCTTTACTGTGTATATAAGCTTTGCAGAAAGGCTAGAACATAGCAAGGATATAAAAAATGGAATGAAGGCACTGGCTGAGTATTGGGTTACAGTGACATTAGCAGCTGAAAGGAGCACTTTTGTTTTTATGTGATCACTGCTCTAATCACTGCTCTACAGAACTACCGGGGGGAGCAGGGGGTGCCAGGGCCCGCACCCCTCAGGGCCCCCCGGCAGCCCGCGAGCCACTGAAATCCGGTGTGTACAGAGGGGGGCGGGGGCCCGGCTGCGCGTCACGCACCAGGGCCCGCCCCCTCTAGTTACGGTACTGCTGCTCTAACTTTTAGTATGTTATAGACCGACCAAGACAACTTTTCAAATGGTTGTCATATTTTTTACAGTTTTTAAATGATTTGCCTTCTTCGGATTCTTTCCAACTTTCATATCTAAAAAACAAATGCTCTGTAAGGGTACACATGTATAGTTATTGCTACTTTTTTATCACTCATCTTTCTATTCAGACCTCTCCTATTCATATACAATGTTTCTAACTTAATTGTCTTTTGGCAGAGAGCCCAGAACAGCCACCAGGTGCACTTAGATACTTTTGTAACAATTAAAGTTAAGCAAAGAAACAATTGTAACCATTTAAGATAAGCAGGTCTCTTGGGGAAAATGTGACTTGCAGCATAAAGGGCAGTTCACCTTCATTAGCAAACTGTAATAACACATAAAAACCACAGAAATGTGTTCAAACTCTCATAACCTGCCATTTTTTTTAAAAATGAGCATGGTAATTAGGGGGGGTGTCCACAAAAATGGGCGTGGTCAAAAATGTCACAGAGGTATGCACAAATCCTTTTGTCCCTCTTTCTACAGTGGAACCTCAATTTTACATCCCCTGATTTTAAGTTTCCCTCATTTTACATTGTTGTTTTGTTGTCCTATCTATATATTATATATAATACATTTCCCTGATTTTATATTTTCCTGGATTTTACACCATTTTTTTTCTGGTCTCCTGAAAAACGTACAATGAGGGTTCTACTTTATTTCAAAAATGTTGGGAGGTATGGGTAAACTATCCCTGTATGGGATACGAAACAGAGAAATCACTGTTCATGCAAGTCGATGGGATTGATTGCTTGATAAGTTTTCTCCTGTGCATTGGTAACAAGTAAAAACTTTTTATACCCAAGGAAGTTGGCAGAATCCAAAAAGGTTTCAGAAACAACATCCACAATAAATCTTGAAAAATGATTGGTGATAGCAAATAGTGGGATGTTCCAGGGGCTGCAAAATGGGGCAACATCAGGGGAATAAGGGCCACTGCCTCTTTGGGCCCAAGTATAACTAGGTTGATGGTGCAGGTTCCAAAGTTCTTGATCCCCTCATGATATCTCTGGGGAATAGTCACTACCTTTACACGTTCGTTGATCCAATACAGAATCCAAAATTAGAAACAGTTTGTGTATTTTGTTATGTATTTGCTTGTCTGTTTGTGATGGTGAGATGTTTGCATTCAGATTGTGGTGTTTTAAACAAAAGAAGACAAGACACAAGTAAACAGATACACCCAGTCGGGCTGGAACATCTGAGGAATGCAACTAAACCAGAATATACTACTTGCAACACAAGGCAGAAGCTTCTATGAAAACACAGATGAGCAGTTTTAAAATAATATGGACATGTGCTGCCCCTAATATATAGGAAAAGATTTCTAAAAGTAACCAAGAAGGTGGCGGGAGCTCAGCAAGGAAATGTGACATAACAGAGACATCTTGTGGCATTTTCATGCAATTACATTGTATATAATGGTACCAAATGTATGAAAATAGTATTAATCATAAAAATATAATTTCATATTATATACAGCACTAAGTGAAAGCTTTGCTATAGATACTCTCAAGCTGCCATTCTTAATAATCAATCCAATTTTTTAAGTGTTTTCTCTTCATTCACCTATAAACTATATCTAAAGATCCTTTTTAATATTGTAAACTGTTGTAGAGGGGCATTAATGGCAGTAGACCCGTTTATAGTAAGAATGACAAATCACTGTTTTCTACAGAGCTTATGTTACCTGCTATGTAAACACATGTCCTACAGACCAATGTCAGCTTAAAGGAACAGTTCAGTGTAAAAATAAAAACTGGGTAAATAGATAGGCTATGCAAAATAAACAATGTTTCTAATATAGTTAGTTAGCCAAAAATGTAATTTATAAAGGCTGGAGTGACTGGATGTCTAACATAACAGAACAGAACACTACTTCCTGCTCTGCAGCTCTCTAACTCTGATTTAGTCAGCAACTTTAAGGGGGGGCCACATGGAACATAACTGTTCACTGATTGCTGCCTGCTTTCTCTGCATTAGCGATGGAGACGGCTCCTGCCTTAGAATCGCCCTGACTGCATCTTTTTTTATAGAAACTATAATAGTGCTTTTTATCCGGAAACCCATTACCCAGAAAGCTCAGAATTACAGAAAGCCTGTCTCCCATAAAATAATCCAAAAATGTTTAAATAATTTCTCTGTAATAATAAAACAGTACCCGGTACTTCAAACTAAGATATAATGAATCCTTATTGGAAGCAAAACCAGCCTATTGGGTTTATTTAATATTTACATGATATTCTAGTAGACAAGTTATGAAGGTATGAAATTACAGAAAGATCTGTTATCTGGAAAAACCCCAGTTCCCTGAGCATTCTGGATAACAGCTCCCATACCTGTACTCATTTTTTAGTAGCACACACTAACCAGGGCCGGAACTAGGGGTAGGCAGAAGAGGCACATGCCTAGGCCTCAGGAGGGGGGGGCACCAGGAACGTGCCTCTTCCATCACTTACCCCTAGTCCTGACCCTTGTCCTCTCATTGGCTGCTCTTCTTGTTGCACCCTGTCTCGCCACTCTCCCATACATGCAATTCATTGTGCATGCGTGCTGCCGTGCATGGGTGGGGTGTGGGCGACCTGGCCACCCGGGTTGCCTAGGACGCCCAGCCAGCTTGGCCCAGCCCTGACGCTAACACTACAGAATATTTCAATACATACAAAACCCTTTGATTTTTTGCTGTCACTGGTCCTTTAAAGTGCCCATGATCAGACAACTTGCTGTAATTCAAGGTTTTACAATGAAGACTTTTCATATTTACAAACAAACATGGCAGCTGCAGGGAACATACAGTGGTATAGCAATCTAATTAAAGCAAAGACTTAACTTCCAAATTCCTGTTACGGTATATAGATTTTTCAATAAAAAAGGAGAACTGCACATACAGCAAAATCATGTCCATCATCCCTAACCCTTCCCCCTCAGTCTTTTGCGCTCCATTATGGCTTTCAATCTATGTTTCAGTCTGCACTTCTTAAAGGACCAGTAACATCAAAATTAATTTTTTTAAAAATTCGGTCGCCGTATCGCCGTTTCTGTAGAGGACAGGAAGCAGAGTTTCTGTAAGTTACTTATTAATAAAGACTTTGGGATTTTAAAGTATAATTTGTCTTTGTTGTTTTTTTCCTGTGTACTAATGATTTTTTTACATTTTTTTTTGATGTTACTGGTCCTTTAAAGGACAAGGAAAACCATAATAGAAATGTTCACCAGAAAAAGCACATAAACCAATCTGTACAGAAATTCCTTAGTAGCGAAGTACTAAGCCATGCATTTTTTAACTGTTGGCACTGCCAGTCCCTTCCCCCCATGCACACCTTTTGCCACTATAGGGGGAGGGCAGAGATCAGGCAGAGATTAATCGTAGAGGACAGGTGGGAATCCGATCTGGGTCAGCCCACTTGGTTCTTGCTGGTGTTCTGCTGGCCCAGTCCGACTATGCAGCAGCTCCACTCCTGACAGTCACTGTGAAGCCATTGGCCTAGTCAGTTATTAAGTACACCATACATGCACTGAATACGTTCTCATTTGATCAGCTTAGGTGCAACTGCAGAAGAGGCTACTCTGTTAAACTAATCTGCCCCCTACTCCACTGCATGCTTGCCCATGTGCCCAGGTAGGTGGACTAAAGTTGCCACCTCACCCCTTTAAAACCGAACACATATGGACTCCACAGCTTGCCTGGCTAATTAGCAATTCATCTAGATGCATGATGCATGGCTGCACATAAATCAGTTCAGTCTGCAGGATGCATCTAAATTAGCTAGGCAGGCTGTGGATTCCATATGTGTTCGGTTTTAAAGGGGTGAGGTGGCAACCCTAAGGTGGACCCGGGTTTTCTCGCTGAAGGACAGTTCTAAACAAACAAAAATTTTTAATGGGGTTCACACATAAACAGATCATTAGAATACCATAAAGCAAACTACACAGAAAAGCTGGGCATTAGTGACCAGCACTAGTACCCAAGAACAGCACCAAAAAAAGAAAGTAAGCACACTAAAAGTAGGGATGTACTGAACCCTGCTTTTTAGGGTTTGTGAAATCCCAGAATGCCAGGGTTATGGATTCTGCCAAATACAGAACCAAATCTGAACCCTTCGTTAGCCCATCATACAGGGGCTGTAGTGGAAATACCCAGTGTGCATGTGCCAATTTTTTTTCAGTTAGAAAGGGTTCGGATTTGCTTCAGCCAGGTTCTTGGATTTGGGCAAATCCGAAACTTGCTAATAATAGCTTCGATTCGGACGGGTCCTGAACTAAAACCAGGATTAGGTGCATCCCTAATAACAAGCTATAACTTCAGAAACTTCGAAATTCATATATATCATTCTTGATTCATTCTTAGGCTTCCACTGAATGTCCTACATAGACAAAGATAAAATATGAGTAGGAAGAGCAGTTGCAGGCTGTGGGAAAAGAGAGACAAAAGTTGCTAAAAGAGAATAGATTCCCTACCCTGATCAATGCCATTTGCTACTCCCAATACACCTAAAATTAGGTCACTAATATTTATTACATAAGGAGCCAGCCATAACAGTTGTGTCAAGGGAGCCCCCACAATCAAAAGTGAAGATCCCTTACATGACATGTATGGGGCACAGCAGCAAAATCCGGTAGATGGGAGGAATTCACTTTGGCCCTTGACTTTGCTATCAGGAGACAGCAGACACTGGCAAGTTTGAAACGGGGGTTTACAGAGCTTTCTCCTTCCTTTTGTCAGAAAGTAAGAATTGGGTATGAGGTGGGACAAGGGACAGATGCAGGGAGGTTTGCTGGGGGCAATCGAGCGTAAAAAAAAAAAAATCGCCCTTGGCTAGGTTAAGTCACCCTTGGTTAGACTATTTATTAATCTGCCCCTGTTGGAATGACAGATTACATTATAAATGTTTCAGGGTGGGGGACTTCCTACTGTGTCTTTTCCCACAATGCACTTTATCTCTGCATACTTATAATGTTTGTCTTCCCTGTGTTCAAATTCATGACAAATCTATAGTGGTGCATAAATCCCGTTGGCACTGCCCAGTCATGCTGCCCCCCCATACCTTATATTTGAAGCTGGCCCCTTGCAGCAGGTCCCTTAGCAGGGCTTTGCCTATCTCTTTGCTTGGCTCATCAGATACAAAGTGAAGGCAGAGCACTTCGTTACTCTCAAACTTGCCGTACTTGACGAGGGAACTGAGTGCCACCTGGAACTTGTCCTGCAGGCCTGGGTTCCTGTGCACCTTGGTGAACATCATCAGCAGGTGATAGTCCAGTGGCCCATGGCTCTCCAGGATCTTGCCCTTCTCGCTGAGCTTCAGTTCTGAGGAGGAGGCAAGGTCTACTTCAGTGCTGGTGCTCTGGGCTGCCCAGTTCTCTTTAATCCGCTTGGTGGTACTGGAGAAATTCTCCCTTCCTGAGCCAAGGTAATAAAAAGCAAAGACTGCCAGGGCTGCGGCCAACAATAACACCCCATGCAGGGCCCTCATGCTGGTGATCCTCCAAGCCATATCTTTAGCAGCCTTCTCCCCCACAGGACTATTTCTCATACAGCCAAACTCACATTCTGTAGCAGCCTGCTGGAAGCCATGTTGGATGACCTAAGAGCGTCACATGACACTACCTCTTCCAGCCAATCACAATGCACAATTGCTCCCACCGGCTGCTCTAATACAGATATATATAACTGATTGTAGAAGCAAGTTCTCCAGCATGTAGTGTGCCCGGTGCTGTTAGACTAGTTGGGAATCGTGCGCAAGCAGCACACAGCTACCGTTTGTCATTTCTCTACTGCACGTTTCATTATCCTCTGCCCCCTCCTCTGTCAGAAATCAGTCCTCCTCCAATCAGACTCCATCTTTCCCTTCCCATGCTAGTTTATTTCACATCCGTTTTCCCTCAGCCGGTGTTACTCACCAGTTCCTCCTGACTCCCCCTACATTCATCCTGCAATTGTTCGTTCCGCCTCTACCTGCGTGTCAGCCAATCGGTAACAAGGGCGGGTTTCTATAGCTAAGCAAAGCCTAACATAGGAGGGACTGGCTCATGTTTATTTACAATATGGGCAGCACAAACTTGTACAAAGATATTTGCTGCGAGCAAAATACACGCATTGCTGCCTAAATCTTCAAAGCTCCTGTTTGCTGTTCTCATGTGGTGGATGGTTTTACAGGAATTTACAAGATTAACAAATATGATACTGTACATGGAATGGCGACAGCCGACAGTGCCATCCTGCTATTAGTTCTGGGGAAATTATACATTCTATTGCCACTCTGTTCCTTTATAGTTTTATAATACACAAAAGCCATGAATATCTTGTAAATGATATAGTGAATAAAGTACCCCTTCTTGTAAAATATAAGGATATTAAAAGTTACCGAGGAGTTTCATGACCATATAAAAACATGAGGTCGAAGGTCATGGAACTCCGAGGTAACTTCTAATATCCTCCTATTTTACAACTGGGGGTACTTTATTTATTATAATACACAAGATTCAGTGAGTCATGTGACAGAAATGACATCAGAACTCACCGTTTTAACTGATGACATCACAGTTTATAAGAAAATAATTTCCTAGATATTCATGGCTTTTGTGTATGATAATAATATATTCCCTGATGGTGGGGCTCGTGCCAGGCACACACCTTGCCTTCTCTGACTTCCTAATCTTCTCTCAGCAGGTACCAACCTAACCCAAGCTCAGCAGTGCAGATAAAAATCGACTAAAGAAATAACTTTGCTAGATCATGGACCCTTGTGTCTCCAGGGGCATCCACGACCCTGATTAATTGTTGCATATTTCTATACTTTTGGGAGTGGAAGTAGCTTAGAAGGGGGCCCTCCACAAAGTGTAGCCCAGGATCTCATTTAAGGAAAACTATACCCCCAGAACAATGTAGGTTTCTAGTAGATATTGCCTAAAACAGCTCATATGTAAAACCCTGCTACATGTAAATAAACCATTTTCATAATATACTTTGTAAGTAGTATGTGCCATTGGGTAATCATAAACATTTAAAAAAAAATAAGGGCCGTCCCCTGGGATCCTTGGATTCACGGTGCACACAAACAAACCATACATGTTAGGTAACATGACAGAGTTCTGTCTTTTGCTTCCACACTTCTTCCTGTTACAGTAAAAGCTGTAGTATTTCTGGTCAGGTGATCTCTAAGGCAGCACACAGACCATCACAAAACACAGGTTAGTTGGTTCTTATGAATGCTATACGTACCTGATTGATTGTAAAGCTCCACTGGTGCTTGGTACTTAGTATGTGTGCAGAGTGCTACGGACGATGTTTGCTATATAAACTATGGGTATGGTATAACTGTGCCACTATAGTGTAAGGGTACATTTACTCACTCCCTAGCATATCAACACAATGAGTTTACCATCAGCGCAGGATTAAAGGAAAACTATACCCCCAAAATGAATACTTAAGCAACAATTTATATCACATTAAGTGGCATATTAAAGAATCTTGCCAAACTAGAATACATATTTAAGTAACTATTGCTCCTTTACATCTCTTGTCTTGAACCACTATTTTTGGGGTGAGGGAGGAAACCCACACAAGCATAGGGACAGTGGAGTAACTTTGGGGGAAAAACCTGTGGGGCACCCTCCACGTCAATGATTTCACAGGCCACAACAGCCTGGGTCTGGTCTGCTTCCTCTGTAGTTATGGCACTATATAGGAAGAACATATAACCTACTTGCAGAGGGTGCCCTGACTGGAAACAAACATGGGATCTCCCTGCTGCACACACAAGGGCCTCCCGACCCTAGCATTGCCACCCACCCTGTGAACCATATAAATATGAGGGTGGAAGAGGAGTAAGTTGAATTAGGGAGTACCAGGCCACCTTTCTTTATGGAAACCTCTTGTCCAAGGTCTGCCTCCCCCCCCCTTGCTATGCCACTGCATCACTCTACTGACAATGTGGAGCTCTCTACATGGGTACAAAGGGATTTAGAGCTAGCCTCATTGCTGACCACTGCAAAAAAGTCCAGTATTTTTTAACCATTAGCAGCAAATCAAGCACAAAACATCAGCATGTTTGACTACAGGGATGGTGTTCTTTTATTTGAAAACATTTTTTTTTCTTGTGTAAGCAGAAATGTTGTGGTTTACAGTTTCATTTCAGCTAATTTGTCCACAGTAATGTGGGTTATTTAGGTGTGTTCTGGCAAACTCGTCTGACTTTCTTATGTTTCTGTCAGCAGTGGTGTCTTTTACCACAAAGCTACCTTTCACTGAGTTCACCGAGTAGCGAAACATCTTGATAACATTGTGTACGGTAGACACAGAAACACGGAGGTCTCTGGAGATGGACGCCCACAAACTGGTTGAATTTTTTTTAATATTGCAGGCATTTGCAACTATTCACAGGTGACTTTTCTTGCAAACTTCTAACACATTGATCCCCAGCCAGTAGTTCATGAGCAACATGTTGTCCACCATCAAACATGCAGTAGCTTCAATTTCTCTGTGAATAAATAACTAAAGTATTGGGTTTTGCATGATTAAAACAAGAGGTAAACATCATGTTCAGTCCTATTCATTGCACTCATATTGAAAAACTGCTCCTCTGAGGGTTTCAAACCACAACAATCCCATCACATCAGCCAATGTGGTGTGTGTGTGTGTATAAACTTGAACTGTGATGATAAATCAGGCAGATGATGATTAAAAAGCATCAAGATATTTGAATATTTGTTTAATTGAAATTGCATATTTTACACTTTGCAGTGTACAAATTCTGAAATCAAGTATATACAATTCTTACATAATGTACATTATCATTAAACATACATATGCTCTTTTCCAATACATTCAAGTTTTAGATACACGGTAACAATGGATATGTTTGACATTTCTTATTGGATAGAGGAAAAAATGTACAGTAATGCAGAGTTATTACAGTATTTAAGACAGAATTGACCAGCATATACTGCCATGTGAAGAAGCACATCTACAAATGCTGTGTTCTATAGACCAGTCAGATAATACTGAATGCACTTTAGGTTGAAAGAAAACAATTGCACTTTAAGCAAAGTATTTTACAATCTTTGATATGATTACATGTATTGCCACACATTGGTCCCCTCAGCCTTACAGATAACAGTCAGCTGAAGTCTCAAGTGCTATTTCTTTCATTAAATTGTTCTGCTTTGTGCAGAGGAGAACATTTGCATTTAATCCTTTCTTTGGAATACGGTAATAGACATTTCATTCTATTTGTGGTGGCAATAAAACCACCACTACCTCCCCCATACAATTTCCCATAAGCGTCAGTGATATTTGCAGTGGATCAGTCAGCACCCCATTAGTACTGGAAAATGCACTAGTGTTTAGTGTGGGTTCTGCTCAACCTGCAGAGCTTGTCATTTATAAAAAGTAAAAAAAAAAGGTATAGGTAGTGAAAGTTTTGTTCCAATTAAAATCTACAAGGGTATTTTGATACCATATTTTGTGCACAGAAAAAACAAAGCAGAAAATTGCCCAAAATCACTGTGCCGTAAGCCTAATAGTGCCCCACCTTCTTTATACCCTGTTTAACAATTTCCTCTGTATCTATTCTACCTTATAAAAGCAAGAATAAAAATGTGAGGCTGAATCATCTCTACCTGAAATGATTAGTAAGCCATATGATAATAAAGCGAATACTGAAAAAAAAGAAGCGGAGTGTCTTCAATCTGTTCTACCAAATCTATAAGTGTGTTGCTGGGCACAAAAACACCAGGAAGGCCAGCACTACTACTCCAAGCAAGGACCAAAAGTCTGTTGTAAGTATCCTTACATTAACCCGGCTACACTGTAGGAGGATCAGGGGTTAGATAATGTGAGCTACACAGCCTACTGCTGCAAACAAACAAGAGGGAAGTTGGCAGAGAATGAAGCTACATTAGGGGCAAGTTCAGGATAGTGGGAGTGTGAAACTTTATTTCAATGCAAGCATCATTTACATCCCTCATGTAGAGAGAAACCTGAATCAACAGAAAAGAAATCACAAGTTATGGGAATAATTCCACTTCAGTTTCATTGTTTAATCATCTTGAGAAAATTGCTGGAAGACAAGGCACTATCCTATCTGCCAACTTCAGTTCAGGCTCATACAACTGCCTTCACACAACTGGCATATTGGAGAGATGGGATAGCATTTGCCATAAAAGCTTCACTTTTTAAAAATTTTGTGAGTATATAGGAATTTTCTGTTGCCTTTTTAATAATTATGCTCCTAAATCCCCTATACCAAAAAGCAGTGGTTCTCACACATTTTTCAAGCTCCTGTGGAGCTTTGATAGGGGCCCCTTTAACCACATGAAAAGTTAGATATATAGAAAAAATGTTTGCGTATCATTCAACCATAGTTCTACTAAGACAGCAAAATGTTTTTTTTACTCCAAATATCATCTTAATTTCCTTCAAGATGGACTTTCAGGCTTATCTAGTAGAGAAAATATTCATTCTCCTAAATCTAAACAAATGACATTCAGACAGAGCCACTGCTCCAAGCCAAGGGGCCCAGCCCCACAGTTTGGGAACCACTCACTGAGTCATGTATTAGTGTTGCGAAGCAGACCTCCACAGCTTGATGTACCTGCACCCACATACATTACCTTGGCCCAGGCACTGGACTTAATAAGTTTCTCCACAGGCCAAGGTCAGCTTCATCTGGCGCTGGTCTAAGGGTGCCCATAGACGCACTGATAATATTGTACAAAACAAATGTTCGTACAGTATTCAGTGCGTATGGTAGGAGATGAGCCAACCAATATCGGCAGAAGACTTGGATATCGGCTTGTCAATCGGGCCAGCCAGAAAATTTTGAACGGGCACCTTTGAAGGTACCCGAACATCGCCATTGTTAGTGCAGTTGTCAGATCCAGGTAGAATTCTATTGTTCCTACCTGTTTATCTGACAATTCAGCTCTACACGTGTGTTCTGAAACAAATTATCTTTCCTGGAATGATTGCAATTGTCACATCTATGGCCACCTTAAGTCCTAGTAGCCAGCACACTGCTGCATAGTCAGTCTGATCACATATCAATTTAGTGCACTTCTACCTGAAGCAAGCAAAAACAAGGCCACATCAGGAGACCAAAGTTGCCTGACTATAAAGCACTGGCTGAAATGTCAAAGAAATGAAATATCACTTGCACAGCACAGACCTAGTCAGGAAAAATGTGTAATGCTCAAACAACATATTTTGAAAATTGTCACAATGCTGATAGAGCAGAAGCTTGAGGTTGGACTAAAAACTTTTAACCACATAAAAAAAATCATACAGGCAGGGATGGGCGAATTTGACCCGTTTCGCTTCGCCAAAAATTCGCCGCCGGCGAAATGTCGCAGACGCCCATTAAAGTCTATGGGCGTCGAAAACATTTTGTCGCGCGGCGAAACTGTTTTGACACGCGTCTTTTTTTTTTGACGCACGCTGCCATACGAGTCTATGGGCGTAATTTTTTCGGCGAAACGAGGCGAAAAAATTCGCCCATCCCTACAGGCTACCTTTAAGCTGATCTCATCTTGGGATCAATGAAACCAATCTTGACCGCTCCAAATGGATTTCTGCTAATTTTGTGGTGTCTTATTGTCTTATAGTTCCATCATAAAATTACATTAAAACTATATTTACAATACATGCTTGACATTGTATAAATCCTTACAGATTTTTATTTCAATTAAATATAAAGTAATAACACACAACTGTGAGGCTTTCAGGAGTCAGTTTTTACACTAGTCTATTAAACAGCATATTTGCATAAGAACAAGGCAAAATGTATTAGTTATATGCATTTTATTTTTATGTTATTGCTTCAGTGGATTTTTGTACTACTAAAAATGTTAATGTAGTCACTGCTGTCAATAACACATTTGCAACTTTTAGCCTATTTTTGTGGTTGCTGATAAAACACACATGCAGATACAAAACTGAATAGAACAATTACAGAATTGCCAGTATGGTTGCTGGCAACCATAATACTTGTGCCATTTTATCACTTACACTACTGCATCCCACAAGGGATACTTATAATAATACCATCATTATTTGGTACCTAATTTGGGTACATTCAATATACTGTACATGCTTAAGCTAGCTAACATACAGAACAATATAAAATGTGATACACCATGTAATTGTCCAAAACACTGCATATGCTAAGGTGCCAGACTGAATGCAGAAGTGGTAAGATTCTGCTATATACTGCATGCTAAAACCTAATGTGTTTTCAATAAGCGTAATATTAAAGCATGTTCATGAAGCACTAAATAAAAACAAAGGGCTTTATAGTTTATCACTAATACAGATAAAAAATGCAGACGGAATTCTGTACACTGGACTAAAATTGTAAAAACACTTTCAACGTGGAAATTAAACAAATGTGGGAATGATTAAATTGCAATGTTTGAGTATATGTGTTGGGGAAAATACAGTTGCTGCATGTGCCTAGTCAACAAAACACTTGGATTGTCTGTTAGAACTGCAACAATCAACATTATCTATGGTGCTTTGCACACAATCATAACTTAAGAGGAGGAAACAGTCATTTAAAATAAGGCAGATTGTTGCCAACCAGCTTTCTACAGAATTAATGTGAGATTTGATAAAGATCTCATTATGCTGGTCTCTTTGCAGTAAATATGTGTGGTTAAAAATAGGCGAATCGGTTTATTGTAGAAATGACACAGTGATAAAAATACTTTAGGTCAAATTGCTGTGAGGCATCAATAAAATCCATGCTACTTCAATTACCCAAAATAATGTTACATATTAAATAAAGATTGTGTTGTTACAGTCGTGTAGTGTATATATGTAACCATGGTGCAATGAAAATATTATTGGTTAAAAAAAAATGTATTCCGCTTGCCACAATTATTATTCCTCAATAATTAAACCTAGTAAGGAATTTGTTTGTTTAATGTGCAGTTTCTCAGTATTCACAGCGATTTTCATACAGTGCTCATAGTGTTTCTGGACAATGCTGAAAAAAAAAAAAGTTCTGAGCCTACCTTCTCCGGAAATATGTCTGCAATAAATAAACTAAACTAAAAGAATTGTAATAAGTGGGACAATGCAAAACCAAAATATTCATTAGGCTGCTCCTATAATAAGGATATCTACAATAGAATGCTTTAAAAAAAAAAAAAAAAACTTTTTGTACTTTTTTTAAACTAAAGATTCATGTCCTCAAGCACATATCTGCAAAATCAGTCTGTCTTTTAAACTTAATAAACAGCCAGCCTGTGGCCCACAGTTAGAGCGGATCATTTCTTAGTGTGGTCACTTTCTCAATAAATTGGACAACAGACACAATCTGTATGTGTATGGTCAGCGCCCTTTAAAAAACAACTGTAAATGTTTAAAAGAGAAGGAAAGCTACGGAGGCATTTTATTGCCAATAGATTAGCTGCAATAGTGCAAGCTACAACACTATATTTATTCTGTAGAATGCTGTACCATACCTGAGTAAACAGCTCTAGAAGCTCTCTCTCTGTTTGTTTAGGATAGCAGCTGCCATATTAGCTTGGTGTGACATCACTTCCTGACCGAGTCTCTCCCTGCTCACTTATAGCTCTGGGCTCAGATTACAGCAGAGAAGGGGGGGGGGGGGGGAAGAGGAGCCAACTGAGCATGCGAACGCCTGGGGCAAGGAGGTTTAAGCTGAAGGCAGGAAGTCTGATACAGAAGCCCATGTGTACAAAATAGAAGGAAAGAAATGCTGTGTTTCTTTGGACAGAGGACTCAGAGCAGCATTACTTTGAGGGTTTACTGGTATATTTAGGTGGACCTTTCTGATAAGGCTTACTTAGTTTTAACCTTTCCTTCTCCTTTAACAATTATTACACTGCAGACCTATCAGAATTTACTACCCACCAGAAGGCCTCTGAATACTCGACAGAATTTACTACCCATCAGAAGGCCTCTGAATACTTGGCAGAATTTACTACCCATCAGAAGGCCTCTGAATACTTGGTAGAATTTACTACCCATCAGAAGGCCTCTGAATACTCGGCAGAATTTATTACCCATCAGATGGCCTCTGAATACTCAGCTGAAGTTATGATGGTTATTCCATCGTAACATACATCAATATATTGCCTATAGATTTTTATTGGATATTACAAAGATAAATTATTGCTTGCCTTACCAAGTATTAGCAAGTAAAATATGCACTCAATGATGCAGTATTCTGTATAATCTTTTGTAACTAGCCCAAAGTGATCTTTAAAGCATTCTTATAAGCTGTCCGTATGTGTGCACATATTACATATGCAAGAAAATGGTTTGTGGTTTATTAAAGGGAAGAGGCTGAAAAAAAGCATCAAGATAATAATAATTGGGCATATCGGTAAGGTAAGGACAAACTAAAATTTTTTGCAATTACAAGACTTAATAAATGTATTTCTCATGAAATAAGAACTGTGCTTTACATCTAAACTTACACAGTTCACAGTTTCCATAAAAGAAAATGAATGAAACTAATTCTGGTAGGTGTTCCTTCCCAAATCTCTAAGCAAAAAGAATGCAGTACAAAATATACTGCCCTTCTCTCGGTAATGTCAATGTTTTATGAGTCTTCCATTGTAGTCATGCCATTTCTACATGGCATATGGCAGGCTTCTAAGACATACCTGTATGTGGAATGCTGTTAGCAGTGTCATTTACTGAATGTGCAACACATCCGAGACTATTGGTCCACGCTGTATCATAAGAATGCTAATCTGATAATAAAATACAAGACAGTCTGATGTTACAGTCACAGAGCGGGCTGGAAACAGTTTAAAAGACCAAAAATTGATTAACAAATGTGCATTACAAGTAATTCCATAGCACACTACAAAATGTTTACAGACAAATGATCTTCCTAATAATACAAGTTACCCAGCATTTGCACCTTCCCCCGAGTTCCTTTGGCTGCCACTTTAGGAACATGTGACCTAATCTTTCAAATACCCCTCCCAAATATAAAGACATTTGCTTGCTATACAGCAATACAGCATATTTTGAACAACAATCAAGACTTTGGAGAATCTGACTGATGGAACCGGTTTAATTTTTCAGGGTTGTTAGACGCCATGTGGGAAAAATCTCTGAAAATGTCCTGGTAGGTTTCATCCCCTGTAGAAAAAAAAAAGACTCTGAAATCAGTTTCTAGAAATAAATATATAAGACCACAGTTATGTAAAATGTGGATTCAAAGTACAGGTACAGGATTGATTATCCTGAATGCTGGGGACCTGGGGTTTCCAAATAAGAGATCTTACCAGACTATGTTGTGTGATGCCAAAAGGCTACTAGAAAACATTAAACACTTAAAAAAACACATAACTTGGATTTATTCCAGCATAATAACCTACAAGTACAAGAAACTCTTATTATTACAGAGAAAAGCAAATCAGAAAAAAATAACTTGTTTTAAATGATTTCTGGATAATAGATCCCGTACCTGAATTATGTTTTGCATGGCAATGATTCCTGAATCAAATGGAATGTTAACCGAGCATATACTAAATAACAAAACTTAATAAAGATATTGTAAGACATGATAACGATCACACAGACCATCTGCATGCAGGAATGTAAATGATAACTTACATCTACAAGCTATAGCAGCTACAAACATCCATGCATCCAGACATATACATGGAAAGAAGAAAAGCAGAGTTTCCACAATTTTATGATGTTAAGAATGTATTTATGTGAAAATGTATAAAAAGAATGCTTTGAGCTAACTGCTGCATATGGTTACTCTGGTTTTAAATGGGTAGTTGACCATGAAATTAGCTTTTAGTGTTTAACTGATGTCTTTCAAGTGCCACCTTTGGGCAAAACGGAGTGTGACACACACCACAAATGTATTTTCTATTTCTTTGTGTATTTAAAGCAATACAAAACTCATAAAGAGGATTATGTTCTGTAAAGGCAATACGACTTTACAAACATTAGGGAAATATATACAATCTTCCCTCAAAGTATCTGCCTGAAAACAACAAAGATTAAAAAAAGGGATGATTTATTCAAAGTCTAAAACAAAAATACTTTGTGCTTATATACAGTCTATGTGCTCTACTGTATATGTAGGTGTCTACATCCTTCCTTCACAAAGCAGCCGGCCTGATCCCGGTTATGATAATGATCTCTAAACCAGAATATTACATCACATGACAGAAAAACCTCTGTCTCTGTGCTTTTAGTGCACCGATTTGTGCAGGACTGTGCTTTTTTCTACTACAAACCCCACAGTCCCAGAATACAGATTAAATATCCAGCCACCCTGACAACTGGCTGCTTCTGAGGGAAGGAAAAAAAATCAAAGATGGCTGTGTGTTCCACTGATTTCAAAAGAGGTTTAGTGACGCAGAGAGAGACAAGCAGCAGGGAAGCACTGGGAAAGAAGAACTATTTTGTAGTATTTTGCATGTGAAAATGTAGGTAATGCTTTCAATCTCTTCATTTATGTACTCATTTTATTGGCATGTCTGGGTTTTTTTGTATTTTTTTGATGGCCATGGTATTTGGGTTTTGTGGCTAAAATGTGGGTGTGGTCAACAGGGATTTGCTCTGCAGAAAGACAAAGAGCCATTACACCAGTGCCTGAGCACAAATACATTTGCAAGGTTATCTAGAGGAAGTAAATCTAGAGTAACTGGACTTGCAGAATAATCACTAATAATAAAACATTTCACTACCCATCCAAGCAGCTTCTTTAGCTCAAATCACTGGCATGCGAATTCCTCATCATATAATCCCTTCTAATAATCCAATCATAATGGTGCATTGTAACTATCCAGAGAGGTGTCAGTTGGAAGGTAAGGAGTTTGAACGGTCACCTCTCGATAGTTACATTGCATCATTGTGATTGGATTATTTGACGGGTTTATATGCCAAGGACTTCCCAAACCAGTCAGTTGAACTGAGGAAGCTGCTCGGATGAGTAGTGAAAGGTCTTCATGATTACTCAGCAAGTCCAGTTGCTCTGTCTAGATTTACATCCACTAGATATACCATTACCTGGATGAATGAAAACTTCATTGAGATTTGCAGGGGTTATGTTCACTAATTCAACCTTACCTTTCTGCACACAATCCTTAAAGGGCACCTGTTGGGCAAAAACATTATCTCCAACCAAAGGTGCGTGCTAATAAAGCCTGCACTCCGGTTGTGGTAACTGACGTTTTTTTTTGTTATTTTTAAATTGCCCCCCGTCAGTGCTAGGCTACCTGCCCTGAGAGGGAACTCCCTGTATGTTGGGGCACACGCATGTGCATAATGAGCAAGTGCTTTCTAGAGCAGGGGTTGACTTTTATGATTAAATATTATGATTATATATGTATATATAGAAACCTGATGAAGAAACTAGAGGCAGAATTAGAGACACTTGATATAAGATAACTGGCATACAATAATAATAATTAGGGATGCACCGAATCCAGGATTCAGTTTGGGATTAGGCCTTTTTCAGCAGGATTTGGATTCGGCCGAATCCTTCTGCACTGCCAAACCGAATCCGAATTGGCATATGCAAATTAGGGGCGGGGAGGGAAATCTCGTGACTTTTTGTCACAAAACAAGATTGTAAAAAAAGTTTTCCCCTTCCCACCCCTAATTTGCATACGCAAATGCACATGGATGCATTCTTTATATAGGCAGAAAACATAATCTCATCAGCAATGATTTGAAATCAATCACTAATATTTTGCAACACAAATAACAATTTTCCATTCCTACAAAACATAAAACCACATTATTTGGATGTTTTGCTCCCCAAGGACATTGTATCTCCAAGTTGTATGCTAATAAATTCTTGCATGCATTTTCTATATTGCATTTCAGTATGGCTGTTAGTACAATATTGACCTGGCTGTCCGTAAAGTCCTTCTGATTCACGCATCTCTTCATTCATACGGGCCAACCGCAATCTGTGTACAGAAGGAACACAAAAATGACCAAGCCGCAGATCACAGGATAATATTTTTATCTTCTGCACATAAAAATTAAATAAAATATTTTTGATGAGGAAAATGTCATTCCTTACATTAGGCAACAAGAATGACAAAGCTCATAAATAAAAGTGAGTGGTAAAAGCTGTTTTGTGTCTGCCATCTGATGTGTGATGTTGTAATAGTGATAGGGTCATTAGCATGTCTCTGATACTATTATTATTTATTCATAGTTATGACATATGGCATCACATTACTTTACAAGGACTGTCCATTGCTCAGTTCAATCCCTGATGTTAATCAAATACAGTTCATGCATTATATAAATCCTAGAATGCCATACTATGCTCTGAAGCATTCTACTGTTCACCATTCAACCCTCAGCACAGGACCCATTTGTATCATTATTATCTATTCCTATCAGGCTGTGGGAATGACAAGAAATGTATCTCACTGTTTAGTTCTGGGGTACTCTTGCTGAAGCATTCTGAACATTATGCACTTGAATGTAGTATGAACACATTTCTAACCAGCTACATAACACAATCCTAAAATATTGTCTGTTCTTAAAGAAAGTACACTCACAGTGTCACTATATCTGCATTAGCTGTCTCTATTGCAATTGTTAAAGGGTCTTTCCCATCTTCATCACTTGCATGTTGATTTGCTCCTCGCTTTAGAAACAAGCAAACTTGCCTAGGAAAAAGACCGAAGTTTCAGATTAACAGTGCATTTTATACATTAAAAACTGATCACGATTAAATTGCAATTACATTTAAGTAGCTTGGAAAGGTTTTAATTGTTTTTAGTTTATAAAAAGTCTACCACAGGGTCCCTTCAGGGTGTTGGCACATGGATTCTTTTGGACACCACTTATTTGAGTAACCCAAAGATGCAGTCCCAAAGCCCCTGTAAACACCCTTCACAGACTTGCTCCTGTAAGATAATTGCCTAGACACATTGTCAAGCAACTTAACGTACTTAAAGGAACAGTTCAGTGTGAAAATAAAAACTGGGTAAATAGATAGGCTGTGCAAAATAAAAAATGTTTCTAATATAGTTAGTTAGGCAAAAATGTAATATATAAAGGCTGGAGTGACTGGATGTCTAATAAAACAGCCAGAATCCAACTTCCTGCTTTTCAGCTCTATAACTCTGAGTTAGTCAGCGACTTGAAGGGGGGCCACATGGTACATTTCTGTTCAGTCAGTTTGTAATTGATCCTCAGCATTCAGCTCAGATTCAAAAGCAACAGATATGACCCATGTGGCACCCCCTCAAGTCTCTGATTGGTTACTGTCTGGTAACCAGGGTAACCAGTCAGTGTAAACCAAGAGAGCTGAAAAGCAGGAAGTAGTGTCCTGACTGACATGTTATACATCAAATCACTCCAGCCTTTATACATTACATTTTTGGCTAACTAATTATATTAGAAACATGTTTTATTTTGCACAGCCTATCTATTTACCCAGTTTTTATTTTTACACTGAACAATTCCTTTAAAGGAAAATGAAACCAAGAAACACGGAGGCCAAGATGTCCTCTGGTGAATCCAATCACTTTTTCCTCAATTTGTCACCAGGCTAGTGCTCCTTTTAAAGGAAAAATGCACAGCCCAGGAAAAAGTAACAGTGCATCAACCTTTCCCAGGAATGCTGCTACAGACTTTTTAGGTTTTTGCAGATTTTATTTTACTGCACTTTTCTATGTCTGCCCTTCCCCATAATATATTTTGGTTAGGGATGCACCGAATCCAGGATTGAGTTCGGGATTCCACCTTTTTCAGCAGAATTATGATTCTGCCCGGGGAAAAAATGTTTTCCCCTTCCCACCCCTAATTTGTATATGCAAATTAGGATTCGGTTCGTTATTCGACAAACCTTTCGCAAAGGATTCGGGGGTTCGGCCGAATCCAAGATAGTGGATTCGGTGCATCCCTAATTATGGTAAATCTGGGTTTCCTTGTACTTCAATAATGCTGCAATTAGTACCCCTTTGTGCCCTGCCCTAAGGAGCTTCTAGTTCTGTAGGTCACCTGCTGGGACACTTGGAATTAAACTGCCTTGTCCAAAGTCACAAAGAACAGTCAGCAGGGTTCAAAAACAAATCTTGTTATTGAGATCCAGGGCTTCTACCTTTAATTTACAAATGACTTTTCCATAAAATGCACTTGAGTCATATATAAATGACATTCTAGAAGGACATCATATTTGACAAGACAGTAAGCATGTTCCAGGCTGAAGAGGAAGACAAAAATTAAGCAAAGACATACCCTGTGTGGCCAAGCAGTGTTGCATGATGCAGTGGTCCTCTTCCTTTAATATCACAATTATTAACACTGGCACCATTCTGAAGCAGGAACTCACATGTTACCAAAGAACTCTAATGAGAACACAGGGAAAATAGATTATAATACAAACATATATTGGAATTGAACACTTTTTTGGTGGATCAATTCATAATTATTAGTACAGAGTCTAAATATATAAGGTATAGTGACACAATAAATATGCTGTATAAAAGGACAACATGAAATAGCAGATTAAATGCTAAGTGTAAGAGGCTTTGTACCGCTGAGAATAAGTGTAAGTAAGCATGGCATAGGGCTTAAATTACATATTTTTGTACAGTTTATCAGACTTGACACTACACACAGCAGAATTATTCAGATCCTTTATCAGCAAATTGGTAATGAGTCAGGTGGTAGGCCTGATAAACTACACAAAATAGTCCACACTAATTTCTACAAGCAGAGCAGGTGCACACTCAGATTGTGCTCACCAGTACAGTTATTAATTGAACAAAAGGAGATCATTAGCAAATTACTAAAGAGAACTAAGAGGTCTAAATGGATATAACACATTTTGCTTGGGCTACAAAGTTTTTGGATTTGGGTCTGGTATGAAGCACTATGATCCATTATCCAGAAAGATTTTTAAAAAGTATCTCCTTTTTCTCTGTAATAATAAAACAGTGCATTGTAATTGATCCAATCTAATATAAGATATGAACTATTCCTTATTGGAAGCCAAACCAGCCTATTGGGTTGTTGTTTACATGATTTACAATTACATGATTGTTTACATGATTGGTTATCTGGTTATCTGGAAAGCATCAGGTCCTGTGCATTCTGGATAACAAGTCCCATACCTGTACTAGAGACTGGCTCTTTTCTGGTAATCATTCGGTAAGTGCAAATTTTTTTTGCAATAAATGTTTATCGATGAAATCACTGCATGTCCCCAGCACAAATTTTTGTGTGTGTGTGTGTGTGTTTTTTTTAACAACTCCTGCTTCTACTATTTATTTTGTTTGTTTATGAGAAGGTCACTATGGAATCAAACCACCATTGATATATTGTTTTCCTCCGCCTCTACCTGCCTTTTGTACCAAGAGAAAAGAATATCTCAGTCTTCGAAAGGTGAAAAGTCAGAGAGAGAGAACAATGACAAAATCACACTTGTTATGTGTCATTCACACCTTTAGTTGTAACAGTAACTGAATTTTTAATTCATAAATGGAAATTTGAATAAAAATTTGTAAAACAATTATGGTCTTTATTTAGTTCATACCCCGCGCACAGCTTGTATAAGTGGTGTGCCATTGTTTTCTTTTGTGTTCACCCAGTTTACTTCAGCCCCGTGAGCTAATGCCTCAGCCATGCCTGGAAGATTTCCCTCATAAGAAGCTTGGTACAACCGAGGCCCAGGCAGGAGCTTTTTTACATTTGATTCCTGAAACACTGAAGAATCTCGTTTTTCAACTTTCTTCTCTCCATCTGGAATACAGATTTAAAAACAAAAATGAAGAGTTGAGTATTTAAGGGGCAGTATACATCAAAATCACTTTTGCTAGGCCTATTTACCTTTAAACAAACCTCAGTCTTTGAGCAGTTCATTATCAGGAGCTTCTCAGTGAACTGGTAATTAGTTTTCTCACCTCCTTTGAAATTATTATTCGTGTTTATATTATTACGTGTTTTCTAGCGGGGCAACTCGTAGGTGCATTCCCGGATCCCACTAGCTGGAGGCACTGCGCTAGTATCAGGTACCCAGTCTTTCCCAATACCACTGTGGAGTGGCTCAGGTTTGTCCCGTGCCATCAGGTAAGTGCCACACATAGAGAAGGGGTGTCAAAAGGGTTACAGGAGATTCTGTAATACTTTTCTAGTAGGTCTGAACTGGCACTGGTGCTAAGACCTTCGTGAAGACCCTGGGCACTGTGCAGAAGCCAAATAGTAGGGCAGCAAATTGAAAGTGCTTGTCTTTGACCGCAAACTGAAGGAATGGTTGTGATTTGTGGTGTATAGGGACTTGCAAGTACTCATCTTGGAGGTCGATGGAGGCCATAAAGGCATTTGCTTCCGTGAAGGCTATGGTGGACTGTACCAACTCCATTTTGAAGCATTGTTTGGGAATTAATATGTTCAGATTTCTCAAGTTGAGAACTGGTCTGAACATGCCTTCTTTGTTTTGTTACCAGGAACAGATTGGTGTAAAAGTCCCTGCATCTTTGAGCTTGTGGTACACGGGTGATGACACCTACCTGCAGGAGGGACTGGATCACCTAGTTCAAGGCCTGTTCCTTGTGTGGAGGTACCATCGAGGGGACAAACCTTTTTGAGGGGGTGGTAGAAAAATTTATTTTGTATCCGTCCGAAATTACTTTTAATACCCACTGGTCTGAGATGCATGTTTCCTAGCAGGGAAGGAACAGAGATACATGACCTCCCACCTGAGAGATTGGATTTTGCTGAAGACTGTCATGCCAAGGCGGGCTTTCATGCAATGGATTCTTGGATTTGCGATTTTGTTGTTGCTACTGCAGCCTATTTCTGCGGGTGCTCTGGTCCAATGTGGGGTTACGAAAAGAAGATGAACAAAAGGAGCGATAGTTTCTACCCTGTGCAGGTCAGGAGTGCCTGTTAGAAAGTCTGGTGGATTGTTCTAAATGTTCTGTCTTTCCAGATGGAGGAAATGTACTCTTTCCCCCCGAAAACCTCTGTAACAATCTTTTTGAGGTCTGGCCCAAATAAGGAATCTCTGGCATACTTAAGGTTAAGCAATTTTTTTGAAGCTGTGTCGCCCGACCAGTGGCTTAACCAGAGGGCTCTTCTGGCGATCACTGAATTGGGCTGCTAATCTGATAATTTCCAGGTCTGAGTCAGCAAGAAAGGATAGAGCCGTCTGTAATCTGTCCACTTCTGTTGTCAAATCATGAACAGAGTTTGGAGGATTAAGCATCATCATGTGAGCCCAGTGTTTTGCTGTACTTGGTAAACCCCCTGCTGTCACAGAATTGCTGCCGTTTGGGTGTAAGCTCGTCTCAAGGATGACTCCAGCCTCCCATCCATAGGATCTCTGTTGAGCAATAGCTAAATCCACCCTAGGTGGTTTATCTCACATTTTATGTTATTCTTCTGGAATGGAAGAAGTGTTATAAAACAGCTGCAATTGCGGGCAGATATTCTCGCATCTCATGTGAATTGCTGGTGGGATGCATACATGCGTTTTCACCCCAAGTTTCCTTGTAAAAAGACTTTGGAAAACCGAACCAATGCTTATGCCATCCCAATGGCAATTCACATTCTTGCCGGTGGGAAGGCATTTCAGGGAGATTAGTCTCCCTCAGTAGCTTTATCACAAGCTTTATCATAAGAGACTAAAGATGGCTATAGATGTAAAGATTTTTAAGAGATCTTTTCATTATCGTGAGACCAAGATTATCTTGAAACGATCGTTTAAATGTAAGATTTGTCCATCAACTAAAAAGACCATTTCAAGCCATATTGTCTAGTTGAAGCCAGGAAAACCGAGGGTAGCTGCCTGCTTGGCCCTGCAAACATAGACAGATTGCACTGTGACCAATGAAAATTTTTTAACCTGTCTGATCAATTTTCTGACAGATGTCAGACAAAAAAAACGTAAGATGTACGATAGTTCGATTCCCACTAACTTCACAATAATTTGACGGATTGGTTGAATTGCACTAAAATTGGTCGTTCACCAAAGAAAAATCTTTGCGTCTATGGGGACCTTTAATCTCCCCATGTGCCACCACCCTTACTGTAAATTGCATGAACCTATTGTCAAGGTATTGCAACGTTGGTTAAGAGAAGGGCAATACTCACCTTGATCAAACAGACTATTGCAAGATGCCGTCCCTGCTAAACCTTCCTGGCTACAATCAGCACTGAACTGTATCCCACTGTCATTGCTTTTCACTGATAAAAAAAGATAAAAAATTAAGATGGCTGCTATAATGAATCCTTTACTAATTGCATTTAAATCATTGTTATTGCACTGCAATACCATCACATGCAGAAGCAGCATACAATAATAGTAAACGCATAAGGATATAATTTATTTTTAAATAATAGAAAGGGTGCTAGAGACTTCTATTAGTTAAATTAGCAAGTAGAATGTAAAATTAATTGGAATTATGCAGTGCATAAAATAACGGTTGGGTTAATCAACATGTCCTGAATAAAAACAGCCTTAAATTAGCATGGATTTGGGACATGCTAAGCACATAGTCATGACCCCTGGCTTTATACAATATCCATTCACGTGAAATTTAAAAAGAAAAAAAAAAGCTGATATTATATGACAGAATTCCGGAAAGAAAACACAGTTCTGATCCTAAGAAGTCCTTTTTAAATGAATATCGTAAAGCTGGCCGCACATGTAATTATAATACTGTTTTATGTAATTATAGATACGTGTATGGTGAAGATAAATCACAGCCACTCTTCACTTCCTGTTGTTCTGACCATTCATACACGCTATTCTGCACAATGGAAAGGTAACCATATCATATGTGGCCCCTCATACACTCTCCATCCTTTAAGCTGTGAGCTGATAGTGGATAGTAAACCTGGTCGAAACTATGACCCTTTAAAGCAGTGCTGTCCAATTTCTTTGGTACCAAGGGCTGTAAATTTTCTGGCCTATTTTGTGGAGGGCCGATAATGGAAGTCAGTGTTGACCCCTCCCCCTAAAACACCTTAGGGGTCCCTAATAACAATTTCCAAATGCTAACAACCCGCAGAACAAACCCTACCAGGCCCACAGTGTACAGTAGTGTACAGAAAGCATAGGGAAGGCAGCGTATGGCACACCCAAGTAGCATAGGGAAGGCAGAATATGGCACACACAAGGAGCCAGGATCGGACTGGAGCTATAGGGCCCCACCGGGGCAGCAAAACACGGGCCCTCCTTGCAGTCCCCGGGGGCCCCCTTCTCAACCCTAAAACTCACTGCACACGTATGTGTGGACGTGATGCGCAAAAGGCGCACAATCGCAAAAGACGTGCCGCACGCACACTGGGCCGGCAAGAGGACCAGGGCCCATCAGGTTTTTTCCAGGTGGCCCGTCGGCCCAGTCCGACCCTGCAGGGAGCATAGGGCATGCAGAGTATGGCACACACAGGGAGCATAGGAAAGGCAGGATATGCCACACACAGGGAGCATAGGGAAGGCAGAGTATGACACACACACACAGGGAGCATAGGGAAGGCAGAGTATGACACACACACAAAGGGAGCATAGGGACGGCAGAATATGGCAGGAGACAGGGAAATCTATGGCACACACAGGGAGCATACAGAAGGCAGAGTATGGTACACACATGGAGCATAGGGAAGGTAGAATACAGCAACAGACAGGGAAACCTATCAGGACTCCAAGATCATACTGTGCTACATACAGTAAAATGCTGGTGCCCCTCCATCACTTTCAGTGTGGGTCTGAGGTGTGAACAGTACAGGGCTTTAGGGGTGTGAACATAGAGGTGTCACAGGAGTGAACAATGCAGGGGGTATTACAGGTGTGAACAATGCAGGAGTTTACAGTCTGAATTTGAGTTGTAAACAATGCAGGGGTCAGTTAATCTCAGTACTGATATTTTTTAAAGTTTACACAATCTTAAGGAATCACAGTAGGCAGACTTTTATATGGGGGGCCACACAATTTGGACAGCACTGTTTTAAAGCCTCCCTAGCCAATAGCTGATCAGATCCCACTGTACACTAGTTTTAGCCGTAAAAAGATTTTGTAATAGGCATATGCAGTTATCTTAACGCAAGATATTAATTTATTTTCTTTTAAGGGCAATGGCATATGGGCACTTTTCTCACTTCTACAAGTAGAAAAATAAATTGCACACCATCAATGAAAAGCCTTTGCATCACATGTGTTATCCTCACTTGAAAATGAACATTGACGTGTTTTCAGTGAAAGTCACCAAACCAGAGAAAACTTAATTGCTTCCCACCACATGGCAAACAGTCTCAAGAGAGTAGCATTTTAATCACTACAGAGGAATTTTATTGCCAATAAATTAAACTCAACAGTGCAAGCTAGAACGCTATATTTATTCTGTAGAATGCTTTACCATACCTAGCTCTAAAAGCTGTCTGTTGAGGATAGCAGCTGCCGTACTAGCTTGGTGTGACATCACTTCCTGCCTGAGTCTCTCCCTGCTCACTTATTGTTACATAGTAACATAGTAAGTCAGGTTGGAAAAAGACACACAGCTATCAAGTTCAACTTTTTAGTCTATATACAAGCTGCCTAACTACTAGCTGATCCAGAAGGCAAAAAAAACATTTGAAGCCTCTCCAATTTGCCTCAGAGGGGGAAAAAAGTCCTTTCTGACTCCAAGATGTTGATCGGACCAGTCCCTGGATCAAATTGTACTATGAGCTATCTTTCATAACCCTGTATTCCCACACTTGCTAAAAAGCCATCCAACCCCTTCTTAAAGCTATCTAATGTATCTGCCTGTACAAATGATTCAGAGCTCAGATTACAGCAGGTACGGTAGGAAGGAGGAGGGAAAAGGGAGCAAACTGAGCATGCTCAAGCCCGTGCCATGGAAGTTTAAGCTGAATGTAGGAAGTCGATACAGAAGGCCATGTGTACACAATAGAAAGGATGAAATATGGTGTTTTCTTTGACAGAGGACTAAGAACAACATTACCAAGAGGGTTTACTAGTGTATTTATATATACATTTTTGATTAAGCTTACTTAGTTTTAACCTTTCCATCTCTTTTAATACCAATTACAGATAAAGCAAAAATCATATAAACATACAATCATGACCAAAGCATTTTTCGAATAACTAGCTAACAGTATACAAATGACAGAACTGGCCAACAATAATTCACTCTTGATGAGGCCAGTTTTAACTAATTCTTCTGATCATCGTTTAATGCATTTGAATACTACTGTTAACCTGCATTTCCTTAAGAGGTTGTAATATACTTAACATACACAAGGAAAGTCAAGCAAGCTTCAGTAACGTTAACAGCTCCCAACTGTAAAGCATTCAAAAGGGGTCAACATTTATTTTATGACTCTCTTAAAATTGTGAAAGCCATTCTATATTTATAGAATGCCAACATATTCTGCAGCATTATCTATTTCCATGTTGCTCATCATTCCCTGCTCCAGTGGAATTTCTAAGGCCCCCTTCATATTCACACACTATGGCTACTTAACCTGCCTGAATGTTTTTGGAATGTGGAAAGAAACCCATGCAAGCACAAGGTGACCATGCAAGCTGGCTGGAACTATACCTAGGCTCCAACACTGCAAGGCAGATGTGCAGTTATCTGCAAATGCATTACATAAGTAAAATACTTATAAAGCAAGCTTTTGACATTTTCTGATGTTGTTGGTCCTATAATTATGTGTGCAAATGTACATATGGATTGCATTTACTTAGAGGTTGATGGATTTCTGTGGGAAGACTGTTTCCTGTGGGGGTAGAAGGCTAATACATGTATGGGATCTTTTTCCAATAACCAGAAAATTCCAGAATTTGGCAATGCCATTTACCACAGTGCCCAATTTTTGTTTTACTACTTCTCTTCATTAAAAACACTTTGCTTTAATCTTGGACCAAGCTAATGGAGTCCACAGCCAGCTGCTCCAGAAGTATTTAATTGCTGGAAACCGCATATAAAGTTGTCACATGCTGTTATATGGACCCCTTCCGCTTAAATAGAATAAACCTCCAGATTAGCAAAGATTGTTTTAGGCGTTGAAGCCAAACCGGCATGGTAATTTGGTGGGACTGTCGAAATGTTCAAAGATGTTGGTCTGGAATTGTGTTATTTGGTAACACAAATTCATCCCAAGTTAGATCCTCAAAAAGCTTTATTAAATACAAAGATACCCAAGTTTTAATACCCACACAAGAACACTGATTACTTTAATTTTTCTGGCAGATAAATTTACAATAGCCAAGTACTGGAAATCAACTATCATTATCAAAAATAAATTGAATTGGGTGATGATCAATGACAGGCTAACTAGCATACTTACGACAAACATGAGTATATCAGGAAAATTTGGGAACCATGGTATATCTATTCTTTTCCAACTACAGACACCCGATCTTTTATCCTAGATTTGCATGGAGTTGCCTATATCTTCAAGATTAGTTTTCAGTCTGTCTTTCCCACTGCTGCTAGCCTCTAGAACACTGATACCCAACCAGTAGCTCATGAGCAACATGTTGCTCACAAACCCCTTGGATGTTTCTCCCAGTGGCCTCAAAGCAGGTGATTATTTTTGAACTCCAGGCTTGGAGGCAAGTTTTGGTTGTATAAAAACCAGGTGCACTGCCAAACAGAGCCTCAATGTAGGTTGACAATCCACATAGGGGCTACTAAATGGCCAATCACAACACTTATATGGCACCCCAAGTACATTTTTCATGCTTGTGTTGCTCCCCAACTCCTTTTACTTCTGAATGTTGCTTGCGGGTTCAAAAGGTTGGGCATCCCTGCTCTAGAAGTATGTACCCCTTTTATGTATTCAAGGGACCTCACAGGAATTGTCTAAGGGTAATTACAGTTTGGTTTCCTTTGTTTGATTTCTATTATGCCATCAAATTACTATTTAAATCCTTCACTGTATTTTTTCCTTTCCTCTGCCCTTCCAGATTTTTACAGTTATTACACGATTGTTGCAACCTATCTTCTCCATATATGTCAAAAAGCAAATAAAAATTGAAAAAGAAAAACACTTTAACTTGTACATAATAGATAGTATAAATCTGTGTTGATTGTAAAATAATCCTTCTGGGTTCCACATAATAAAAATGACCCCTTATCCAGAAAAACTGATGTCCCAAGCATTTCATTAAATAGATCCCATATCTGTATATCCCCAGAGGAAGTAAAAAAAAATTCTAATCATCTTTATAATTACCTTTAATTTAAGAGTTGTGTGTATGGACTTAACATTTTGTTATTATCACAGCTGTAATGGTAAGTCCATTCAGGTACGATACTCCAAATGAGTGGTAAGTCAACAAGAAAATGACAAGAAGCTACAGATCATATCATAAGGCATGAAATGTGCTTGGAAGAGAGAGAGAGTAAAAACAATTTTGAGAACTCAAGCATTGTGCCAGCTCACATCATAAGGTCTAAATACATACAGGTGTGAATCTATTGTGCACAGTAGTGTAAACTTGAGTCCTCATGCTTTACAGTATACATTGAGGATGCATATAATGCAATAAACCCACATTAAAGATAGAGTATATTTACCCTTTTAACTAAAAGGTGAAAATTAGGGATATCTGATCTACAGAAAAGAAAAAAGAATGCAGCACCTATAGCAAATAAAAAAATGAGAAAGCAACTTTGTACACTCTACTAGAGTAGTTTCTTACTACTACGCAGTTTTGAATAGGTGTCAAAGTAGGAGAACAGTGAGACTAGCTCATCAGGAAAGAAGAGAGACTCTCACTTGCTTAGTCACTGCTAACAGTAACCGCTGGGGACATGCAAGTTAACAAAGCATAAAGCAGGCAGTAAAAGAGGAAAGAGGGTCAAGATAACCAGAAAACTCTCTGGCAAAAGAAAAATTGTGACGGTGTGAGGTTAGAGACAATCAGTAAGACACCACCAGTCGCCTGCTCATGAATTGTACAAAAAAAGAATAAACACTATCTGGACAAAATCTTAGTGAACATATTTCTCAAATATCAAATTAAAGGTGCTCTGAACATAAAACCTTAATTGATGTATGTTTTCCCAGGTGCTTTTCTGAAAACTTTGGCAATTTACATGAATTTGTTATTTTGGGTGGTTTCTGCGATATTCAGTTTTAAACTGTTAATATCAGGCTTTCGGCTCAGCCGAGTTGCTAACACTGACTTTCAAAAAGAGCTGCTAAGCTAAAAGCCTTGCATTAGCAGTCTCAGACTGCAAATATCTCAGGAATCATTACAAATAAAGGACCATGGAAATGTACATGAAATCATTTTTAGATTCACTTTTAAAGTTATAAGTGGCGGTAAAAACTAATTTGGCATATCATTTGTCTTAGATAGCCAACTCATAAGTGCAGCCTTTCAAGTCTTTGTATTAAAAAAAAAAATGAAGCTAAGCTGAAGAACTGGGTTAGAAAAATGAATAATTCAACATTGGTTGGCTAGTGCATCAATATACCTGTTTTAAGGTGTATGCTTTTAAAATAAAACTGATGACCTTGTTTCCCCACCTCTCCCCATGAGAAGTAATAAATGGACAACCTTGGCCAAAGCCAGAGCCCCACGAGTCTATGTAACATGTCCAGCAACCTCTGATCAGTCTAGATTAGTCAATACACCAGTCAATGTGATCAGTATGTTAAGTTCAGTCTCAAGCTCATATGTGATTTTACACTTGTGCAATGTTTCATGTAAGCATTTCCTTGAATACATTCATGACTATTAGATAATATTATGAATATTATGACTAACTAAAGCGTATATGTCACAATCTTCATAAAGCACTTGTATATACCTGAACTGCTGGAAGGCATTCTTGTCAATGGCTCTGATTGGAGGCCTTTATCAGCAACACTGAGATGGTCATCCTTGTTTCTCACGGAAGGGCTTCTTTTGAAGACCACTAGTAAAGACTCAGAGTGCTTATCCACAAACTTTTTTTCCACATACTTTGCTCTGATATATGCTTCTTTCTCCTGCCTTACAGACACAAATACAGCAGCGTAAGTTCATAGTCTCGTTAGATATTGCAACTAACACTAACGTAACACTCCTTGATACATACAAAAGGGTATTCAGTATACTAAAAGTAGCAGGTATAAAAGAAGCTGGATAACAGATGTCTTAGAAGAAACAACAAGTACTGTTAAAAATCGATATGGCATAGGGCTTGCTAACCTGATTTTAATGTAGGTATAGCAAATTAGTTTCTGCTGCAAATTAGTACAAATAACCCCCAAGATTTAACACAGACAGCAAATTAATTTAACTCTTGAGCACTGTTGTGTGGGGCAGAAAACAGTAAAAAAAAGGAAAAGTTTAACTTTGATACATGATATGTAAAATAACTTAATTTACCTTTGACACCCATGCTGAGGTTTTTTGACACCCATTTTTTCCACTCCAGCTTCATATATACTGTTTACTACATCATTTCCCAATTCACACATTAACTATATAAAACAAAGGGAGAGAGATCAGTTCTTGGTGTACTACAAACTTGAGATAAAACATACACATTAAATAATAAACGAGAACGGAATGATGCATTTTAATACATTACACTATGATGAATATTTTGACATTCTCAATTATGTATGTGACCAGATACCTTTACAGCATGGCATGTACGCAATTTAATGGCCGCAGCACTGCACCTGTTTCAACTACATTCTATTAATTCATAAATTATAGCTTCAAATGAGGTTAAGATACTACAAATCGATGTACAATATTGATGCAATATTAGATTTTGTTTTACTCATACATTCATATACTCTCAGATTAATGCCATTTAGTCATTTAAAGCAACAGAAGTCCAGGTACAACCCGACATTAAAGAAAATATGAGGTGATCATATACAAATAGAGCATAGATTCACAACATTCACAGATGTAGGGGGAGCTTAAATCACCTGGTGAGGGTTAGGTAGCCTTAGAGGATGTTTTACATTGTGAGGGGTAAATGTAAGTTCTGTAACGAGAACTATAGTATTATTACTTTTATACTGAAGGTTTCTAAATAATTATAAATAAAGTAGGAGCCTAAAGGAAAGAGGATATGAAAAAAATCCCAAAGAAAATCAGACAGAGCAGCTAATGAACTATGAACCATGTCCATAGTAGCTCATAGAAACCAACTGGATGCTTATTTCATCCAACTGACCAAGAGTTACTTGCTTAATTGTTTATTATTTAATCAATCTCGTATGTGATGAAATTATCATCCAGCAGGTTTGTTTCCAGCCCAGCATCTAACCACAGCCTTTAGATACATTTAGGCAAAGAGCTCCGCTGCTCTCAGCCTGCGTTTGTTCTGCAGGCTGATAAAAGTAGATCTGCTCCCTTCCCCAGCTCCACTCATCTGCACTGAAAAGTGCAGCTTCCACATGCATGCAGGTATACAGAGCAAAGATCGCCCCAAAAATGCTTGCTTCTGGATTTTTTAGGCAAATCTCCATACTGTTCCATTCCCTCAAGTGGAAGTACATGAATGGAGCTGCTTCTCTCATCCTGCAGAAAAAATGCAGTCTGGAAGAAGCAGAGCCAACGTTTTTGTGCCCTTGGCCTTACAATGTAGCAGCTGGGAGGCACAGTGAGATACTTGAAGTTGCAGAAAACAAGCCCAAGTCACAAAAGAAAGAAAATGTGCAAATTCATAGGTTAGGGTTACCAAATCACTTGAATATTCAGGGGCATGTCTAGAAAATCCAGCTAGAGGGGGCAGCACTGATTCCAACTTAATTTAAATGCAATCAGCACAGTACTGCAACACACATTTATTAGACATGTCCCACAATTTAAAATGATCTGGTAACCCTATCATAGGTGTCTCAATTAAGCACTTTTTATAAGGACATAAAAATGTAATCCCCTTTTACAGCAACGCTTGGCTGGAAAGTGTACCTTTAGAAGCTCAGGTTCCCATGTGTCTAGAGTCAGAGATCTCACTTTGGAGAAGTGCACCCCAAGACTCCTAAAACGAAAATATTAAAGAATCAGTATACAAACCATTTATTGCAAACCAGTTCAAATATTCAGCAACAACAACACATAATAACTTTTAAAAGAGGGCTGTCAATTTTGCACTGAATATGCAGTACAGCTACTTTTCTCCACACTAACACTTAATGGCAGATTTATTAAGGGTCGAATATTAAATTAAAATTTATTAATTTTTTTTGGTGTCAAAATTCATACATTCCAATTTTAATCCTCCAATTCGAATATAAATTTGAGAAAGAGATTTATCACACCTCGACCATGCAAACAGTTCTAATTCGAAGTTCATTCATTGCCGAGTTCATTCACAAGTCAATAGCAGAGGTCCGTGCCTTCCTGACATTCGAGGTTCTTTTTCGGAGGAAAACTCGATTCGTACAATTCGAATTTGATTAGAATTTCCTCTTGGAACTATTTGATCGAATATTAGACATTCCAATTTTTTCTTCAATATCATTTCATTCGAGTCGTGAGTATATTCAAATCAATTTATTAGTTTAAAAAAAAATTCACATAAATTCAACCTTTGATAAATCTGCCCATTAGTGGGAACATACGGTATGTACTGTCTGTGACAATGACATTACACAACAAAACAGGATAAATTATTCTTTTAATTGATGAACACTATTGTTTGTTAAATACATCACATTCAATGATACCCAAAACCTGGGTTGAGCCTTCATACTTAACAGCAACCCAGGTGATAGGGACTGAAAAACACCACTTGGGTTCTTGATGGGAACCATTATTTTCAAGCTATCCGCTGCAGCTATTCAGGTAAAGTGTGTGTGTGCCTGGGTCAACTAGAACCACAATACATATGACAACAAATTCTAGGCCAACCAAACATATTATTTAAGCTGTTAACTGTTGAGAGGGACTGGCAACACAAAACTGTGTTCACCACAACATGTCGATATTTCAAGAACTACAAATATTTTTTTAAGCCCTGCACAAATGATTAACTGAAGATGTAAACAAGGAGAAATAAAGTTTAACAAAGAAGTAGGCTGCACATGTTTCACATTATGTTTAGTGTGTGTTTTTACTAGCCCACGGTAGCCACAGCCATATAGCAGTAAAGATATGTGCCTCTGAAGATTCCCCCAGGAGCTCCCCATTTCCTTTTCTGCCAATTTACTCCACGTGTTCTGAGATGCTGTCAGTCTGCCATTTCAGTAAGTGGCTTCATTAAAGAGTTATAGCATTTTAAACAGTAATGTTCTGGTGTTTTTGCAGCAAAAATCAAAACTGAATGCTAATAAAGGAAAATAATGACTGTTGGTCATAGCTGGTCAAGTATTTGGGTAATAGAAAGCCATAAATTAATCAGCAATTTATTAACTAAATTTACTCATAGAAACAACTCTTACGCATTCAAAAGGCGACCCACTTTGCTGGGTTTTTTTTTTCTTTATGGCGGCAGTATTGCTTACCTGTGTATTCCTGAACACTCAATGCATAAGGTAATGCCCAAATTAATACTGGCCCAGCAGGGATCTGAAAGCCCACAGTCACAGCAGCTTGTATTGCCAGGGATACATTGAACCCGTTGAAGTGCGCTCTCCCCTTTAACTAGGTTCTCTTTTGCTTCAGATAATGGACTAGTAATAGAGACAGATGGCTTCTTCTCAGATTTCTGAATTGAAATGAGGTTTAACAGTGTAACAAAAAAGTTATAATATAAGTAAATAACTAAAGTAATAAATAACTTTACAGATTTGAAATGATTGCTTCTTTATGTTCTTCAGAGTGTCAGCAGTCAGGACTTTCCATTGGTACACCTGTCAGCTGTGCTTTGCTTGCCCAAAAAGAGAATTCTCCAACATGCCTTGGCATCACTGACAGGCAGTACTCAAGAGGAAGCCATTACCATGGACTTCTGAAGAATGGAAAGAGGACCAGACAGAGTCAGTCACATATATTTTTTTTTAGATAAATAACACTTTAAAAGCAAATATTAGCAAAAGCTGGTAATGCAAGATTATGTTAACTAGCATGCCAACATCTTCTGCACTACATTTTACAGTATCAGCATCCTCCTGTAGTGCAATCATTTGTAATTACAAATAGCAACAATAAATATAGTTTGCCTTAGCTAAATTAATCACCAATGACACCAGTGTAATACTGTAACAACATCTACAGATGCCCATTAATATTACTGCCCACTTAAAGGAGAATTCAACCTGTAATGAAAAAAAACCCTCCCCCCCTACCCTGGGTAGACCACTATTTTAGTCTGTATGCTAACCTCTGCTTCATCTCCTTTTTCTCTATAAGCTGTGGCAATGCTGGTTTGAACAGCGTTGATCCATGCCTGTCTCAGTTTATCAGAGTCAGCCTGCAGTATGCAGCTTCTGCAAAAAGAGGGATTGGAGAATGAATACATTAAATGAGATTGAAAGGAGAGGTAAGGTCCCAAGAAAGTTCCATAAATGACATCTATTTAAAACAAATCCCTTAAGTATGGCGGAATATCCTGTTGTAAGTGGCGCTCATCACATTTGTTATTGGCTGGAAAGAATGGATAGTCACATTTTCAGCATACAGATCTACCATTTTTTGTATCTACAGTTTGAAGTGATGTATACAAACTTCCCAGGGTCCTCAGAGGGTTACATTCACAAACACATTACACTGTGTGTGATAGGACCTTTACTACAGACCAGATCAAAATGTGCTAAATGCTAGATAATGTGTAAGGAATCAAACCATATGGCTTTTGCTGGACAAACAAGCATTTTAGTGAACCTGTACCAAAAGGGAAAAGTAAAAATGAATATCAACATGGACTTGTGCATAATGAGACAATATACAGTTAAGTCCATAAATCTTTGGACAAAGACACCTTTTTTCTAATTTTGGTTCTGTGCGTTCCCACAATGAATTTTAAATAAAACAACTCAGATGCAGTTGAACTGCAGACTTTCAGCTTTAATTCAGTGGGTTGAACATAAAGATTGCATAAAAATGTGAGGAACTAAAGCCTTTTTTTAACACAATCACTTCATTTCAGGGGCTCAAAAGTAATTGGACAAATTAAAAAACTGAAAATAAAATGTTCATTTCTAATACTTGGTTGAAAACCCTTTGCTGGCAATGACACCCAGAAGTCTTGAACTCATGGACATCACCAGATTCTGGGTTTCCTCCTTTTTAATACTCTGCCAGGCCTTTACTGCAGCAGCTTTGAATTGCTGTTTGCTTGTGGGCCTTTCTGTCCGAAGTTTAGTCTACAACAAGTGAAATGCAGCTCAATTGGGTTCAGATCAGGTGACTGACTTGGGCATTCAATAACTTCAAATCTCCTGGGTTGCTTTGGGTCGTTGTCCATCTGTATTATGAAGCGCCAAATTAATTTGACTGCATTTAGCTGGATTTGAGCAGACAGTGTCTCTGAACACCTCAGAATTAATTCGGCTGCTTCTGTCCTGTCACACCCTCGATAAACACTAGTGTCCCAGTGCCACTGGTAGAGGTTGATATTGGTTTCATCTTTTTTAGATGTTTTTTTTTAGCAAAGTCCAATCTAGCCTTTCTATTCTTGATGCTTATGAGTGGCATGCAGCTTGCAGTGCACCCTCTGTATTTACTTTCATGCAGTCTTCTCTTTATGATAGACTTGGATATCGTTACGCCTTCCTCCTGGAGAGTGTTGTTCACTTGTTTGGCTGTTGTGAAGGGGTATATCTTTACCATGGAAATGATTCTGTGATCATCCACCAATGTTGTCTTCCGTGGACGTCCAGGTCTTTTTGCGTTGCTGAGTTCACCAGTGATTTCTTTCTACATCCTGTAAACTTTCCACTCCTAATATTGTAGCAATTTCTCGGATGGGTTTTTTCTGTTTTTGCAGCTTAAAGGAGAAATCAACCTGTGGGGAATAAAACCCCTACCCACCACCCCAGGTAGACCTCCCTTCCGCCTCCCCCCAAGATAACTACCCCCCCCCCCCGGGGAAATGCCCCATACTCCATACTTACCCCTCAGCACAGATTCTTCCAGCAAAGTTCCATGCGTCCATCTTCTGTGTCCTCTGTGAGCTGACTGGGAGATCGGCAATTTCCATGTAACTCCGCGAATACGCAGTTGCGCAACACATTTTTATGCAATCTTTTTGCTCAACCCACTGAATTAAAGCTGAATCTCTGCAGTTCAACTGCATCTGAGTTGTTTTATTTAAAATTCATTGTGGTAATGTACAGAACCAAAATTAGAAAAATTTTGTATCTGTCCAAAGATTTATGGACCAAACTGTATACACACTTTTAGAAGTCTATCAGCTTACTTGGTTGGTGAAACCACTTCAAAGCAGAAACGCCTTTCAATGTCTTCACACTGTTTCACCGTACAAAGTCGTAAATCTTCAACAACTACAGTTGGGTTATCCTACAATAAAGCAAAGACAGGCAGAAGTTCTGCAGTGTTCAATGAAGGGAGTATTGTAAGTGATTATTAGGTTATATATAAATAAGTATTCAACATAATAATAATTCTATTTGAATGTGTCAATCAATACAAATGAATTCACCGATAAACACACGTAGACACAAGAAAAGATTTATGTAAAAAAAACGACTACTATCTATATGTATTTATTCCATATGCAGTGCGATTCTGATTTCTCTAAGCTCTGCAAATCCTTTGTTGTTATAAACAAAAAAGCAATGTGAGAAAAACCTGGTACGAACTTTGATTTGACTAAACTGACCAGGGGTTGTTACTTGCGTCTAATTTCCCCACCAATGGTAAACAAACCCTTAAATATGCAAAGAGAGCAGGTTTCCAAGGCAGAAATGCCAATCACAATGCCATCTTAAAGGAAAGTTAAACTAAAGATTAAGATAAAAAATGTTGTACATTATGTTTTGGGATTCTGTACCAGCCCAAGGCAACTGCAGCCCTTTAGCAGTAAAGATCTGTGACTCCAAATATGCCCCAGTAGCTCCCCATCTTCTTTTCTGCTGATTCACTGCACATGCTCTGTGCTGCTGTCACTTACTGAGCTTCGGGAACGACTCAAAATATCCAGTACACATAGAATAGAAATGTCACATTATAAGCATGATTAGTAATTAATATGGATTTTTTTCTACATAGCAGTACAGAAACCAGTGCAACTAACATCAGAATTTAATAATCAGCCTTGTAGCATCAGCTTGTATGACAGGCCAACATTATTTTTTGCTTGATAATTTGTGACAACCCCTAAGCTTAGCTGCTCAACAGATGATCAGAGCCCACTGCACATGTGAGTGTGACAGGCACTTTCCGAGATGGTGACCCCCTGTGACAAGTTTGAAGTCCTGGATCATTGCTGCTATTGAGAAGCTGAAACTTTAGGCTGGTGCAATAAGTTCAGTATATAAAACATGGCATTTTTAGCCCTATTTATTTTTAGGGTTCCCTTCTCCTTTAAAAGCCTAAAGTCAACTTGATATGAGCATTCATTATAGCATATCCCTTCAACAAACGCAGTTGTGTGGCAATTTTTTTTACTATTTTACAAGCTACACTAGCTTTTCTGCAAAGCTACTAGGCTTATAAGGATGTTTAATTCCATGAACTGGTCAAATTCTTAGAGGTGCAAATCCTTAAAGGGATATGGTCATGGGAAAACATGTTTTTTTCAAAACACAGTTAATACTGCTGCTCCAGCAGACTTCTGCACTGAAATCCATTTTTCAAAAGAGCACATGGATTTTTTTATATTTAATTTTGAAATAAGACATGGGGCTAGACATATTGTCAGTCGCCCAGGTGCCCCCAGTCATGTGACTTGTGCTCTGATAAACTTCAGTTACTCTTCACCCCCTCCCTCCCCAGCAGTCCATCAGCAGATCAATGGAAAGGTAATCCGATTACAGCTCCCTGGTAGATATAAGAACAGCACTCAATAGTAAAAATCCATGTCCCACTGCAACACATTCAGTTACATTGAGGAGAAACAACAGCATGTCTGAAAGCAGATCCATCTTGGCTTTTTCTGAAAGCACATGACCAGGCAAAATGACCTGAGATGGCTGCCTACTCACCAATATTACAACTAAAACAAGTATATACTTGTTGGGTTAGGAATGCCAATTTTTATGGTAGAGTGAATTATTTGCAGTATAATTTAGAAAAAAAAATACACTATTAAAATCATGACAGAATCCCTTTAACAAACAAAAAGGTTATCCTTCTCCATAGTAGAATACAGAGGAAGTTCTACCTATCAGGTTTTAAAGGGCAGTATTTACAACTTTTACATTAAAATGTAATTAAAGTCACTTGCAACCTAGACACGTCAACAAAAAAAAGTTACTTTTTTATTTTTATTTTATTTATTTTTTTAAATCCAGTCATGGATCACTGCATTGAATTATAATCTATTGTACATGAAAAAGTTGGCTCACTGCTAACAAAAACCCATATCTCGCAGACATACTTTACCTTAAATTTCTTCTGGTAAACTAGTTGATTATTCTGGATTGAAAACCAGCGCCTGCATGAAAAAAACAAAGACAAAATGGTATTTTTGTGTCCAAAAGTTAAACACAGCAGCATTTTTAGACAAAGTTTACTACACAAGCATAATGAAAACTCCACAAGGTTATTATGTTGTGGGCATGACAGCAGAACAATTATGAAATGGTAATTTAAGGAAGACAATTTTAAATTAATTCTTGTTATTGTGCTGCAAAGTATAGGATGTCAAGCTTTTGAATATATAAAGTATAGCTTACCAATACGATTTAGTTTAATTTTTAGTTAATGTTACAAATCATCTTACAATTCAAGATAAGAACAAATGGCCCACAATTATGTTGTGAAGAATCATTTAACTTGTGCAAATTTCTCACCTGGCATAAGGATTATGATACACGTGAATTGACTGCACCCAAAAGATGAGTAAGTAAAATTTCAGGGTTATGGTACATTATACAATGACATTGTTGTGGAGCAGGGTTTAACATTACTCTTAAGTTAAAAGGAAAATAATTGTGAAATCTACTTTAAATATGTTGTGTGTGTGTATCTATCTATTTATCTGTTCATGGCTAAACCCCTACCAATGCCACAGATGAGGGAACAAGAGTTAACTTATATACTTAAAACCATTATGAACTTTAATCAATAATGTTTACAAAAGTAATACATTAAGTATATAAAACACATTGAACATGAAGATTTTAGGATTGTTTCTTTCTGATAATGGGAATGAGGTTTGTCAGGAATTGCTTTTAACTTTTAAAGTAAAAAGGTATAGGATCCATAATTCGGAAACCCATTATCCAGAAATCCTGGAATTACAGAATGGCCATCTCCAATAGACTCCATTTTATCTAAATAATCCAAATTTTTAAAAATTATTTCCTTTTTCTCTGTAATAATGAAACAGTAGCTTGTACTTGATCCAAACTAAGATATAATTAATCCTTATTGGAAGCAAAACAAGCCTTTTGGGTTAATTTCATGTTTAAATGATTTTCTAGTAGACTTAAGGTATGAAGATCCAAATTACAGAAAGATCCATTATCCAGAAAATCACAGGTCCTGAAAATTTTGGATAACAGATCCCATACCTGTACCTTGTGCTTTACAAGGATTAAATATGGACACCCACTATAAATGTAATTGGGAAGCATTTTTATGCCCTGACATGAATGTTATAGCAGTAATCAAAAGTCTGTCACCATCTGATTCCCACTGATGTCAATGGGAGGGATTTCTGCTTTAAAACAGAAATGTGGGTCTTTCTGACTGATAACTATGGGTCCACAGTAACAAGCAGTGCCCTGTGGAGAGAATACTATGCTCTGGAGCAGGGCAGTACAACTAAAGGCCCGTGGGCTGCATGCGGCCCTCCAAAGGATTTTTATGGCCCCCAGTCTGCTCAGAGGTTCCACAGACTTCACAAAACAACATTTTAACTGAATCCAGCCCCTGGCAAAACCAGCCTGTTGGGTTTATTTAATTTATTTTCTAGTAGACAAGGTATGAAGATTCAAATTAGGGATATATCTGTTATCTGGAAAATCCCAGGTCCCAAGCATTTTGGATAACAGGCCCCATACCTGTAATATAAAATCATATCACAACCCCTTCCTTTTTGTTTACATCACATCCATGTTGGATTGGGGGTTTTTCCAGATCCAAATCCTTTCAGTAAGGTGGCTACAAAGAAAACTTTTGTAACATATCAAGACCTTGTTGTCCAGTCTGCCCCGGGAACAGTTTAAACTAAGCATGATGTGGATCAGTGCTAATCACTTCAACAGGTGGGCTCTGCTGCTAAAAATTTAAGGCATGCTGTTGGCACTGAATGGCTTTTAAAAAGCCATAGGAAATCTGGATAAGCCCATGGACAAAAGGCAAAACATAGAAGATGAGACATGGCTTGCAAGCCATATTGTGACTGAAATGCATGTTTTGCTGAATTGCAACATGTCTCTAATTTAACGGGGAGACTGAACTTCTAAAGTAACTACAATTTGGTGAGATGTGCACTTTAACAAGACCGGGTCACGTGGCTGGTCCACATGAGTAGGTGACATGATTTCAGGCTGGTGTTATTGGGTTACATGTTAACCATTATGTCTATTTGTTATCAGCATCTACTTACTGATATGGCAGGAGATTTCATTATTGGGGTTGTGATAAGTTTAGACAAAATTTGGATGTACAAAAGGTTTGAGTAAAACTATATCTTAACAATACAATTGTTCTCATAGGGTCCAAAGTGGAGTCCACAAATTGTGACTAATAAAAGTTTCTAAAATATTTAAAACCACCCGTTTAAAACATTTGTTCTAACATTTGCAACATGCATTTGGTACTAAACAGTAAAAATAAGTAATTTATGGGCTTTCCATGTGTAAGAAATAACAATAACCTTGTTACAGCAAGGAAAGCATAATTAACATACTTTGAATATCATGTACAACACCTTGGGTAAACATAGCCTAGTTTGAGAGCCCATGTCAGAAAGGCTAAAGACGCAAGACTTAGCTCCTGGCCTTATACCCAACACCTGAATGGCAAATCCCTTGAAAAATATTGGCCTAGATTCAGCAACAATCATGTATGTTTAAAGGGATACTGTCACGGGAAAACATGATTTTTTCCAAAACACATCTGTTAATAGTGATACTCCAGCATAATTCTGACTGAAATCCATTTCTCAAAAGAGCAAACAGATTTTTTTAAATTCAATTTTGAAATCTGACATGGGGCTAGACATATTGTTAGTTTCCCAGCTGCCCCCAGTCATGTGAATGGTGCCTGCACTTTAGGATGGAACTACTTTCTGGCAGACTGTTATTTCTCCTACTTAATGTAACTGAATCAGTCTCAGTGGGACTTGGCTTTTACTATTGAGAACTGTTCGTAGATCTTCCTGTTATCTTGTGTTAGGGAGCTGCAATCTCGTTACCTTCCCATTGTTCTGTTGTTAGGCTGCTGGGGGGGAGGGGTGATATCACTCCAACTTGCAGTACAGCAGTAAAGAGTGACTGAAGTTTATCAGAGCACAAGTCACATGACTGGGAGCAGCTGGAAAACTAACAATATGTCTAGACCCATGGCAGATTTCAAAATTGAATATAACAAAATCTGTTTGCTCTTTTGAGCTGGAGTAGCACTATTAACTGATGCGTTTTGAAAAAAACATGTTTTCCCATGACAGTATCCCTTTAATGTATATTAAATAATGAAATTCTGCATGCCAATATTTACACATCATAGGTGCAAATATAAGAAGGTCACATGCAAGCACAAGTAGATCACTAGCGTGCAAACTTTAGCAGAAGAACGTTGTCATGAATTTAAAGCAGTGCATCTTTGCTGGAATTCATTCTGTATGTCACCCTGAAAACTTTCAGCAAGTTTAAAATGGGGAGATTATAATAAAATGGAAAAAAGGAAAGTAAACTTGCTTATAGCCCAAATGTTCTGGTGGAATGTCTGAATATGCAAATAATGCCTAACTTTAGTTTACAGATTACTATGACTACAGCTTTCATTTTTGAGTTATAATTGATATTAAATTATGCTTCAAAAGACAGACAGCAAATGCAATCTATTGGACAAAATAGTTATCTTATGGAACTAGGCAACAATAGATCCAAGTCTCCATTATTTGGTAAGTAAGAAACAGCCACATAGCAACAACTCATGTGCAACCTAGAGTAATTATTCCTTCAATGTATGCGTAACACATCTACAGCCTAAAAGTAAAATGTACAGGAAAGTTCATGAGGTGGCAGGATAAGCCAGCCTAATGTAATGTTATTTCCAAATATTATAAATCACAAAACCCTTTGTGTGCTTATAAAGTTATACTAATAATTGATCTACAGGTATGGCATTCGTTATCCGGAAACCTGTTATGCAGAAAGTCTCTCATAGGCTCCATTTTATTAAAATAATCCAAATTTTTAAAAAGTATTTCCTTTTTCTCTATAATAATAACAGTTCCTTGTACAGGTACTTGATCCGAACTAAGATATAATGAATCTTTATTGGAGGCAAAGCCAGCCTGTTGCGTTTATTTAATGTTTAATTGATTGATTGTAGACTTAAGGTATGAAGATCCAAATTACAAACAGATCAGTTATCTGGAAAACCCCATGTCATGAGCATTCTGGATACTTCCAATCAAAACCGCATTTACTTACTAGGCCCAAATTTCTTAATGGGTGCAAGTCCTTAAGCCTGTTCACAAGGGCTTCTTCACATCACATGAGAATATATCCATCGACAGCATTCCAATTTTCATTAAAACCGCCTTTATTGTTTGCAAAGCATTGCATAGCAGTATAGCAACATAGTGCAACGTTTCGAGTGGCACTCCACTCCATGCTTGATAAAGAGTGGAGTGCCACTCGAAACGTTGCACTATGTTGCTATACGGCTATGCAATGCTTTGCAAACAATAAAGGCGGTTTTAATGAAAATTGGAGTGCTGTCGATGGATATATTCTCATGAGCATTCTGGATAACAGGTGCCATTCCTGTACTTGACAGATGTAAATCATGATGAGTACCAATCTACACTGCATCTTCACTGTAATCCTGGAAATTACAAATATCCTGTTAAGTGTTTCACTAGTTCTGGCACCCTACAGTAACCTGTAAATATGTATCAGTCACTGGGAGAAACCTATAGATGAGGCTATGGGGCAAATTCATTAAAGCGTCAAGCGCCTAATGCTAGCGCAAATTCGCCAGCGTGACGTCATTTCGTTACTTCGCCGATTCACTAACGGGTACTGGCGTAAATTCGCTTGCGAAGTGGACCTACTCTAGCGCTACTTCGCACCCTTACGCCAGGCGATCTATGGCGAAGGGACGTAATTACGCTAATTCACTAACTTGCGCATTTTACTGAACGTTACCTCTTGCGCCAGACTTGCCTTTGCCACCTCAGACCAGGCAAAGTGCAATAGAGTAGATAGGGATTGCTTCAAAAAAAGTTGAGATTTTTTTCTAAGTCCCAAAAAACGCTGGTGTCTTTTCCTTTTTTAAGGGTGATGAAAAAGATTGTACATTTTTTTGGGGGTACCCTCCTTCCCCCCTACATTTCCTAACATATGGCACCTAAACTATACAGTGGCCACATGTGTAGGGCAAAATAAGAACTCTATTTTATTTTATGAAGCTTTCCCAGGCTTGTGTAGTGTAATGTATTTGCTGCTACATATACGTCCATTGTACTTTAACTTGGCGCCGTATGCAAATTAGGCTTCGCTAGCGTAACTTCACTTTCCTTGACGAATTAACACTAGTACAAATTCGCTACCGTTCGCCTCCCTGAGCGCAACTTTGGATTTTAGTGAATTAGCGATGCCCTGGCAAAACTTCATCTGGCGAAGTGCGGAGAAGCCTGCGCTAGCGCAACTCCGCAGGTTAGTGAATTTGCCCCTATCTTGCCTGCTCTTCCCTGTTTTAGATTATATCCTTGTTGGTGAGTGTACTCATTGACTCAATATGAATTGCCTATACAACCTTAAAGTAACATACAAATATAAAAGAGATGCAACAATTACTATGACAAGAGAAGAATTGTTTATTAGAAATGGACAATAAAGTGCTAATGATTGGTAAGAAAAATACTACAGCTAAGGAAGGAGTGTTTAAGCGACAAGGTCGATTTTTCCCCCCAATACAATATAAGGAGCTGTTAAACAAACAGTCACAGCAAGCAAATAAAGAGCGGAATCAAAAGGTAGAAAAACATGCAATGGAAAAAATCTCTGGAGATACAGCAAATGTGCTTTCCAGTTTTCCCTTACTTGAATGTGTACAGCTTACCATTAACAGTGCAATCAATAAGTCTTATATATATATATATATATATATATATATATATATATATATATATATATATATATATATATTAATGCTTTTGGTACAGAGAGGTGATAGTATTAGTACCTATTCAGTTAAAAACAGGAATGCCAAACTGATTACCCTCCAGCTGTTGGATGCAACAATTCCCCATACTTCTTCGTAAGATGTGTTGCAGTTTACAGCATTTTGAGAAGCTAGTGTGCCATTCTTGACTTGAAATATTTAGCAAATCATGCATAAGATAGTCCATCTGCACTTTGTATCCTTTTTTAGAGACCTTGCCTAAAAAAAGGCAATGATATTTATGGCACATGTAGCAATTTAGTTTTTATAGTGGAGCTATCGTGAAAATGAAATTTTAATATAAGCTTCATCATACTGAAGTAAGAAACTTTCTAAATACAATCAATTAGAAATTCTGCATTGTTTATGAAATAATCAAGTTTATCTTCACAATCCCTTTTCAGCATCTGTTTCTCTTCATTCTGTCTTCATGCTGCAGATGGGTGTCAGATATTCACTGACAGTTAAGGTCCCCATAGACGCGACGATTCTTCTTCTTTGGTGAACGACCGATTTCAGTGCAGTCCGACCAATCCGTCAAATTATTGTGCGGTTAGTGGCATTCGAACGATAGAATGTATCTTATGGGGGGGGCTTCCGTTCCCAACAAATGAATTAGAGCTCACTCAAATAACTGATTCTACTACAAAGACAATCTAACAAAGTAACTGCCTTTTGCACAAATCCTGCATGTAGAGAGACATGAAGTCTGGTGATTTGAGTGAGCTCTAATTCATCTGTTAGGAAAGGAAGCCCCCCTATAGATATATTGTCCATAACCATCAATCAGTATCTGACACCCAACTCCTGCATGAAGAGAGAATGAAGAGAAACAGATGCTGAAAGAGGAATAGTAAATATAGACTTCATTATTTCAGAAACGGTACAGAATTTTTAATTGATTATATTTAGAAACCTTCTTATTTCAGTGTGCTGAAGCATAGATTACATTTTTATTTTCAGGATAGTTCCCCTTTAAAGTGGGACCATTGTGGAAGCTGTCCAAGCGATCATTATCGTGGGATATGCTTTGACATTAATAAAAGCAATTAGTGCTGTGACAAGCACAACAAATTGCTAAGTGTGCCATAAACTGAAAGATTAACAACACCTGAAACTGTAGTTTCTTCAGAATGTTAGCAAAACTATTTCACTTGTATGTTTCTAGATTTAGGGAAAATTGGGGGACTTAATGTACTCTGTAAAGTAATCAAGCTTCTACCATCCCCTGCAGTAGCCGATACGAGATATGTCCATTGCAAGTAATCAAAATTAATGGGTTAATATGGAGAAGAGCACGTGCCACAAGAAGTCATTGGAGGTTACAAGGAGGCTGGTTGATACCTGGTGTGGTCTGGCTTTTTCCTGTCGTGTAAAAAAATGGGTCAGGATTAAAACATACTAGAAAGGAGGAGAAGGAATGAAAAGGCAAAACGAAAGTAGCAGCAGAATATGACATATGGTGGCAGCAAAAGAAATGTTTTCAGCCTTCTACTGGTAATATGCATATTAAGTAGTGTTCTTATCCCTTTGTTTAGTTTGAAAGGGCATTCCTTGAAAGGTGTTACTTGCTGAGCAGAATGGAGTGTTCACTTGAGCTTCCAAATAAATAACTGCATTCTAGTGTAGGGTGCAATTGGGGAATAAAGACAAGTGTTACCTGTTCCACGTTTTGAAGGCATTGCTGGCTCGTTTAAAGAGGTATCCTTCCATAACAATGCCACTGGTTGTATCAACATTACAATCAAGTTTGGGGTCATCATCAGCAAAATCCTAAAACAGACAGAAAACATATTGAAGAAACAGGACTGGACAGAAATAAAATTATTTTCATGAAAATACATCCACAAATACATTAGTCTTTATTAAGAGAGCTCCTAGTGGTTTTTCATAAAGTCCCAATTCTTTGAGATACATAATATGAGCAATGTTTTGGCTCAGGTTTACATTATGAAAATTAAAGCATTCACTTAATACTCAGCATGTGTTTTTATCATCATTGAAAAGTATGGCTCCTAAGGGCAGGTATATGGAGCAGAGTTGTAATCAGCCAAAAAACTGCAAAAGCAGGCAACTTCTGCTCCGTCTACCTGTACTCGAGTGAAAGCTGTAAACGGACATGTGGAGCCAACGCTTCAGCCTTAAAGGGTAAGGAAAGGCTACAACTAAGTAAGCTTTATCAGAAAGGTCTATATAAATACACCAACAAACCCTCAAAATAATGCTGCTCTGAGTCCTCTGTCAAAAGAAATACAGCATTTCTTTCCTTCTATTGTGTACACATGGACTTCTGTATCAGACTTCCTGTTTTCAGCTTAAACCTCCAGGCCTCGGCATGAGCATGCTCAGTTTGATCCTTACCCCCTCCCTCCTCCCCTCCCTGATGTAATCTGAGCCTAGAGCTATGAGAGAACAGGGAGAGACTCTGGCAGGAAGTGATGTCACATCAAGCTAATAGTATGGCAGCTGCTATCCTATATGTATTTTAATCCTACAGCAGTCACAATCACAACATTCTTGCCACACTGTTTATAACGGAATTGGCCATTTCTCTCATGTTGGGCAAGGATAATATTATGCTTACTTGATACATTTAAAACAAATCACTCCATGCATGGCTCTGTGGTTGAAAGCAGATATAGCATATAACAAGTAATGGGAAGATACAATACTAGAACAATTCTACAGTAAGAATTCTATAACATTAATATGAAACACTTACCTTTGTTTAAAATCCCTAACTTGATACCAAATTGATAGGCAGTTGGAGAAATATACAGAGATATGGGGGACACGGATTCTTAATAAGAGAGAATTTTACCCTCTTATGAGTTGGAACAGGGCAATGGGCAGAGTTCATTTTATTAGAGAATATGTGAGTCTGATATCTAGGCTTTATGACAATAGCTTGCAGTTAAGGTAAAAGTTGTGAGAGAATGGTATACCTCATACACATAGTGGATTGATTCTGTTTATTTGCTTTCTTCTTATCTTTTTCTTTCCCTTTTCTTTTTCCTTCTTTTCTTCCTTTCCATTTTATTGTACCTTTTCCCTTGTAAAGCAATGTACAGTACTATGCATTCATGTGTTGTGCACTACGATGTTATTGTAAACAATCATATGGGAAAGGTGAAAAATGTTTGAAATAAAAAGAAAGTTGACAAAAAAAAATATCCCTAACCCACCCTCAATGAAAGAGTAACCAACATATATCTACCACTATCCAACAACAATATTTCCAATAAGAAGCCTTTGTTTTACGGCCACATTATTGTTACAAGCTGTTTCCTCTCACACACTGGTCAGTTCACAGTGTGTGATATACATACCAAATTAACCACAAATTGAATAAAGCATATGCCAGGTAGGAAAAGAAAGCTTTAAGAGTATAACTGCATTTTTTTAATATAGGCACACAAAACCTCATTTAGGTTAAGAACTTAAGAAGTTTCATTGCTTTTATATTATTCTGAATGACAATGCTATGGTATATTTAATTTACAGAGTCTTAGTAATCAAATATAAATTGTGCTGTGGATCAAATTAATAATTTAGTATATTACTATTTATTTGCAAACGGTCATTGATTGGAAAGCCAACACTACCAGGAGACTTATATCATGTTTCTCAGTACTAAAGCTTTGTGGAGAAGGTCAATTAACTGAAAAGACAGCAAGCTTCTTGTAAACTGATGCAACATTATCGTAAAACCGGTCATGCTTTACTATACCTTTTGCTGAATTGTTGAGTGTTTAATTTCCATAACTCTTTTCTCCTTTGCAGCATCACCAACAAGATTATCTAACTGTTAAAAAAATACAATCACATTAAGAAGCTCCTAGTCCAAAAACATCAAAGCAATTATTATTTAAAGGAAAAGTAACCCCTATATACAAACCCCCCCTACAGTCTATTACATAGAAAAAGTATTCTGTCTAAAAACCCTTCTCTCCCTTATGATCCTTTTCATGTCTCTTTGTCAACACGGAGCATGCACAGTTGAAATTTATCACAGACAAGCTCCAACCACACATGCTCCAATGGGGGGGGGCTATGGAGGGCAGATGGGGGTTGTAGTAGGGGGTGTAATTCTCCTTTAAAAGGAAGAAAAGTGCTCTGATGACCAGGAGAAATGTGTCACACACAAACACAAAAAACACTGCCAAAAAGCAGCCTCTCATCTCTTGACCATCATTTTATGAATAAGTTAGAAAATGTGGTCACTTAATTATCCAAATGTGCAGGGTTTTCTGGATAAGACATCATGGAGCAGCATACAAATAAACATTTTAACTTGTTGACATCAGCAAGGGCAAATCAATCAAAAACAATTTTTTTTTTTCAAAGATTTCTGATTCTGCTAGATGAAGTTTTCTGGATATTAGATTCTGTTACACCTCTAAACATCTACACCACAGGTAAGGAGTATGCTGAGATGGGGTAGAGCGAGAGAAAATTTTGTGAGCAGACTTTACTTCAAAACATTACCTGAAATTCTGTGCTGAAATCCATTTACCAAAAGGGAAAATAGTTTTTTTTTTTTAATATTTAACTTACTTTACTTGTTTATGCTACTCTCAGCTGCTTTATTTATCTTATTAATGTAAAAGTGTATAAATGCTGTATTTTATCATTTACAGGTGCTGTCTGACAAAATCAAAGCAGATTATTTGCCATAGAAATGATTTGCCATATTTGCCATAGGAAAAGGTGAGCATTTTGATATACATCAGGCACAGTTTGAGAGAGTGAACAAAGGTCTGATGTAACTGGTTTACTAACGGCATATGGTGCAGTAAAGAAGATGTCCATGAATCTGGGAAGGAACAAATAAAGAAAGGGGTCCAAGACATGGAAAAGGCAAACATGGGGCACAATCCTCAAGAAGAAAAAAAACATTTACGATGTAAAGAATCTAGAAATTATTCTGTAAAAAATCTAGGTATGGCATTGTTTCTGGAGAGATGAAAAACTTTTACAAAGCAGCAGGGAAACCGTTATATAAATGAAATGAGTGGGATCATTGCACATAATGGCACTAGTGATTTTTATCCCCATTTCATTTTATCCCTTATCTGTCCTTCGCTACATGATTCACTGTTCAAGATGGAAATCAATCCCGAATGGATCAAAGGTAATTTATTTACAATGAACTAAACTGTCTGACAAATTGCTGCAAAACATTATAATTATATTTGCTCTGTTTTGTTTGCCAAATTCAAGTTTTGGCAAATGAAAGAGTATATAGCATTTACCTGTACACCCAGATCCTTCATATATGGCTCCAGCTCACTGAAAAGATCATAGCCCTGATGGAAGAAGGTCAGGTGGGCATACATGAAGGATAACATCTAAGAATAAACAGAAGTACTCTATTAGACATACAATGCAGAAATACAATGCAAGTTTTTATATATTATTATTAGGGTTTGAAAAAATGCTTCTGACCAATTCAAATAACCATTATGAATAAAAAGATACTTTACAAATTCTCATGCTTATTCCTTATCTGCATACGTTTCCTGCTCTCCTAAACAAAAAGCAGCGACAAACAGAAATCATGTACATTCAGTGAGAAAAAAAAAAAAGCTAAAGAATGTCACAAACCCATTCTCAGGTCTTAGAGCCCTTGAAAAATGAGCCAAAGCAGCCTCTTCCTATGCTGCAGTAGCACATCCCCCAGCACATAGAGAAATGCAGACACAAACCAACATAGACACATCATTCTGCATGCCAGAAAGTGGAAAAGAAATCGATGTCTTCTCTTCACACATCAAGTGTGTGTGTGTATATATTTTTATATTTATATATATATATATATATATATATATATATAAAAGAAACAGATCTGGTGCACAGCAATAACAAGAAGCAATGCCTGTGTGCTGGTCCTATGTCCATAGTACATGTATCAACGAAAAAATAGCCGCACCAACAGGACTTTCATGAAAAACAAATAGTGTTTTTATTCAACGTTTCAGCCCCGTACTCGGGCCGTCCTCAGGAAGTGTAAATCCCTGTTCCCCAAACCCAACATTTAAACATTTACAGTTGGCGCCAAATAACGTCCAGTAGTGACGTTCTGTCTGGGCGTCTGATGTAATCAATGACGTGTACAAGAGTGACGTGTGCTAACGTTAGTGTCATTTAACTTTAAATTAGCGATAAGTGAAAACATATATATGAAACTCTTAGGTGATTAGAAGTGGAGTCCCATCTTATATCCAATGTGCCTCGTGTACAGAAATGTGTAATTTGGTGTCCCATAAGTAGATGATGGTTTTTGATCTACTTATGGGACACCAAATTACACATTTCTGTACACGAGGCACATTGGATATAAGATGGGACTCCACTTCTAATCACCTAAGAGTTTCATATATATGTTTTCACTTATCGCTAATTTAAAGTTAAATGACACTAACGTTAGCACACGTCACTCTTGTACACGTCATTGATTACATCAGACGCCCAGACAGAACGTCACTACTGGACGTTATTTGGCGCCAACTGTAAATGTTTAAATGTTGGGTTTGGGGAACAGGGATTTACACTTCCTGAGGACGGCCCGAGTACGGGGCTGAAACGTTGAATAAGAACACTATTTGTTTTTCATGAAAGTCCTGTTGGTGCGGCTATTTTTTCGTTGATACACATATATATATATATATATATATATATATAGCCAATTCTTAGCAGTCGCACTCTAATCCGGACTCGATTAGATTCGGGTGCAGGGTCAAAAGCTTTACATATAAAATGGAGTGCGGGTCTTTTCAACAATTTTATATGTAAAGCTTTTGACCCTGCACCCGAATCGAATTTATATATATATATATATATATATATATATATATATATATATATATATATATATATATATATATATATATATATATATATATAAATAATGCAGGGATTGACAGCACTCCAAGGAAATACATCAAGTCAATAATTCAAATGAAAGTTGAGATTTATTGGTGATCCAACGTTTCGGCTCCGCACAGAAGCCTTCGTCAGGTAAAGACGAAGGCTTCTGTGCGGAGCCGAAACGTTGGATCACCAATAAATCTCCACTTTCATTTGAATATTGACTTGATGTATTTCCTTGGAGTGCTGTGTCTACATACTTCTCGGACTAGCACCCAGGTTGCTGCATACTAATGGGGGGGTGGGTGGGTGGGTGGGGGGTGTGTGTGTGTGTGTGTGTGTGTGTGTGTGTGTGTGTGTGTGTGTGTGTGTGTGTGTGTGTGTGTGTGTGTGTGTGTGTGTGTGTGTGTGTGTGTGTGTGTGTGTGTGTGTGTGTGTGTGTGTGTGTGTGTGTGTGTGTGTGTGTGTGTGTGTGTGTGTGTGTGTGTGTGTGTGTGTGTGTGTGTGTGTGTGTGTGTGTGTGTGTGTGTGTCCTTTCTCAAAGTAATACAGGTGAAAGCAAACACTATTTATAGGTGTAGGGGCAGGAAAAGGGTCGTGGATGCCATCATGATAATGAGACAAGTGAAACAACAACAACAAAAAAAAAAAACAAAGTGATGTGGGGAAAAAATAATAAACTATAAACCACTAAAGTAAAAGACTTCACAAATTAAGAATTCAAAAGTAAACCAAAAATATAACAACTAAACATTGTTATAAATAATAAGTCAATCGTAATTCATGATTGCAAAATCTCACTTCAAAATGTATACATTATATAAAAGTACAAAAGTGCTTATAAAACACTGGCAAAAAGACATCATAAAAACCTGAGTGGGAGATAAGCGGAACAAACAAACAAAACTAATATCAAGTACATTGGAGAATAGCTATTCTCCAATGTACTTGATATTAGTTTTGTTTGTTTGTTCCGCTTATCTCCCACTCAGGTTTTTATGATGTCTTTTTGCCAGTGTTTTATAAGCACTTTTGTACTTTTATATAATGTATACATTTTGAAGTGAGATTACATTCAGAGACCCACTGTATTATCTGTCAACAGGAAGCACAGTACTGCAACTACGGATTAATTTATGCAGCACCCAAATTGTGTCAGTCCATATACAGACAAATGGGGCACAATGGTGGTTGCTAGGGAAGGTTGTACTTAGCAACGCATCAGATATTACAGGACAAGTAAAAAAAATAAACAGAAGATAAACATAAGCATGGAGGAACAGACCATATACTTGGATGTAGAAAGGACAAAGCTAAAAAACAGAACGTAGGACATAACAAGAGAAAAATAAATAAAATAAAAACCAAGAGGAAGGTCATAATAAAGGAACAAGCTGGAAAGTCTAACCCACAGTATTGCGTCTATTGGTTAATTTATGCAGCACCAAATCCAAAAAAAAATCAACAATTGTGTCGGTCCGTATAGATGATAAAAATCATTTTAAAAAAAATTGGATTATTTTTATAAAATGAAGTCTATGGGAGACAAGCTTTCCGTAATTCTGAGCTTTCTGGATAACAGTTTCCACAGAATGGATCCCATACCTGTAACGGCTAATTCATGCTTCCTTTAATTTATTTTGCAGCACTACTCCTCACTCTGAAGATGGTGCCATCACCAGCAAGATCTGTACAAAGACCCAGACTTACTAGAGAGCAGTAAGAGAGCAGTAAGAACCGTTACTTTATTTAGTGCTTAGCGTTTAAGGAACAGTAACACCAAAAAATTAAGTGTTTTTAAAGTAATTAAAATATTATGTAGGGTTGCCCTGCACAGGTAAAACTTGTTTGTTTGCTTTAGAAACACTACTATAGTTCATACAAACAAGCTGCTAAGTAGCAATGGCGGTAATTGAAAAAAGGCTATATGGCACAGGATAAATAATGGATAACAGATAACATGTTCTACGGAGCTTATCTGCTGTATAACTTGAGCCTTTTCTCCTTTGAATAGCTGCCCCCTTGGCTACACAACAGCCTATTTATATAAACAATAGCAGTGTTTCTGAAACAAACATAGCAGTTTTACTAGTGCTGGGCAACATAGCAGTTTTACTAGTGCTGGGCAACATAGCATTATATTTCTATTACTTTTTTACAATTTCATTTTTTGTTGTTACTGGTCCTTTAATATCTCCGAGATAATAACATTGGAAGCAATTTTACAATAAAAAAAAATGAAAGCTCAGACCAGGTATTATACAAGGAGAATCTTTTTCCTTGAAAAAAAAAATGCTATCTTTGTGCACTCACAGATAGATGATTGACAGACAAAATTCCAGACAGGAATAGATTGCACTATATAGACTGGGTTTGAATAAAGTTTTAATCATTTTTTTTACTTCATTCTAAAGGGATTTTAAGAAAACTTGCAATTAGTCTATATTTGTGATTATAGAATGATTAAAATTTTAAGTTAAGCAAGTCATAGCGAATTTCAAATTCAGCTTCCCTTTTACACCTTTCCAAATAAATAATTTTATAGTCTGCTAGCAAAACTCCAAAGGTAATCAGATGGCACTCACACAGCAAAATGTGCTTATAATTTGTGGTTTAATCAGATCTCTGCACATTCTGCAGAGATCTGATTAAACCACAAATTATAACCACATTTTGCTGTGTGAGTGCCATCTGACTACCTTTGGAGTATTGTTATGTATATGGAACTGTTGAGCAGCAAAGTTCCCAGATAGAGCACCACAGAACGACATCCACCGAGTTTGGATTTTATTAAAAGTGCTAGTAAAACTCCCCTGATGTCACCTGGCCAAAATATGCTATCTGATCCCTTATCTTTAGTGGCAATTTCTGTTGTTAGACATCCACTCACTCCAGCCTTTATACATTACATTTTAGCCTAACTAACTATATTAGAAACATTTTTTATTTTGCACAGTCTATCTATTTATCCAGTTTTTACACTGAACTGTTCCTTGTCTCATAAAAAAAGTAACAATAGCAATAAAATTGTAGCCTCACAACAGTTTTTCAAGGACAACTGTAAATAGGCAAAAGACAGGGACAATGAAACAAAGATAATAAAATCAAAGACCGCTTAAAAGGTTCCTAAGAATTGGACAGTTTGCAGTGACGCCTAACAGCTCTTGTTCTTTAGAATAGGACACTGTTCCTGGCTGCCTTTGGCAACACTGTGGTAAACAATGGAACAATACTACAAATTAAGTGCACATATATGAAGCTAAATAATATACTTTGTTTTAAAATACAAAAGATACAGCATGGGAAATCCCCCAACCAGTCTATGCCGTGTATACTTACAGACTTTAAAATTTCAGACCTTCGTTTTGATTGGAGTACATTAATCTAGGATAAAAATAAATTTAAATGTTAAAAAAAAAGGAAGCCTGGAGTCAATGCCCTTAAAAACTGAAATAAAACCTTAATATTTTAAAACATTATCAGAACATTTTATCCATTTAGTTAATCCATGGCTATTAAGAATTATTCAACAAACTGCAGCTGATGCTAAATTTCATTTCATAAATAAGCTTTATATTTTCCTTTTAGATTTACATTGTTCATGAGAGTGCAAAACAGATGCATTTAAGGTGTTGCTCATCTCTGCATTAACTTTAAGTACTATGTACAATAGAAAGTGATATACTGAGACAATTTGCAATTGGTTTTTATTTATTATATGCGATTTTGAGTCATTTATCTTTTTGTTCAGCAGCTTTCCAGTTTGCAATTTCTGCATTCTGGTTGCTAAGATCCAAATTACCCTAGCAACCATGCATTGATTTGAATAAGAGACTGGAATATGAATAGGAGAGGGCCTAAATAGAAACATGAGTAATAAAAAGTAATAATAACAATACATTTGTATCCTTAAAGTGCATGGGTTGAGGTATATTAATATATATATATCTTATTGATATAAACTTACAAATGGCGAGCCAGGCAGGAGTCGAACCTACAAATGCCGGACTCCCTATTACATCTTAAACAATTTTGGGGAAGCCAGTTTCCCCATGCAATGTAGTTTCACCGGGCTAAGGTATGTTTGATGCAGGATTTTGAAGTGTACAAGCCTATCCCATGCTCTAACATCCCTGCGTGGTGTCCGCTACTTCTTCCCACTCCTCCTCATCCAAGGGAGGTGTAATAGCTTCCCATTTAAGTTTCACCCGTGGGAGAGGATCATATATATTACCTATGAGTGCCATATACAAACAGGACATTCATTTCTTTTTAGATGGGTTTAGTAGGGAATTTTCGAGTGAAGAGTGTTGTATACTCTGTGGTTTACTCTGGAATTGCGCCTGAAAAGCATGGTCGAATCTGAAAATATGCGTATAGGGGGATGTTTGCTAGTTCTTCTTTCAACACCATTTGTGGTCTTGTGATAAAGGTGCCTTCCTGCAGAAGGTGCTTGAGTCTCTTAACCCCTGCACCTGCCCACAGCGACATGTTTGGTAGATTTTGGAAGTGTGCTAGTGAGCTATTAAATCATAAAGAGGACTCTGGTGATATATTATTCGAGTGGGGGTCCACTAGCTTCTTCGCTTGGTCCCATGCTTTCTTTGTGGCCGCTAACACTGGAATTATAGGTTTTATATATCTTTCCTTGGACTATACAGAGCATTTTTAAGCACCTCTATTGAATCAAAGTATAGAGCATCAAGTAACGTAGCTGGATTATCAGCCTCAAAGTGTAGATAGGTGTGTACATGGCACAGCTGAGCCGCTAAGAAGTACACATGGCAATTTGGGGCTGCCAACCCTAGTTTTGAGATTGGTGCGTTTAGAGTGTTGTGTCACAGTGTGGGATATTTATGGGCCCATATGAAAAGGAAGATAATCTTATCTATACGGCGGAATAGTGTTTTTGGTATCTCTATAGGTGTATTACGTAATATATATGTAATCTTAGGTAGATATATCATTTTTATTATATTAATCCTTCCTATAAGGGATAGGGGCAGTTTATCCCAGTATGTTAGGACTGAAGATAGTTCTTGTATTATTGGCTGGAGATTGTGTTCAATGAACGTTAAGGGGAATTTTTCTATAGTGATTCCCAGGTATTTTAATTTTAGTCACTATCTGTAGCGGCAATCCTTTGAGACTTACTCCAATTCATTAGAAGTCCGGAGTACTTCCCAAATTCTGTCACTATTTGAAGTGCAGAATTCAGAGAGGCTTCGCCATCCCCTAAATAAAGGAGTGTGTCGTCCGCATATAGTGATATCCTGACTGGTCTATGTCTATTAGGGATGAGAGGACTGTGGCTAGCCGATTGGCTAGCACCTTTGCCAGTATCTTAATTTTAGAATTTAACAAAGATATGGGACGGTAGGAGTCACATTTAAGTGGGCCCTTACCAGGCTTGGGAATTACTATTATAGTGGCCTCAGTTGAGGACCATGGTGACTCAAATTTGTCAAACTCTTGTAGAGTTTTAGTAGTTTGGGGACTAGAAATTTCACATTGTGCCAGTACCAGTCAATCGGCAGCCCATCAGTGCCTGGGGTCTTTTGTACTGGAGAAGCCTCCATTTCTAATGCAAAATAATTTTTTACAATCATCAATGGCTGGAAAAAAATTTAATTTTTTTTGCCATCATAATTTTTATTGCAGTTTAAGCGTTTCTTTTCAGCATACTAAAAGTTTCTGAGATTTTTGTTTTTGTAGAACAGGAAAAGTAATAATTCTTCCAACTGCTGATTTGTAGGAATCATTTACCACTATAAGCACAGTTTAGCTGAGGCAATATGCCCTGCTGTTGGACCTCTTGATGCAGAGAAACCCTGAAGTTATTGTCACTTTGGGATGAGGCAGTAGCTCCAGGGTTCCTTCAGCAGCCTGCGCCAATAGGCACAGCACACATGCATTTAAAGAAATTGTTCAGTATAAAAAGAAAAACTGGGTAAATAGAAAGGCTGTGCAAAATAAAAATAAAAAAGTTTCAATAGTTCTTTAGCCAAAAATGTAATATATAAAGGCTAGAGGACTGGATGTGTAACATAATAGCCAGAACACTACTTCCTGCTTTGCAGCTCTCTAAGTTTCCACTGATTCGTTACCAGGCAGTAGCCAATCAGTGACTTAAGAGGGGCACATTTGTCATAACTGTTTGATTTGGAATCTGAGCTGCATGCGGAGGATCAATTGCAAACTCATTGAACAGTTATGTCCCATGTGGCCCTTCTTCAAGTCGCTGACTTAATCAGAGTTAGAGAGCTGCAAAGCAGGAAGTAGTGTTCTGTTAGAAGTCAAGTCACTCCAGCCTTTATAGATTACATTTTTGACTAACTATTTTAGAAACATTATTTATTTTGCACAGCCTATTTACCCAGTTTTTATTTTTACACTGAACTGTAAGTATTGAACGATGTGTCATTATCACAATGAAAATCAGAAATGAAGCCTGTCTTTGGAAAACTTATAGTGCAATTGTGTCAGATACAACCAATTGCAATTGATTTACAGTGAAGTGCAAATGCCTTCATTTTGACACCTTACCCACAATTGTGTCAGATACAACCACTCCCAGCAAGAACAGCACTGCTGAAATTCTGGGAAAACTTGTGATATATTTTGCACTTTACTCGCTGCACTTCCACTGCAGTGTCTTAGACACTTGTACTTTTATGGGGCTCAAAGAGGGAGAGTGAAAATGGTTACACTTTCTTGGAAGGAGTGCAAATAGTACATTATTGGATGATTACATATAGAACATATGTGAACCACAACAATTATTTTACATTGTAGGATAGCAGCTATGAATAAAAATAGGAACAAATGGTAAAAGGCAGTGGTTTCCAAATATAAAGGCTGCTCTCAGCAGAAAAATTGACTGCAGTTTTAGAGCTCAGCGCACTATTTAGAGACTCAGATGTCAGGAAATGGATTTGCCAAGTTCAGTTTTTAAACATGTATGCAAGACACCAAAGTATTGCAACTCAAGTCCCAAGCAATGCCCTGATCTGTTTTGAAGGAATCCGGGGAATGATGTATACAAGACAGAATTCTTTTACTTTAACACTAATTTTCAATGCTGACAAAAATATAAAGTATCATGTAATCAAGTAGCAAATCATAAGATATCATTTATTAACCACTGTACAACATTTCTAAAATCCTGTCACTAATGTAAAATGCTTGTTACCTGTAGGACATAATCCAGAGCAATGTGTCGGAAGCATTTCCGTGTGGCTACTAAAATGTTGGTTGCTTCTTCCACCTCATGTTGTTTGGGTCTTTGAGCTTGTGCATTTTTCACCAAAGCAGTTTCTTTTTCTTCACTGACCTTATCAAATTGCTTTTTGGAATCTTTGAATTTTTTAAGATCCCTAGAAAGCATAAATTTCGTTAAACTGTGGCTTATTTACATAAAACTACGTAAAGCTTCCAAAGGAAAAGCAAATGTTTATTGGTGCACGGTAGCAGTTTATAATGTTTAAAAGGATGCAAAACTCTTTAATTTGTTGCTGTTATTGTTGCTGAAGAGCAATGACATACAATCACAACAGATAGGGAGGTTTGGGAGAACACTTAAAATCACTTCCCATTCACTTCAACAGCAAGTACATAGCAATGACTGCACATATGCTTGCAGGTGATCATCACAGAAATGAATGGGGAGTGATTATGAGCACTTTGTCCCCATGTTGAATGTTATCTTTTCCTTTCAGGAAATACAATAGTGCCAGTTTTTCTATTTTCTACTTTCATATTTATTTTGTTTGTAATACTACACAAAAACATGTGATCCTATTTTAAGGGGAACTATTGTGAAAACTAAAATTTAATAAAAGCTTCATCTCATGGAAATAAGTACATTTCTAAATATAACCAAATTAAAGTTGTTCACTTTTAAATTAATGTTTAGTATGATGCAAAGAGACAATTAGCAGTTGGTTTTTATTTTTCTATTTGTGGCTTTGGAGTTATTGAGCTTGTATTCATTGTCTCTCCACTTTGCAATATCAGCAATCTGGTTGCTAAGGTCTGACTTATTCTAGCAACAATGCATTGATTTTCATAAGAAACTAGAATATGAGATGGTCTGAATAGAAAGAAGAGTCATAAAAAGTAGCTCTAACAATAAATGTGTAGCCTTAAGGTGGTCCCGCGATCCGACCGCCCGTTTGGCGAACGCTAGGATCCGATCGTTGGGCCCTAGGGCCCACGATCGGATCAGCCCGATATTGCCCACCTCAAGGTGGGCATATCGGAGGGAGATCCGCTCGTTTGGCGACATCGCCAAACGAGCGGATCTATCCGTGTATGGCCACCTTTACAGTGCATTTGTTTTTTAGATAGTGTCAGTGACCCCCATTTGAAACCTGGAAAGAGTAAGAAGAAGAAGGTAAATAATTCAAAACCTTTACAAAATAAAAAATAAAGGCTAATTGAAAAGTTGCTTAGAATGAGCCATTCCATAACATATTTAATTTTAATGTAAAGGTGAACCTCCCCTTTAAAATGATGTACCATTTTCTAAATATTCTTTAGTGTACCCATGTCTCTGCATATGCAGGAGCTGGTCAGGTTTTGATTGCCAGTTAATGCAATTGTTGGACTAGACAATGTATTAGAGCTAACTGTCCTTCAAAATAAGTCCAGCCAAAGTCAAATGTAGAGAGACAGCCCGCTGAGAGGATTAGTGACGAGTATCCTGATTATACCAGAAACAGTGTAGAATTTCTAAGGGCAGAGACACATGCGAAGATTCGAGGAGATTTAGTCGCCCGTCGACAAATCGCCTTTTCTTCGGGCGACTAATGTCCCCGAAGAGCCTTCGCGCCGGCTAGAATCTAAATCACCAGCGGGGTGGCACTCAGACAGCTTTATTTTCCGAATAAGAGGCCATTTGTCGCCAGGCGACTAAATCTTCCCAAATCTTCATTTGTGTCTTTGCCCTTAAGAGTCCATTCCACCCAAAAAAAAGTGTATTATTTCTATGAGATAAACATTTATATGCAAATATTTGTTTTCATGATAATAATTCTTTAAAGGGGTGGTTCACCTTTGAGTTATCTTTTAGTATGTTATAGAATGGACAATTCTAAGCAACTCTAATTCTAATTGGTCTCCATAATTAATTTTTTTAATATATTTTTAATTATTTTGCTTTTTCTTCTGATTCTTTCCAGCTTTCAAATGAGGGTCACTGACCCCATCTAAAAAAAATGCTCTGTAAGGCTACACATTGTTATTGCTACTATTTATTACTCATATTTCTATTCAGGTCTCTCCTATTCATATTCCAGTCTCTTATTCAAATCAATGCATGGCTGGGACCCTAGCAACCAGACTGCTGAAACTGCAAACTTGAGAGATGCTAATTAAAAACTTAAATAGCTCAAAAACCACAAATTGTAAAAAAATTAAAGCCATTTGCAAAATGTATTAGAATATCACTCTCTACATCGGAGATCCCAACCAGTGGCTCATGAGCAGCATGTTGCTCCCCAACCCCTTGGATGTTGCTCCCAGTGGCCTCAAAGCAGGTGCTTATTTTTGAATTCCTGGTTTGGGGTCAAGTTTTGGGTGCAAAAAAAACAGGTGTAATGCCAAAAAGAGTCTCCTGTAGGCTGCCAGTCCACATAGGGGATACCAAATAGCCAATCACAGCCCTTATTTGGCATCTCCCAGGAACTTTTTTCATGCTTGTGTTGCTCCCCAACTCTTTTTACATTTGATTGTAGCTCACAGATAAGAAAGGTTGGGGACACCTGCTTTACATCATACTAAAAGTTAACTCTAAGGTGAACAATCCCTTTAAGGACAATACAGCTGAATAATCTTGGGAACAGTTACTACTTACTCTTTAACAAACGTTTGAAGCTGTGTTTTGATTGATCGTTGGGCTTGGTCAAATAGCATCTGAAAGAATATAAGATTGCCAAATGTTACAAGAATGAGTGAATGACTGATTTCACTAGGAGTGATTTTGGAGAACAAACAGCTAGGTTTAGAGTTTATGATGTGGTTTAATCACTGTAGGAAGTTTATATAGGCCTTATCTTATTAAACTTACTGCATGGTACTGGATCATCTCTTGTAAACTGTCTGCAAACTTTGTCAAGCTGCTCTGTGGAATAAATAAAATAAAAATGAAACATTGAAAGATAATCCTACACTAGTGTTTGCATTTATTCTCATTTTGTTATGAAACAGCTTTTTATAAACTGCTGAAAATAACCATTTCCTTCAAATCGAAAGTGAGGGGTTGTATAGGAAGTCACACAAAAACAAACCAAAGAATCAGACAATGGGATTCTTTATTTTATCTGATCACTTGCAGGAAACAGGGACAATTCCTGGTTAGCATAGGGACATTAATTTTCACTGCATAGGCCGAGCACAATACAAGTTTCCATTGTTATAACAAAACCATACTTACTTCAATCACAGAGTCTTTGCTAGAATACTGTGCAAGGTCCCGAATTCCATTCATAAACTGCTTATTGGCAGCACAGAAAGCTTTTCCAGCATCAATCATTCCAATGCAAAGTTTCACAAGCTAAAAATAAAATGGGAGACATTAGGGGACAATGTACTGAACATTTATAGTTTTGGAAAGAAAAACATTTGTATGCGTTAATTGGTGGAAATTACAAGTCTTATATTGCTCAATCTATCTAGGAAGTAAAGATGGCTCATTAGCAGAATGGGGTATGAGACAATTTGTAGGAAATAAAATTTTTGGGGTGTAGATGGTATAGCTTTAACTTGGAGTTGGTGAGTGGACAAATATTTTGAATGAGGCACCCTAAGGCCTACCTACTGCACAATGAGCATTTTGACTGCTATGGTGCTCATTTGCAGAGAAGCCGTTATTTTCAGTGTTTTCAGCCTGCCTGTCACTATTGCAATCACTATACACAGTCTGCCTTAGGCACAGTGATAACAACAGTGACAGGCAATTTCAGGCACATTTATTACCACAATTCTCACTAAAAACTTAAAACAAAAATAAAAACTGGGTAAATAGGTTATGCAAAATAAAAAACTTTTCTAATACAGTTAGTTAGCCAAAAATGTAATGTATAAAGGCTGGAGTGACTGGATGTCTAACATAACAGAACAGAACACTACTTCCTGCTTTTCAGCTCTCTAAAAGTTCGTCAGTGACTTCAAGGGGGGTCACATGGGTCATAACTGTTCAGTGATTTTGCAATTGATTCTTAGCATTCAGCTCAGATTCAAAATCAAAGAGTTATGACCCATGTGCCCCCCCCTCAAGTCACTGATTGGTTACTGCCAGTGGACCCAAGAGAGCTGCAAAGCAGGAAGTAGTGTTCTGGCTATTATGTTACACATCCAGTCAATCCAACCTTTATACATTACATTTTGGCTAACTAACTATATTAGAAACATTTTTTATTTTGCACAGCCTATCTATTTACCCATTTTATATTTTTACCCTGAACAATTCGTTTAAATCCAGCAAGACCTGCCACGACCAGAGACTGGCAATTCCATATAACAAGATAATATGTAATAGGCAACTAGTATTTGTAAAGCAGCTTTATTTTTCTGCTGGTGAAAAGCTTTTGTAAAAAAAGCAGCACTGCTCTGAAAGAGGGAGGATATATAAAAGCAACCTTACCTTATCAAGCTTAATTTCTAACTCGGACACATCACCTTCAACATCTTCTAAAGATGCCCTGTAAGATACACACAGCATTTTGTATATAAAGTCAGAAGACGTTTTATTATTACTACTACACAACATGTTTATTCCATGTAAGTGCTCATGGCAATGTATATGCAAAACATTTATAACATTAATCCAATAATTAAATGGGCTGGGAATACAGTGATTTACTTTATGCCCATGTGGAAAAGTTAAGACAGTAGAAATAGGCATTTGAGGTTCATGTTTGGCACAGTTCTATGACCACATGGCACTGACATGTTTATGCTGTTCTTATTCTGCTTTATACAGTTATGTTCAGAATAATAGCACTATGGTAGATGCCTGTGCGTGCATGCACAAATTTTCAGGCCTGCGCACACAAAAAATTGTGGTGAAAACACAAATTTTTGTATTAATTCTGACCTGAGCACACCTTTTTTAAAAATTTTGAAATGTGAGGACAAAAGATTTTTTTGCACACATAGCCAAGAAGCAATTAAAGGGAAAATTGAGAGTAGGGACCCAGTGTGATCAGGCACAGTCGGATGCGTGTAAATTCAGAGAGGTCGCTGGTGCAAGCATAACCCGACCCAGGGTAGACAGCTTGGGTGCACATTTGCCTGGTTCTGCACACATTCCAACCCAGCAGTAGCCTAGAAGAGGGCCCTGGGTAGATGTAGCCTATGCAAGGCCGGGCCAGGCGCCCTAGGCAACCTGGCCGGCCACCCCCGCCTCCCCCCTCACGTGCCCGACAGCGACGAAGGCAAGAGTGATGGAGGGGATGGCGACAGAGGGGAAGGAGTGAGCAAGGGAGGGATGAGCGACGGAGATGAGAGTAACAGAGGGAAGGAAGACTGAGGGGTTTGAACATGGACTAGGGGTAGGCAGAAGACAATTTTAGAGGTAGCTGCCCAGCACCCCCCTATCATTGCACCCTAGGCAGCTGCCTCTTCTGCCTACCCTAAGTTTCGCCCCGAGCCCCACATGTCATTAATCCATCACTGAAAATGTCTGTGAAAGAAGGTAAGGCTGAACTCAGGGTTGGCATGGGGACAGTCAAACGTTAACAATGCAAAAGGTTTTTCTTAGTGAGTCAATTCCTATCACAGATGCTTGATTACATATTCTGCGCTTTCACAACATTTAAAGTACTTTCTGCATCCTTCAGCTCTGGAGTACTGAAATACATTTTTGGGTATTTGGTTCATAATGTAAAGTAGATTTGTTTTTGTTTCTATTGCACCATACTAGTATAAGCAGAGTAGAATGAAATATAAATATCAATATAGTTTCTACTACTTTCATAAAAAAAACCAATACCGGTAAGTTTGGAAGCCTCACACAGCAGCAATCTCATAGGGAGGGACACACAATCAAAGGCAGATGTTTTGCAAAACCTTTTTTACATTAGTAAAGCTTTATGCAGCTCTGATTCTTTTTTCCATCAAACCTTGCCAGCTAAAACTCAACACATTTAACTCGTTGTGTATGAAGCGATGTGATCTAGGCACGAGTGAATAAGGAGAAAGTGCAGCAGGGAATGCCTATATTCTTTATTTACTGAAGCTGCAAAAACCCAGAAAAGAAAAATAAAGTTTACCTGCTAACCATATTTATCAAACTCAGAATCAAAGTTTTCTACATCCAAAAAAGGACTGACTCACCAAGGTACAGGGAAAAACTCAGGGGGGAATGCATACACTACATAACATTGATGACCCACTACCAACCAACTATCTGCCACTAGTCCTTTCATTCCCCACTACCAGCTAGACCCCCATCAATTCATGCACACATGATAATTTATCTCTTCTTGACTCACTGCCAGAGGAGCCAGCTAGAATGTCACCAGCTAGAATGTCACCAGCTAGAATGTCACCAGCTAGAATGTCACCAGCTGGCTCAGCGTCCTTCAAGTGGAGGGAGACCATATAGAAGCATGTGTGGACCCAAATGGAGAGCTATACGTTGGCAGAATCAGCCTAGGACAACTTGTTGTATGTGCTATTCTGCACTTATATGTTTAGTGAGCTCTTTGGGGAGGTTATGTGCAGGAATAGCTTTTCAGTAAGGTTTGGGGAGGTTTCTGTTTGCCTCCAAAAAAAATCCTCTGACTGACCGATGTGCCTATTTGAGCATGAATGGGGGGGGGGGAGATGCTGACTAGTATATGTAGAAAACAAAATCCCTACTTGGGGACTTCAGAATACCTCTCAACTGTACAGTTTTTCGCGGGACAGTCCCAATTTTGACAGCTCAACTCGCAGTCCCGGATATTTACTGAAATGATCAGAGTCTCTCTTTGATCTCCTGCTCTGAACAGCCAGAAAAAGAGCCCAGAATACGTGACAGGTGCACTTTGATACATTTATAGCAATTTAAGATAAGCAAAGAAACAATTTAAGATAAGCAGTTCTCTTGGGGAAAGTGTGACTTGCAGCTTAAAGGGCAATTCACCTTCATTAGCAAAACTCTAACAACACATAAAAACCACAGAAATGTGTTCAAACTTTCATAACCTGCCATATTTTGTAAAATGAATATGGTAATAAGGGAGTGTGGTCACAAAATCGGCGTGGTCAAAATTTTTCAGCACACTCCATGCGGCAAATCTTTTTTTCCCTCTTTCTATTTCCAAAATGTTGGGAGGTATGACTCCAGTGATTTCATGATGAGATTTTGTGCCGAAAATCTTGAGAGATTTTGGATGGGAAAGTATAACAGCAGATCTGTGCGCCAGGTACAGTTAGGAAATAGGTGTGACGGAACTTTCCTAGAATGGTTGCATATGCTGGCAATCAGGGTCAAGAGACAAAGCAACTGCTAATCTTCAATCTGGTTGTCTGGTATGTGGGGATTGTTTAATAATTGCATCTTAACTCAACCTGGATAGGTGGTTATTGCAAGCACAAAAGATAAATACCATTGCTAATGGCAGTTCCATTGATCTATTCAGGTAGTAAGCTGAAACGTAAAAAAAAAATGTGAAGGTGTGATGCAGTCCTTATGAGACCATTGTGTCTAACATAATTTTACATTCAATTAACACCTACCGGAATAGTTCAATGGAACCATTGTGATTGGATATTGGTGACTGTTACTTTAAGGGGTTAAAGGCCTTGTATCCTTAGCTGTCTACCAAATAAATATGCCATTCCTTCTTACCGAAGTGCTGCATTCATTTGTATCACAGCTTAGACTGCAGCACGTGCCTTTAATGTATGTCCCCTTCCTCTGGGTCAGCTAGTAGATCAATTAGGCTACTTTCACTAAGACATCAATTTTGAGTTGATTGTTGAATGCAACTTTGTCCTTTTTTCTTCAACCTCATCTAATATTATACTGAATAAGAACTGACCAAAATATATCTGCATTCTACCTTTCCATAAACGAAACATTTAGCATATCCCTTGTGTTTTATGTGAAAGTAGACAAATAAACATGATTTAATGGTAAACAACCTAATCATTAGTCCTGATTTCCAGTAATGTGGATGAATGGAGCTTTTCCTATCATTTTGATAATAGGAGTGCTATGAATATTATTTTCAAAATAGTCTGGACTTGTCCATGGCAAGTGGAAAATTGCTTAATATATAACCATGAAGCCTGTGAGAGCATCAGTTAGTAGCTCTTAAGTCAGACCATGTATGGGGCAGATTTCAGATTGTAGTGCCTTTTACACCAAAAAATCAGACAGGTGTATCACAACTTTTGCCAGTGCTTATAATATGGGACTGAATCAGCTGTTTCTCCACTAGTGAGAAATCGCAGGCGAAGAAACTGTTAAAGTAACATTAGATTTAGCCTACCCCAAAAAAAAAAATCACCCTCTACCTATGATTATGTGGTGGGGCCTATGTAATCCAGGCTAACACTGATCCTAATACTGACAAAAGATGATCAGAACAAAAAGGCCAGGTCAGTGATTTACCATTAGAAAAGCAAAGAGAGAAAGCTGGAATGGAGTATTGCTTCCGTTAGAGAATATATCTTAAAGGGATTGTTCACCTTTAAATTAACTTTTAATATGATGAAATTGATATTCAGAGGCAATCTGCAATTGGCTTTCATTTTTTATTATCTGTTGTTTTTGAGTTATTGAGCTTTTTATTCAGCAGCTCCTCAGTTTGCAATTTAAGCAATCTGGTTGCTATGGTCCAAATTATCCTAGCAACCATGCATCTGAATAAGAGACCGGAATATGAATAAAGAAAGGCCTAAATAGAAAGACAAGTAATAAAAAGTAACAATAATGATCAATGTGAAGCCTTACAGAGCATTTTTTTTTTAGATCGGGCCAGTGACCACATTTGAAAGCTGGAAAGAGCCAGAACCATAGAAAATAAATAATGAAGACAATGAAAAGTTGCTTAGAATTGTCCATTGTATAGCATACTGAACGTTAATGTCAAGGTGGACCACCCCTTTAATAAACTTCAAAATACAATTAAAGGCAGCTGCTAAATTTCTTTAGATTTAACAAAACATAGTGGACCATGCCCTCTGCATTATTACTGCAAGCACTATGACAATTATTAACTTCAAAAGATAAGTACACAAAATAAAACATCAGCATTAAAAGACGTGGCATATAAAGACAAACACCTCTTACCATTATAGGGGAGGAACCACTTTCTAAATATAATAATAACCTTAAAAGCAATTCCCTAAGAATTTACAAAACACTCTACGGGTATAGTAGTTGAGACTGTAAGTGTACGTGTAAATGTGCTTCTACACAATATAAGCAACACAACATTTTTTTTGTTTTTCAAAATGTCTCATCTGTGGTATTCATGGTTAGGATGTCTACGTATTCATTAATCCAAAAAAATCCAGGAGGAATAGGACAGTCACATGTCTGCAGTCACATTAGAAGCTGTATTTAGAAACACATCTACATGTAACTTTCATAAGAAATAATATATCTTTCCTTTAATATTTATGAAAAAATATTAAAAAGGGAGGGAATTTATTATATTTGACACAAGATAGGTTTCCATGTTTCTGTGGTAAAGCCATTATAACATGCAGAGCTTTAAAGGAACACTAACACCAAAAAATTTACGTTTTTTAAATGAATGACAAAATGTAGTGTGGCCCTGCAGTGGTAAAACTCGTGTGTTTACTTCAGAAACACAACTATAGTTTATATAAACAAGCTGCTGTGTAGCCATGGGGGCAGCCATTTAAGCACAGAATACACAGCAGATAACAGATAAGTTTTGAAGAATATCATTGTATACTACAGAGTTTATTATCTGCTGTGTATCCTGTGCCTTTTTACTTTTTCAACTTTGAATGGCTGCCCCCATGGCTACACAGCAGCTTGTTTATATGAACTATAGTAGAAGCAAACACCCCAGTTTTACCAGTGCAGCATAACTGTACATTATATTTTCATTAGTTTAAACCACTTTGATTTCTTGGTGTCACTGTTCCTTTAAGTCTGGACTCGTAAACAGTTCTCGGAGTCAGCAGAATGTGATAGGGACACTGGTAACATACAGAAATGTGGTTCATACAATTTCCTTTTCAAACATATGCCAATGAACACAAAGAGCAAAAAATTTACTTTCATACATAAGTTAAACTTCCAATGTAATTATGTGCCCAGTGCTGCAATATAAATGTGTTTCTACTCCGACTGATTAGACTAAAAGCACATCTATTCATCTATTGTTGAAGTATACTGCAATTCTCTTCTTCAGATTCCTCAACGTACCAATTCTTTTGAAAATGCGGACTACACAAATAAAGCACACTGGATGTGGAGTGCCAATTATTGCCAGAATTCCCTACACTATACTGGTTTTTCTTTTTTGTGTGTATAAATCCTTGTTGAAACCTGCTCTGGAGATTTGAGGTGGAGGGGCACACTCTATTGTCTTGACCTGGTGCACAAAATAGTTGGCATGTGGTATACATAGAACAAACTTCTTATTTGTGTATGACAGATCACCAGAGGGAAACCAACATCTGAAGAATGTACTAAAACAATTACATAAAACACAGACATGTTGGAATCAACTACAGATGGTACCAAACCTGACTGATTATGCTTGGTAAATGCACCTTGCTAAACGTGATTAGCCAATCTAGATTATACTACTAGTTAACTGGTGAATCACCCCTTTAAAGAAGGAAAGGCTAAAAATAAATAGGCTTTATCAGAAAGGTCTATATAAATATACCAGTAAATCCTCAGAGTAATGCTGCTCGGAGTCCTCTGTCAAAAGAAACTCCACAGATCTTTCCCACTATTTTGTACAGACGGGCTTCTGTATCAGACTTCCTGTTTTCAACTTAAATCACCAGGGCTAGGGCTTGAGCATGCTCAGTTAGCTCCAATCCCCCCCACACACCTGCTGTAATCTGAGCCCAGAGCTATGAGTGAGCAGGAAGAGACTCAGGCAGGAAGTCACACTAAGCTAATATGTCAGCTGCTATCCTAAACAAACAGAGCTTCTAGAGCTGTTTACTAAAGTATGGTAAAGCATTCTGCAGAATAAATATAGTGTTATAGCATGCACTATTGGCAATAAACTGCTTCGGTAGCTTTCCTTCTCCTTTAAAAGGATTCTGTCATCGGAAAACATGTTTTTTTCAAAACGCATCAGTTAATAGTGCTACTCCAGCAGAATGCTGCACTGAAATCCAATTCTCAAAAGAGCAAACAGATTTTTTTATATTCAATTTTGAAATCTGACATGGGGCTAGACATTTTGTCAATTTCCCAGCTGCCCCTGGTCATGTGACTTGTGCCTGCACTTTAGGAGAGAAATGCTTTCTGGCAGGCTGCTGTTTTTCCTTCTCAATGTAACTGAATGTGTCTCAGTGAGACATGGGTTTTTAATATTGAGTGTTGTTCTTAGATCTACCAGGCAGCTGTTATCTTGTGTTAGGGAGCTGCTATCTGGTTACCTTCCCATTGTTCTTTTGTTTGCCTGCTGGGTGGGAATGGGAGGGAGTGAGATATCACTTCAACTTGCAGTACAGCAGTAAAGAGTGATTGAAGTTTATCAGAGCACAAGTCACATGACTTGGGGCAGCTGGGAAATTGACAAAATGTCTAGCCCCATGTCATATTTCAAAATTGAATATAAAAAAATCTGTTTGCTCTTTTGAGAAATGGATTTCAGTGCAGAATCCTGCTGGAGCAGCACTATTAACTGATTCATTTTGAAAAAATTTTTTTTCCCATGACAGTATCCCTTTAAGTTTTCCTATTATGTCAAAATGGTGTAAATTTGGGGAAAACCTAAAATACAGGAAAGAAGAGATTGTCTTTGTGTGACTGGAAAAAAGCAGCATACATTTTGGAAAATTTATTATCAGCGCTCTACTGTATCATGAAAAATATTTAATACAACCTTTACCACGTACCGATGGCACTTTCTAAATATAATCAATTAAAAAAATATTTTATTTCATCTAAAATAATCAAGTAGCTTTGCACTCTCACCCTTTCAGCAATCTGTCTCTCTACATGAAAATTTGTGTTTGCTGACATTTAGATAGACAAATTGCTGACAGTGAAACCCACATGACCGTAAAACTTAAACCAGATTAATTCCCCCATTAGTTCCCCTTTAAGAATGATGGTAAAACGATCATGCTTTTGACTGTGTAGTAGCTAGTGGGACAGGAAACATAAATGTCAACTTTTCCTCTCCCTTTTTTCGTAGGATTTTCCACTACTCTCAGATACACCCAGTTACGTCCCCCACCACAAACCCTCTGTTTAAATCCAGAAGTGTTGACATGTCTGAGGAAATACTATTAGGATAGATAGAAGACTGGATGTTATGCGTGTCAACAAATATTTGGAGCTAGTGTCCCACAGTTAGTTTAAGCTTAATCATATCCACCGGGCATGGACTGACAACATGTGGATTCTGGCATATACCAGAGGGGCTGCTATAAGATTCCATAGACAGTTACTATTTATGGGACCTCTGGAGGCTGTTTGAAATGCCAGGGCCTATTTTGATTCCCAGTCCAGACCTGGTACCCATGGCACCATATCAATCAGGCAACCAGTTTTGGAAAGTTACACCAGGCCCCCCCCCCAAAAAAAAACTTTAGACCAGGGGCCCACTCTCAGTACTATTATTATTCCTCTCCTCACTCAACCTCTATTCTCCTAAGACTCTTTTCCTGTCACTGTCAGATGGGGTCTGCTACACTGTCTCAATGTACAATCAGACAGATACAGCTTTCATTAGCAAAATCATTCACGGACAATTTTAAAACCAACAAAAATGATGAATGTTTATTGGAGTGTTGCTCAGAATTAAATATTTTCATTGTTAAAGGAAAAAAAAAGGGGATGGAGATTCCTCTTTACCTTCTCTTCTCTCAATAAGATCATCACACATGTATAAGTAGGACTATTAGCACAACACAGTACAGCTGCCAATAGCTTTACCAGCCTGTGTTATTTGCCTGTGGAGCTTGTAGTCAAATGTGTGGAGCTTGCAGTCTAATGGCGTGGCGCTTGCAGTCTAATGGCGTGGCGCTTGCAGTCTAATGGCGTGCCTAATGGTGTGGGACTTGCAGTCTAAAGTCGTGGAGCTTGCAGTCAAATGGCGTGGGGCTTGCAGTCTAATAGCGTGCCTAATGGCGTGGGGCTTGCAGTCTAAAGTCGTGGAGCTTACAGTCTAATGGCGTGGGGCTTGCAGTCTAATGGCGTGGGGCTTGCAGTCTAATGGCGTGGGGCTTGCAGTCTAATGGCGTGGGGCTTGCAGTCTAATGGCGTGGGGCTTGCAGTCTAATGGCGTGGGGCTTGCAGTCTAATGGCGTGGGGCTTGCAGTCTAATGGCGTGGGGCTTGCAGTCTAATGGCGTGCCTAATGGCGTGGGGCTTGCAGTCTAAAGTCGTGGAGCTTACAGTCTAATGGCGTGGGCCTTGCAGTCTAATGGCGTGGGGCTTGCAGTCTAATGGCGTGGGGCTTGCAGTCTAATGGCGTGGGGCTTGCAGTCTAATGGCGTGGGGCTTGCAGTCTAATGGCGTGGGGCTTGCAGTCTAATGGCGTGGGGCTTGCAGTCTAATGGCGTGGGGCTTGCAGTCTAATGGCGTGGGGCTTGCAGTCTAATGGCGTGAAGCTTGCAGTCTAATGGCGTGCCTAATGGCGTGGGGCTTGCAGTCTAAAGTCGTGGAGCTTACAGTCTAATGGCGTAGGGCTTGCAGTCTAAAGGCGTGGGGCTTGCAGTCTAATGGCGTGGGGCTTGCAGTCTAATGGCGTGGGGCTTGCAGTCTAATGACGTGGGGCTTGCAGTCTAATGGCGTGGGGCTTGCAGTCTAATGGCGTGGGGCTTGCAGTCTAATGGCGTGGGGCTTGCAGTCTAATGGCGTGGGGCTTGCAGTCTAATGGCGTGAAGCTTGCAGTCTAATGGCGTGCCTAATGGCGTGAAGCTTGCAGTCTAATGGCGTGCCTAATGGTGTGGGACTTGCAGTCTAAAGTCGTGGAGCTTGCAGTCTAATGGCGTGGGGCTTGCAGTCTAATGGCGTGCCTAATGGCGTGAAGCTTGCAGTCTAAAGGCGTGCCTAATGGCGTGGGGCTTGCAGTCTAAAGTCGTGGAGCTTACAGTCTAATGGCGTGGGGCTTGCAGTCTAATGGTGTGGGGCTTGCAGTCTAATGGCGTGGGGCTTGCAGTCTAAAGGCGTGCCTAATGGCGTGGGGCTTGCAGTCTAATGGCGTGGGGCTTGCAGTCTAATGGCGTGGGGCTTGCAGTCTAATGGCGTGGGGCTTAGTCAGTGTCCCAAATCCTCACAAGTACAACAAAGGTTCCCCACAAGCACTACACTATCCTATTACTGCTTATACACACTCCATTAGTGCATCACAACTCAAGAACAAGAGCGCAAGGGTGTCCAAATGGGCGGCCCTCCAAGAACTGCAACTCCTACTATCCCTGACCTGCACTTGAAAAAGAGCTGGAGGGCCGCGGGAGGTCACATGACTATCAGTAGCTGGAGACGGGCACAGTCAGACCCGTGACTTTCCAGGTACTGATAGAGAGTAACACTCAGCATTCGTGTGGCCTGGGGACGCAGGCACTGGAGTTGTGGCCGACAGCTGGGACTCCTCAGCTCCAATAGGAGCTTCAATAGGAAGCCTGGTAACTCCGTTTACCTGAAGCGGGGAGAATCCTTGAGGCACTCCTCGAAATCAACAATCATCTTCATTTTCCTGGCCCAGCGACAAGGTAAAGTTTAAGTGGGAACTTGGCCCCACACGAAGCTTTAGTGGGCGAAACCGGGCTCAAAATAGGCGTAAACGGTGAAGGCCGCTGCGCTGCGCTCTAATTTGTCCGGTCTCGCCTTTCTTTATCCCACCGCTGCCAAACTACCTAGAGGTGCTACAGACAAATTCCACTTGGGCCCCGCCCATCGCTATCGCAACAGAGCTGACCGACAGCGCTATTAGCCAATCACGGAGAAGTAAAGGGCGTATTTGGTTGTCAAGGGGCAATAACAGGAAGTAGAACGAGTCACCCTGGAGGCATAAGAAGGGAAGGAGGTTTAAGAAGGGATAATAGTTCCCAGCAGGTCAAGTGTAGGTGTAAGGTTCCGAATAAAGCTTGGCATTAGTGATATCGTCACGTGTGCCAGACAGGAGGCGGAGCTCAGGGCCAAGAGCTGTGGTCGGTTTGACCAGAGCGCAAGGTTGTGTTTAGTTGATGAAAGACTGGCTGGCGTATGTGTAGTGTTTATACAGCATAGTCAGTACGTATAAGCGGCTACATACTGGCGGGGACAGGAACACACTGTAGCTACTCTAGTAAGGAGAGGCTATATCACAATGGCTACAGCTGTGGCATCCCAGCACTTTATATGCATTTAACATGGATGTGCAGCTAGAGCGCCGGCGCTAATCAAACTACCAAATCCATTTAAAAAGAATGCTGATATAACTAGCTGAACCATTGCTTATACACTGCTAGGGCCAGAGTGGATTGGTTAGAGGGAGAGTAAGGGATTTAGCATGTTGTGCTTGTGTAACTGAGATCCCCCTCTTGTAAAATATAAGGATATTATAAGTTACAGAGCAGCTTCATGACCATATAAAAACACGAGTGTTGTTATACAGGTCATGAAACTCCGAGGTAACTTCTAATATCCTCATATTTTGCAACAGGGGGTACTTTATTTATTAATACACAAGTTTCAATAACTCATGTGACACAAATGGCATCACTACTCACAGTTTATAACTGATGACATCACTAGTCACTGTTTTAAGAATATAATTTACAAGATATTCATGGCTTTTGTGTATTGTATATAATACACAAGAGCCATGAATATCTTGTAAATTAAATCCTTATAAACGATGAGTTCTGATGTCATCAGTTATAAACGTTGAGTTCTGATGTAATTTCTGTCACATGACTCACTGAAATTTGTGTAATATAATAAAGTACCCCCAGTTGCAAAATATGAGGATATTAGAAGTTACTGCGGAGTTTCATGACCTGTATAAAAAACAGTGGCGGAACTACCCCTCAGGGCCCCCCGGCAGCGCTGCTCGCCACTGAAATCCCCCCGGCAGCGCCGTGCGCCACTGAAATTTGGCCCCTACGGAGGGGGCAGGGGCCCATCTGTGCGTTGCGCACCAGGGCCCGTCCCCCTCTAGTTACGGTACTGATAAAAACACTCAGACTCTGCCTTCCGTAACTTATAATATCCTTATATTTTACAAGAGGGGGTACTTCATTCACTATATAATTTACACGAGGGGTACTTTATTCACTATGTATAGACACAGGGAATAGACAGCGTTAGGGGTAACATGTCAGTGATCAGAAATCTGCCCCATCTGTGCGCTGGTTAATGGCCAGTCATTCAGGAGAGGGTGGAGACTTCTTCATGTGCTTCGTGGCTTGAGAAAAGACCGTGAGAGGTCTGAAACGTTGCCGGGTGTTTGGGGTCAGAGCCTATGTCCGAATAAAGGCATTTTAAGACAACATACCAATGATTGGTGCCGTCTATTACTACAATTTGACTTCTTCATGTGCGACATACTCACGTGTTTGCCCAGTTTCAACCACACTACCTTGTTGAGGGGGATTTTGAAAGACCATCCTGTCCAATCAGATTGTAGTTGATATGGCCATATGAATTGTATTGATTGTTAAAAGTTTTCTTTAGATTTTATCATGACCTGTAAAATACTCAGAAAACAGCAGAGCTGAGAGTCCAATAATGAACAAGTTGCCAAGACTGATATTTATACACTAAGGAGCACAGCATTTAACAATTATTTTAAGTGCTCTTGTATAAAACAATTTTTACATCACCCACCCCATGGTTGTTTTTTTTACTCTCTGTCTCTGTTGGTATATGTCACTAGTGTGGTTATCGGTGATGAACCATGAAACACACACAAAACAGAATAATATTGACATACCTACTTAGAACATGTAGCAACCTGTCTGTATGCACAAGTGTTTATACAGTAACTAGTGTTCAAGCTCAGATCCATATGCTAGATGATATCATTAGAATAACTGCAGAACCCATTCAATGTGTACAATTTGTATAGAATTTATTATATCTACCACAATTTACTGTGATATGTTCTATAGTTCAGCATTTACATTAGGGTTGCCACATTTTAAAAAACAGGAATGCGGCAGGATGGCAGTGCCAGTGACATCCGAGGCGGGACTGATAACATCGGCGGTGGACCAGTGCTGTAAAGGTTCATGTCAATGATGCTCTGGGGCAGGACAATGACATAGTAGCCCGTGATTGGCCAAATCTCGCATAAAGCGGAGTACAGGACTGCCCAGTTTTCAGACTTTTGACAACCGGGCAGTGGTTGTAAAAACCTGACTGTCAGATTGTGCAGGATATTTTAACAACTATAGGGCATATTACGTCTAAGTGTAGAATGTGGTCACATGATAGACAGTTTTTAAAGTAGTGGATTATGATCATAATTGATCCAGCTCTTACTCTCAGGAAAAATGGAGGGATAAATACAGAGACCACAATCTTTTGTTGTGCCCATATTATGAATAAGTCAGCACCAATCAATGAATATTTACCGGTAATTTACTGCTAGAAGGAATAAATGTTTTGTGTTATGACTGCACAGCCTTTCTCCCAGGGTCTTATAGTGGTCATACACTATTAGATCTTAACCCAATATGCCCACTCATGGCAGGGCGATATCTGGTTAATCCGAATGTTCGGCCCTGTGGCCAAATGATCAAATTATAATAATGCGAATGGGTGCCGACAGGTCGTAGGACCGCATCAACTAGCCAATGCAGTCGTGGATCGAAGAAAAGATCTTGCCTGGTTGATATCTGCCCGTTTCTTGGCATATCTATCGGGGGACCCATCGGAAGACCCCACACAAGGGCAGATAAGCTGTAAAGAGTAATTCAGGTATATGCATTTACAAGTTACTGGTACTGCTTAGATATGGATAATGAATACATAATAGCCGTCATTTTAATTTCATTATTGAATTTATGAGGTACAAGATTTAAAGGGATGAAAAAAAAACAGATTCAAGGGATTATACCATTGTTTATAAAAGTTTTTTAATATTTAGTATGAAAAGTTTTCATCTTGACATGTCAGCATGGCTTCACAGAGCTATTTTTGCAAAATGAAATTCGGAAATCAAGATCAAACTGTCACAGGGGGCTCTTTAATACAACTTTTAAAAACCCTAAGAAAATAGAAATCAATGGAGGGAACACCAACCAGGGAAATGTTTAGCATGATAAAGTTTGAGGTGCAATATCTGAAATTCACAGAGGTGTTTATTTTGTGTGGTTACTGTGATAGGATTACCAATGTGTCGTGCAACTCCTAGAAACAGGTGTTACTTGTGACATGTGTCTCTCTGGCACTAATAGCCAAATATGTCAGCACCATACAGATATCTAGCCACCCAGTTTCTTGTCTGGCCACAAATTTTCTTGTGTATTGCTAGGCTTAGTAAGGCCTGAAGTTGCTTATGTTTTCGTTTATTAGGCACATTTGTATTTTTATGTTGATTTACCCTTTAATATTCAGAGATAACCCTGCCAATTATCACAGCGAATCCGCAGAAACTGCCCACTGGAATGCCTTTAATAAGAGAGAACAGATGATGATTTTGTGCTCTAAGTAAGGTATTTGTAGTCATTTAATTGATGCCCCATTTACCTCTATCAACAACTCCATCAGCTGTAAGGAACTTTTTTTTACAAAACTGCAACTACTTGGATATTTAAGTCCTGCATATCTTTCAGTATAAGATCAAAAACCACTGAAATACACACAGCATATCTATATGCCATGTAGCCTACTTTTAAATTGAATGTATTCGAGATTTTATATACTAATATTACTATAGCAATACATGAGCAATATTTACTATAGTAGAGCTTCTGAAGCAACCCCACAGTTATTACCAGTGAGGGGTAACAACAGTACATATATTTAAAATGCATTTAAAAACAAAACCTTCAATATTTTGGAGAGAACAGCCCTGTAATTGTGTTATGAATATGTCTGTGCAGTTCTTTCACCCCTGAGATAAAATAACATGGCAGTCTGGGGTTGTTATGACGCCGCCTAGTGGCAAAAAGATATAAAATAAATAAACATGCCACAATTTATTTTGTCATTTATTGACTTCATACAGATTACAGGATGTTTCAGTAGTTTAGCAGCACATGTTCACACAGCCTCAGTTATCAGATACCTGCAAAACTGTGTTTCAACCCAAAAAGGATAATATACAAAGGAAAAATGCAACTCTAATTAGATAGTTCATATACCTTGACTACATATAATACAATGTCAAATAGAACATATATAGTCAATGATGCAGCCTAAGTCCAACAAATCTTTTCAACTGTAAGCTTCACATCAATATCTATCAGATTGGTTTAGCTCACTTATTATCCTCTGCATGTTGTAACAAACACTTGATAGCCTAATTGACTTATAGTGAGTCAGGTGGCAGTGTTCTGGATTTTTTTCCCAAAACAGAGGCTTCATCTGCCATAAGTGCTTTGGGATCGATTTTTAGTGGTCTAAACCATATTAACAAAAAGTACTTTTATACATACTGATTGGATTACGGGTTTTGTGCGTGCCACTACAGTTTATTCTGTCTATTAAAGGAGAACCAAACCCAGCATGATCATCACACTGATTTAAAGTCTTTAACTTTCTGTACAATGATCTGAGTACTTGGAGAACCAAAACCCTTAATTATAAAAACCCCTACCCTACATAGACCCCCTCCATGCTCCCCCCAGCCTAGATGTTACCCCCGGTAAATGCCCCTACCTCTTTACTTACCCCTCAGTGCAGGGGGGAGCATGGAGGGGGTCTATGTAGGGTAGGGGTTTTTATAATTAAGGGTTTTGGTTCTCCAAGTACTCAGATCATTGTACAGAAAGTTAAAGACTTTAAATCAGTGTGATGATCATGCTGGTCAAGGTTCCCTCTATGACACCAGCAAACACAGCAAATTGCGTTGTGCGCAGAAAAAGTATGTATACACTTTTGTACTTACTCAGGCTTCTGTTCACATTGAGAGTAATAAGAGAGGGAGTTTCTGGTCACTTCCTTTTATATTAACAGATTTCATTTAATACCTGTCTGGATAAATTCTCCACATACATGACCAAAATTTCGCTCTATGGATAGCAATATGAGTAATACTTAACTCAGAGTAACATTCTTAATATATAAAAAAAAACATAGAAAGTAAGAACCTTTCTGATTGGTTTGTGTTAACAAGCATTTGGCCAATATTTCAGTTTCAAAACATGATTTTTTTTCTGTTTCTGTACATTTTTCCCAATAAATTCTCTTTAAGGAAAACATCAGGAAAAGATAACTGTGCAATATGTGATTCAAGGTGTACTTCAGTATGTCCTGTCTTAAAAACCAATATTTTGCTGATGGACAGCATTTTTTTTTTAAGAAACATTTCAAAAACTTCACAAAAATACAGATATATATATATTTTTTAAATAGCATTGATCTTAGAATCTTATACTTGACTTTTGTTACCAGTGCTGGTTTGTGTTTTTTTTTTAAAAAAAAACCACACATTTAAACCAACTGGCCAACATACACCAAATATTATTATTTAAATGGAAAATAATAGTGTGTATAGTAACTCTGCGTTTGCAAACTAGTTCTTTTAACCATAATACTTTATGATTTCTTGGGCAGTATATGCCAGACGAACCATTGAATCAGTAATGGAAAAGAAATGGTTGCTGAATTAAAGAGTCTGACAACATTGGCAATTTTTTTTCTCTATGCTTCATTTGAGTCCAATTTGCAAATCAGTGCACTGGTGTGCCAATAAAAAGGCCTTCAGCAAGCAATGTAATCATTCCACTTAGATGATTGAGCCACAGCTGGTCAGGATGAGCTGAAAACAAATAGAAAGATGTGTGAATAATGACGGAACCCCACGGTGCGGCTCGAGTTCTTCCCTATCTCTCAAAAGCAGCTTGGTTTAATTATATTATACAAACACAATGAAACATTAAAAGGATATTGTCATGGGAAAACATTTTTTTTTTTTTTTTCAACATGCATCAGTTAGTAGTGCTAACAGATTTTTTTTACATATAATTTTGAAATCTGACATGCGGATAGACATATTGCCAGTTTCTCAGGTGCTCCAGTCATGTGACTTCTGCTGCACTGCAAGTTGGAGTGATATCTCCCCCTCCCTTTTTCCCCTCAGCAGCCCACCAGCAGAACAATGGAAAGGTAAACATATAACAGCTACCTGGTAGATATAAGAACAACACTCAATAGTAAAAATCCAGGTTCCGCTGGGAGACCTTCAGTTACATTGAGTAGGAGAAACAACAGCACAGGGTGGAACTGCTTTCAGGCAGGCTGGCTCTTTCTGAAAGCACATGGCCATGCAAAATGACCTGAGATGGCTGCCTACACTCCAATATGACAAATAAAAAAATACACTTGTTGGGATAGGAATAAAATTTTACATGGTAGTGTGAATTATTTGCAGTGTAATTTAGAAATAAAAATGAAATCAGAATCTCTTTAAATAGATAGAACCTTCCAGAAGACTTGTTTCCCCTTGTTCTATGACAATACTGTCCTACTGTTTGCATTAAATCATATTTATATTAATATTTTAAATAATTAGCTCATTAGAGATCCTCAGTTAGCTCAATGGCACAACTATGATCATGGCAAAGCACCCAAAACCACTTATTTTGTCAACTTATCTGCAACTACTTTAGCCCATTTACAAAGAGGTACTTCGTAAAGGACTTCCTTTTACACACACCCATCATTTTTTTTTTTTTTCCCAAAATTTTGGATGTAAATAAGCTAGTTATGAAATGGATAATGGGTAGACATTTTTCAAGAGGTGGTTTTTCCAAAATTTTGGATGTAAATAAGCTAGTTATGAAATGGATAATGGGTAGACATTTTTCAAGAGGTGGTCTTGGCACTATATCTAATACACCTTTGGTTTCATCCATACAATTAGTGGATGATGTTTATAGTATGGTAGAATCTAATGCTCTTTGCACCCAAGATAATATAACAAATGAAAAATGGTCAGATCAATTATTTACTTTTAGGGAACAAGCCTGTATTGCTCATACACGTTCTAATTTCTGTCCGATACAATCTAGATGTCCTAGTATGAAACTTGTTGAGGCAGATTGTTTAATGGCCAAGAATACATTCCGTAGAAAATATAATAATCTTAACAAAGAAGAATTTAAAGCCTTAGGGTCAGGGCACACAGGCAGATTTGGGGAGATTAGTTGCCCGGCGACAAATCTCCCGGAACCGCATGCCTTGCCTTCCCGCCAGCTAAAATGTGAATCACCGGCGGGATGGCACTCTTGAGTGATTCGTTTTCTGAAGTTGCCAGAAGTTTCCTCGTCAGGCAACTTCGGCAAACAAATCGCCATCCCGCCGGTGATTTACATTTTAAAGCTGGCAGGGAGGCAGTTTGGGGAGATTAGTTGCCCCGAAGAAGAGAAGATTTGTCTATAACTGCCTTTTGCTTGGGAGGAGCCCTCGGCTAAGAGGATACCACTAAGTCTTAGGGGCATATTTATCAAGGGTCGTATTTCAATTTGAAAAGCTTTGAAATTCGAATTCAAAAAGACCAACCAAAATTAAGTCAAAGTTTTTTTTTTGGTAGAATAGGTCAGTTTTCGTTCAAATAGGTCCATATTCGGCCGAATTCTAATCGTACGAATCGAAAGAATAGCGCATTCGATTGAATTCGAATCTACGTTTTTCCCAAGAAGACATTTGATTTTTCAAAGTCCACCAATTGAATCCAAATAGGTTCTAGGAGGTCCCCCCATAGGCTAAAACAGCAATTCGGCAGGTTTTCGATGGCGAATGGTCGAAGTCGAATTTTTAAAGAGACAGTACATGATAAATTTAGATATTCGAATTTTCTAATTTTTTTCAAATTCAAATCTAATTTAGACTATTCCCTATTCAAAGTACACAAAAAAATAGCTCGAAATTCAATTTTTTTTTTAATTCGAAAATCCACCTCGACCTTTGTGATAAATCTGCCCCTTAATGTGAGAGAACCAAGGTGACAGTTCTGGGCAGACAAGGGAAGCGTAACATATGACAGGAGAGATGTGGAACAGGAAATTTGCTTTATAAACTTAAATTGTTTGATTTGGCAAAATACATATTTTTGGATCACAATAGACGTTAAGTCATAGTATTCTAAGGGCATTACAGCCAATTTTCTTACATCAAATGAGGGCTTAACCTCTTACTTTATATATTTTTTATGGCTGTAGATTTTCTTTTGTCAATGACGTCACGCGCCTGGTGCAAAAATTTAAAATATAAACCCTTCCAGGTCACGGGTTCAATGCCCGATTGTAGGGTTTGTTTGGAACATTCCTGGGTACGTGATAATTCCTGTTGTATCTCGACCTTGCTTCTAATCTGCCTGCCTTTTAGACTTCTGCCTGGATATTGACCACAATTACGCATGTTCCTATTGGTACCGTGAACTTGGACTGTAACCCCTAAAGCTTCCCCCTTGGTCTTGACCACTCCCACTGGTAGCTGATAGGCCCCCTAACATTTTCTTCTGACTTTTTATTATTTATCTTTCTATTCAGACCCTCTCCTATTCATATTTAAGTCACTTATTAAAATCAATGCAAGGGTGCTAGGGTAATTTGGACCCTAGCAATCAAACTGCTGAAAGTGCAAACTGAAGAGCTGCGAAATAAAAAGCTAAATAGCTCAAAAAACACAAATTCTAAGTCCCCGTATCAGACAAACGAAACGTTTGCTTGCTTTTGAATGCGAATGGGCTAAATAAATCACCTATTTACACACAGCAATTTTTGGAGTGTTTCTGGATTTTTTCTACTATTGACTACAGTTCCCATACAAGGAAGGGGATTTCTGGTCGAGCACCCACCTCTTTCAACAAATGGAAATTCTACAGGTAGAGCACTCCACTATCGTGCAACCTGTATCAGTCAAGTGCATTTTATTTTCATTTACACAAAATCAGACTCATGGAGAGTTTCAGTGTATAGGGCTAAATGCTAATGTACAAACCTTCGGTCTATGATATCTTGCATCTCTTCATCTTCATCCTCATCAATTTCCCCAGCCAGTTCCTTTGCAATCAGCTGCCTGGCCAGTTTAATATTCATGCCTTCATTATAATGATGTTTTCTTTTCGTTTCAAATTCCTTTCTTTTTTCTAAGTGAGAAGCAGAACTACTTTACTTTAAAATATATTAAATACATATGTACAGAAACATATATTAAAAGAATGTGAAAGCTACACTCCCACTCTTTTAATAGTTGGCTGCCGAGGACCAACAGCTATAATACATACAATAGAGGTGGTCCACGCCAATATCCATTTAGGGGTAGAATGACACTACATTGCTAAGCATTATTTAGCACCGATTACCACAATGAATTTTAAATGAAACAACTCAGATGCAGTTGAACTGCAGACTTTTAATTCAGTGGGTTGAACAGAAAGATTGCATAAAAATGTGAGGAACTAAAGCCTTCTTTTTTTTTTTTTTAACGTAATCCCTTCATTTCAGAGAGAGGGTGGTGGTGGTGGTGGTAGTGGTGGTGTGTGTGTAAAAAAAATCAGTCATTAAGTTTACTTTAGATATGCCCGGGTACCCACAAAAAAATGGAGTGGGTATCTATGCGAGAAGTAGCGACACTCAAAGGGCTTATTTTCATGCAAACGAAATAAATAATTTATTGAACTTAACATTTCGATCCTTTACTAGGATCTTCATCAGGATATTAAGGACATTGAAACATTTTGAGCCTTAAGCTTATGTTTTTAAAATGGCAACCAAGTTCGGGAGTTTTATTTTGAAAGTAAAGTTGCAGGTAAAACTTAGTCCCTTTGTAAAATGTAGAATTCTTAATGAATCAGATGAAAATTGAAGGTAGAACTGGCCATACCTGGGATGACGTAGTTGGCCACTTTAAATATATTGCAATATATGGACAATCTCGGTTTTATTTAAAGAGTAAGGCATTTTTAGTAGCAGTATGCATAAAAAGGTTTCAATATCCTTAATATATTGATAATGGGTTGAGTGCGGAGGACCTCTTGTATTTGTCTACGTGAATTTTATGGTCACAACCGCATTGCACCCATGCTCAATGTTTTTAAAAATTAGTGGTGAGCATAACTTTCACCTGTTTTTTATATTTATATATATATATATATATATATATATATAGATAGATAGATAGATAGATAGATAGATAGATAGATAGATAGATAGATATATATATAGATTTATTTATTTTTTCCCCCCACTCAGCCAGAGGTAGACAGGGATCTGAAAAAAAATAAATATAGACCATGACTTTAAATTCAGATGCAAAGGGGCAATATTTATATCAGTACTAGTCTGCTTCAATCAATTTTTTTACAGTGCATTAGTAGTGCCCTAGCTTTTAGAAATATTATATTTATTTTAGCCTACAATCTCAACCTAACATTTTACCCTTCTGGCATGAACCACAAATTAAATACAGGTATAGGACCCGTTATCTGGAAACCCATTATCCAGAAAGCTCCAAATTACAAAAAAGGTTGTCTCACATAGACTCTATTTTATCCAAATATTTTTATAATGATTTCCTTTTTCTCTGTAATAATACAACATTACCTTATACATGATCCAAACTAAGTTATAATTACTCCTTATTGGAGGCAAAAACAGCCTAATGTTTTTATTTAATGTTTACATGATTTTCTAGTAGACTTAAGGTATGAAGATCCAAATTAAAGAAAGATCCATTATCCAGAAAAACCCAGGTCCTGAGCATTCTGGATAACAAGTCCCATACCTGTATCTCAAAAATACAATTTTAATGACCGTGTTTCAACAATTTTAAAATTATTTGTAAATGTATTGCTGAGTATCACTCTGTCCTTTGCTATCTTTTTCCAGTCTGTCTGACAACAGAAATAATGTAGCTGAAATCAGATTCCCTCTAGGAAGACTAATTCCCACAATGCCTTGCATGCTTCCATGATACTATACAGGCCTGCTTAGTATGGTCAACATATTTTACCACAAAAATATTTAATAAGGAATAAAGTAAAGTTCCCATGGTTGGAGAACAACAGCACCAGCTAGTTTGGAGGAAGTGACTGAGGCATGGCTCTTTAAAAAATAAAAATCTTACCGTAAATGTAAACAGATACTTTAGTTCCATATATTACAGATATGTTTAAATTTACATTATGCCACAACATCTTACTATACAATGTATATGTTTAACTATAAAAGACAAAATAATGACTTAGCATATCACTACATAAAACTTGCTTTCACAACTTGCTGAAACACAAGGGAATAATAGCTGCTTTCCCAGTACCTCTTTCCTCTGGTGTCAGCTCCTCCTCCTCCTCCTCATCGCTGCTGTCACTCTGAGCCAAGAATTTAGGATCTGTTCCTTCTGCTGCTGCTAATCTGAAAATAATTGTACACACTTTTTAATTCAGAAATGTTTGCTTAAATATATCTGTTGGTTTTCTAATAAAATATCTGTTGGTTTACCACTACAAAACATGCACCTTAGATGTGGTTAAGAGGTGTGCATAATGTAAAATTAAGGGGCAGATTTATCAAGGGTCGAATTTCGAATTGCTAGTTATTTAAAACTCCCACACACTCAAAATTCGATCAAAATTTATTTAAGAAAATTAATTTTGTGAACTGAAATCGACCCGAAATTCAATCAGAATTTTAAAAACTTGATTCGAGTTTTTTCTCTGAAAAAAACTTGAATGAAGGCTGCAAACAACTCCAAATTGATCCCTGGACCTCTCCCGTTAACGTAAACAGCAATTTGGCAGGTTTTAGGTAGCGACTAGACGAATTTGAGTTATTAAAGGGCCAGAGTATGATAAATCTAGAAAATCTAATTTTTTGAAAAACTCAAATCGAATTTGAATAACTCCCTAGTCGAATTTGACAGTTTTGACCATAAAAAAAATTAGAATTTCGAATTTTCAATTTGACCAATGATAAATCTGCCCCTAAGACTCCGCACCTACTCTTAAACTACAGAAGTTAACACATAAACCTAGTGGTGTTAAACCTTTTTTCAAATTTGGTATATGTACCATTTACGTTTCGAACCATGACAGAATTGAAACAGAATTACCCAAGCATAAAAACACAACAGATAAAATATGGTAAAATGCCACCTTGGAAGTTATAAAATAACAGGTTTTATAGTTAGAGATTATGTGAAGATTTGCCTCACTTTTCCGCTAGAACATCTGCAGTTAGGTCTTCATTTGATTCCGAATCACTCATTGCTCCTTCATCATCATCTCCAATCATCCTTTGAAGAAGAAAATAAATCCATCACTTCATAGATATACAGTACTTTCCCCAAAAACCCTTGTGATTCAACATTTGCTGTGTAAAATTAAATTAAAATATTATGCATATTTTGAGGCTGTTCTCCAGTATATAAGACTGAAGTAATCTTGAAATTATCCATAACAGTAAATCATTGTCCTGCCTTAGACTGTAAAATCTACCTGGCAGTGGTGGGACATCGGATTCTCCACCTCTCGGATAATCCGTGTCGTGTGGCCCTAAAGTTATAGGCTGATTTTAAAAGTGGCCACTGCTGCATAGAGCAAAGGCCCTTGCCTACTGGAGGTTAAAGCACAAGTGTATACAATTGAATGCAAGAACATTTCCAGCATGAATCCTACCCTTGCCCTATAAATATGTAATAAATACATAGAGAACTCCCTTAGAGTGGGGGGTAACCAATTTTGATGTGATTGCACCAATGCATGACAGTTCACAATGCAAACTGTACGGTCGAATCATTGTGGGTCTGGCCAGCTAAACAAAATATAATCAGGAAAGATAGAACAAAAGTGAAACATTAAAGTAAAAAGAATTTATAAGCCAAGCTTTATGAAGAGAAGTGTAAGGAGGAAGCACTGCATATTGTACACAGAGAAGTAAACAGTATATTAATTATTTTTGTGGCAAAAAGCGTGGTTAAATTACCTGTGATATGGGGTGCTGGGTTCATCTATTTTCATTAACCCATAGTCTTTGTCAGAAGGGTGATAAGTAGCAAGAATATTCATTTCATCCCATTTTTGGGACTTTTTACTGAAACAAAGCACATATATTTTCAATTTTTTTTTCTTAAATTCTCTCCTTCCTTCTGAACGCTCCCTAAAAACCAAGCTGTTTAGGGAAGCTTTTCAATGTCTCTTAATTAATCATGCATTCATGTATCACCACTTTGTTTTTGTAATCCTCATGTTTCAAATGAACACAAAACCATTTAGATTGTAAAATCTGGTGAGTAAGGCCCTTTTATCCTATTCTTGTCTGTGAACCCTTGTTTGTTAGATTTTGCACAATCCTTGTTCATTATAAATAATGTAAAGCTCTCTGTAATTTGCTGGCACTATATAAATAAATACTTATGACAGCTATTAATCAAGCAAAATATCAAAGTCTATTGTGATACTAAGATTTACAATATGGACAGGTATAAAGCCTGTTATCTAGAATGCTTGTGATCTACATGCACTACAAGCTCAACTGGGAAGAGAAAAAATAGACACCCGGAAACTGGAGGAGTTGATATTTGAACTAGGGTTGCACCGAATCCACTATTTTGGATTCGGCCGCACCGCCGAATCCTTCCTGAAAGATTTGGACGAATACCAAACCGAATCCTAATTTGCATATGCAAATTAGGGGTGGGAATGGTAATACATTTTTTACTTCCTTGTTTTGTGACAAAAAGTCATGCAATTTCCCTCCCGTCCCTAATTTGCATATGCAAATTAGGATTCGGTTCGGCTGGGCAGAAGGATTCAGCCGAATCTGAATCCTGCTGAAAATAGCTGAATCCTGGCCAAATCCCGAATCGATTCCAGGATTCAGTGCATTCCTAATTTGAACCCAGACTAACAAAACCAGTCTCCCAATTCCACTCTCTCTTGAACAACCCCGGGGAGCCTGTTTTAGATAAATTATATGAGAAATGGAAAAAAGACATTCCCCAACTAACCCCTGAAACACCCCCACCCCAGGTAGACCTACCTCCCTCCTCCCCCCTGGAGAAATGCCCCATACTTTATACTTACCCCTCGGCGCAGATTCTGCCAGCAGAGTTCCACACATCCATCTTCTGGGTCAACGGTAAGCTGACTGGGAGATCATTATTTTGGCACATGTGCAGTTGGAGCAGTTTGAGACAACTGTGCATGTGCGGAATTACACGGAAATTGCCGAGCTCCCAGTCAGCTTACCGAAGACCCGGAAGATGGATGCGTGGAACTCCACTGGCAGAATCTGCACCGCTGAAAATTTGTATTTTGTTGGCAATGTGGAAAATGCTAGGTTAAAACTGTAATTATATTAATACAAAAAATATAAAGTTGCGGTTTTACTTTAATTTAAATTGTATATCCATCTACAAACTAGCTAAACAGGTGTATAAATTAAGACGTATAAGTCAAAACAATAAAAACATGGGAATAGGTATTTGAAAAAAAATGTCTTCTAAACTGGTATCTTCCATAGCAAAAAAAACCTACATCCTCAATGCCTGAGGAAAACAGCACAACATATAGGGGTAAAACATCTGAATAGTTTCTGACTGGAGCAAACCCTAACATGTGTATTAAATATATCCACATACTACATAAAAAATTGTGTTTGCATTTTTGCTTTAAATGAATGTGTTAACAGCTTCTGGCACAGTAAGTGGCAATGGAGCATGCAGAGACAGCACTAAAACAGTAGACTGTGTGAATTTATCACTTAGGCAAGCCTTCAAAATGTACTTCAAAACACTTCAAAATTTGATTTAATTGTGTCAGACAAAGACAAGCAATACCCATTAAATCAGGAATGGAGGCAAAACACAAGAGGGCGCAGTAAGGTTTACATCTTGGTTTGTGTACTGCTCTGCACAGCAAATCTTAACGATTGAATTTTTCTTTTCATAGCACTGTTGATATTCTGAGATAAGCAATGCTTTTATGAAGATTAAAACACAATACTGACATTTTAGGGCAGAGACACACGTGGAGATTCAGGGAGATTAGTCGCCTGGCGACAAAGCGCCTCTTCTTCGGGCCACTATCTCCCTGAACTGCCTCCCCGCCGACTATAATATAAATCGCCGGTGGGGTGGCACTCAGAGCGTTTTTGTTTTCTGTAGTCGCCTGAGGTTGCCTCACGAGGAAAACGGAGCGCTCCGAGTGCCATCCCGCCGGCTATTTGTCTCAGAATATCAACAGTGCTATGAAAAGAAAAATTCTAGTTGGCAGGAGGGCAGTTCGGGGAGACAAATCGCTCTTCTTCGGGCGACTAACTTCCATGGATCTTCTCGTCTGTCTCTGCCCTTAAGAGGTCTGAATGTTTTTGAAGTGTGGGAGGAAACCCACACAGACAATCAGTAACGTAACTAGAGGGGGACGGGCCCTGGTGCGGGACGCGCAGCCAGGCCCCCCTCCGTACGTGATTTTCGGCCCACATTTCAGTGGCGCACGAGCTGTCGGGGGGCCCTGAGGGGGTGCGGACCCTGGCCCGCTCGCACCCCCTGCTCCCCCGGTAGTTCCGCCACAGCAGACAATAAAACATCCAACTGGAGTAAAAGCAGTGAAAACAACTTTTAAATTGTCACACATTTCTGCGACAGAGAGGGATGGAGCTCAGGTGTGAAGAAATGATATAAACATATGGCATATACTGGACCCATCACTAATCCTATGCCAAGAACATCCAGTTTGGGTGCTGACTGAAGGAAAGTTGCAGCAACCAGGACCAAAGATCTATTATGAGATCAAATAAGATCTCCACATGAAAATAGGTGCGTGTACATGTGATTAGCATGACATCTATAGGAATGGAGGCCCCAAATACATACATGCATATACATGAGGAGCTCTGAAAGCTGGCAATAACACTGCAACACTTTGAGGGCGTTATTTAGCGAATGTAGACAAGCACGATGCAGGGGACGCGTCTGAAAAGCAGCATGTTTGGTTGCCCAGGGTAACCAGCCTGTAGCAGCGCAGGCCAGTATGATGCACCAGCCAGTGGGAAACCTCATGGTGCAACGCCTACAGCACACACATCCTTCCATGCCGTACCCTGCACCTCATACAACCCATCAACAAGAGCACAGTTATACTCAATAGCGAAACTACAACTCCCAGCATTCCCTCAGAATCCGGTCAGGGGACGGCGTGACCCACAAGTCGTATTATATAATATACTAAGGCCTTAATACTCCATGAAGCTATAAGAAAGAATGAGTATAACATACTAGCATATTGAGACTGGTAGCAAAGAGAGTATATTTGCCTTGCAGTCTGTCACCAGGTTCCGAACAAAACTACAAGTCTGTGCTACGACTTCCTACCTCTGATCTTCGTCCCGGTCTGAAGCCGCCTCTGGCTTACTAATGACACACACCCCGTGCCTCTCAGAACCTTTATTCTTTAGAATGCCTTTAACGGGCCTCTGGATCTGCGCCGCCATGTTCCCAGAGTTACAAACCGGTACTGAGTACTCCCCCAGAACAAGATCACCCCCACCCACCTTCTGGCGTCACCCGATGCGTCATTATGGTCAAAACTACGTCACTTCCGCAAGAATTTTGGTTTGTTTTGAAAAGCGCTAGCAACTTCCGGGTGCTACTGTCAGTTTTTTGGGTTTTTTTTAGGATTATGAAAGATACTGTCTGTGGGTGTTCCACAATGCTTCTAGATACAAGAGATGAGCAGTAGCCTACGATGTATAAAATCATATAAAAGTGGGAGGATTATAAACGTAAACAACAAAAAAGACTTGCAGAATATCAAGCGCTAACACACTTAACATGGATGTGCACCTTAGTCGCACAAATCAAGATCTTGAAATAAAACTTACAAAGTTGCATCATAATAATTCATAAACTACGCAGCAACTTTTCTGAAAGGAGTCACCTTCAAGTTAACTTTCAGGGGCATGTTTACTAACATTGGAGATAAATATCTGGAGAGATTTCTGGAGATGTTGCTCATGGCAACTAGGGTTGCTGGGGCCAGTATTACAAATTTACTATCAACATAGCTACAGGTAAATTTGTAATGTCCCTAACTAAAGCCATTGGCCGGCCCCAATCTGCTCAGAATTTACCTTTTCTTCGCCGCCTGGCCAATTGCACGCTGCAACTCCGCCCCTTTGATGTCACACCCACCCCTTTGACATCACTCCCCATCCTTTTTACCGCCCCCAGCACCGGCCGGTGCAAATTTTATTGAATGGTGGCAACCCTGATGGTAACCAATCAGTACTTTAAATTTAAACAGCCATCTATAAGTTAGAAAACAAAAGTAAAGATGGGCAACATCTCCAGAAATCTCTCAAGATATTTATCTCCAATGTTAGTAAACATGCCCCTCAGTATGTTATAGAATGATTAATTCTAAGCAACCTTTCAATTGGTCTTAATTTTTTCTTCTAGTTTTTTAATTACTTGTCTTCTTCTCTTTCCAGCTTTCAAACTGACCCCATCTAATAAACAAATGCGCTTTAAAGCTACACATATATTGTTATTGCTACTTTTTATTACTCCTCTTTTTATTCAGGCCCTCTCCTATTCATATCCCAGTCTCTTATTCCAATCAATGCATGGTCAATAGGGTAATTTGGACCTTAGCAACAAGACTGCTGAAACTTGCAAACTGGAGAGTAGCTGAATAAAAAGCTAAATAACATAAAAACCACAAAGAAGTAATGAACAAATGTTACTGGTTGTTAATATATTTTATTACATTATTTATTTCAATTCACACTCATAAATTCAATTGAAACATATAAAAAGAAACTCAGTTACTGTATAAAGTTGTTGGTTTAAAAAAAATCAATTAAATGCAATATTTTACTTAAAGTGATACTGACACTAAAAAAACTACTTTTTAAAATTTGAATGTAAACTAAAAGTTACCTATAAGCCACGCTGATTGCTTTTTTGCGGAGAGGTAATTGTTGATTTCTAAACCTTACTGTTTTGCCAACCTGACTGTCCCATCTCAGCCTGTCAGTTAAAGCTTTCAATGCTATCGGACTCCTGCTGCACAAATATGGCAGCCCCCTCATAGAGGAATTTGGGGCATCAGACAGGTAATGTAAAAGCATTGTGCAAATACTTTATGGCAAAGTTATAAGTAGCTTTCAAAGGCAATATTATGATAGATGTAAAAAAAAAAGAATTTAATTTCTGGTGTCAGTATCTCTTTAAGTAAATTGTATTTGATACAGAGGAATGCAATGAAAACATCATCTAAGCAATACCACTCAATTGTTCTAAATTATGGGTGCTGTCCCTAACAGTTCTGCATCTCACAAATTCCAATAATGCATGTAAACTCTGCCAAGCTGTTTTCAAGCACCAAAAAGAAGGCAGCACAAGTCATCATTCCAAAGTATCCAATGGCCTTCTGTCTGAAAAATAAAGGACAATTCTCCATACTAATTCTCCTTGAATGAAAACTAATCCCTAAAACTGCTATATTTTATATACCGTACTGACCTTAATGCACCAGCCTAAAGTTTTAGCTTCTTAATAGCAGCAATGATCCAGGACTTCAAACTTGTCACAGGGGGTCACCATCTTGAAAAGTGTCTGTGACACTCACATGCTCAGTGGGTTCTGATCAGCTGTTGAGAAGCTAAACTTTGAAGACATTGCAAATTATCAAGCAGAAAATTATCAATCAGTCCCTAAGCTCAGTAAGTGACAGCAGCACAGAGCATGTGCAATGAATAAGCATAAAAGAAGATGGGGAGCTACTGGGGCATATTTGGAGACACGGATCTTTACTGCTAAAGGGCTGTGGTTGCCTTGGCTGGTACAGAAGCCCAAAACATAATGTACAACATTTCTAGCCTACTTCTTTAGTTAAGCCTTTAACCAACAACCCCCCCCCCGCTGCTTTTGACTTTGTGGATCATAAGCTCCTTTGCGACATACCTTTCTAACCACTCCTTCACTGTCTGTTGACTAAAACCTTCTCACTATTTGTCAGGTATCTCAAGGCTCTAACCTTGGACCAGTTCAGCCTAACTCCTGACCCTAGTCTCCAAATCTCTCAGTAATAATGCTTCACCTTACATTTCAAATCTTATCTCCAGATACATCCAAATCGACCATGTGGCTCTTCTAAAGACTTTAAATTTTCCAATAGCCTAGTAACCACCTATCATGCACACCTACAGGGCTTTAGCTCCCTTCCTGTGATACACTCTTGCTATAGCCTGGATTGGAAATGTAAACAACACTCCAGTCTAAAGGATGATCTTACCTCTATTTAAATGTCACAGACAGAACCAGCTCTCAGTTGCGTGCTGAGTTTAGTATATTGGTTATGATATTGGCAGTGGGACAAGTGCATTAATGCAATTTGTCAGTTTTGCTGTTTAAAGAGTTATTCCTGTGTTTGGGACTGACACAGAAGGCCAGTTAAGAGACTGTTATGAAACTGGATATGTTAATCCTTCATAGTGGACTTATAGAGTTCAGCAGATATAATGTAGTAGTTGGATAAACCAAGTGCTGGAGGCTGATATAAAATAACAGTTGTGGTACCTCATGGTGAGGCTATTCCTATTGTATAGGCTGATATAGTAACATAATAAATCTATATCATAGGATAAAGCTGTCCATCTGTGTAGATCTCTGCTAAAGGTCCTAAATATAGGCACCTCACCAGAAGGACTTCCTCTGAACAAATGCCCACAGCCACAAACTGTCTGTAATGGATTCTAACTCACCTTCCAAAGATGGCGTCCAAGATGGCGACCCCCTGCCTCACCGCATGGTTCCTGATGGGCGCAGCTCCATGGTGTCATCGTCTTCCTGCTCCCGGATTGGCCGCCGGCGACGGAATGGACGCCGGCGTCAGAATGGGCGCCGGCGTCAGGACGTCAGCGTGGGGACGCTGGCGTCTGCGTCTGACGCAAGCGCGTCAGCGTCTGACGCCAGTGCGTCAACTTTGGCGCCAAACTCAGAGACTACTTAAACCTCTCTCCCCTTCCAGTCCTTGCCCAACTATAGGTTCCTGTTCGTCTGTTCCTGGGTGTGATATACTGCTTTTGATTCTTGTGTACCGACTCTTGCCTGTTATTACGATTCCTGTTGTCTGCTGCCTGGTCTGATCTATTTGCCTGTACCTTGACGATTCTTTTGATAAACCCTCTTGTACCTCGAACTTGGTTTGGTCTCCTCTTTGGTCTACACTATTACTGCGCCTTCGGGCCCGTTACAGTATAGTTGGGCCATGGACCCTTTGGAGGAGACTCATGCTTCGCCTGATGTTGGTGAAACCATTCGAGCTTTGGCCTCCCGAATTGACTCTTATGAAGTACTCCAGTCTCACTTTGGTCAGGCCATTGGCGCAGTCCTGGAGAAAGTGTCTACCTTGACTCCCGTGGCACCAGTCGCTGTACCTGCAACCCCGCTCCAAGTCTCCGAGCCTCGCATCCCCGCACCTCCTCTCTACAGTGGTGATCCTGACGCTTGCAGAGGGTTCATTATCCAATGTGAGATCCAGTTTGCCCTGCTGCCAGGTCAGTTTGTCTCGGAGCGAGCCAAAGTGGGTTATGTTATCTCTCGTCTGCAGGGAAAGGCCCTAGAATGGGCATCACCCTTTTGGGAAAAGAAGGATCCTCTGATCGATAATGCCTGTACCTTTCTCCATGAGTTCCGGACAGTGTTTGATGCTCCTGGACGAGCCATAGCTTCTTCGGCTCGGTTGTTCCAGCTCCAGCAAGGCTCCCGCTCGGTTCCGGAGTATGCCATTGAGTTTCGCACCCTGGTAGCGGAGACGTCGTGGAACAATGATGGTTATCATGCTGCCTTCTACAACGGCCTGGCTATAAGAATAAAGAACGACCTCGTATCCCGGGAAATTCCTCCCCGTTGGGAAGAGTTGGTCGCCTTGGCCGTGAAGGTCGATACTCGCCAGAGGGAGTTCCAGGTCGAGCTAGACCGTGAGCATTCTAAGAGGAACCCTCGTTTCCAGCCTATCCTGGCCCCCCGCTTCCAGAGACCCCTGCTCAACAATCCTGCTTACTTCTCGCCCTCTCCACCTCCTGCGGCTTCTGCTTCTTCCTCTCCTACATCTGCTGAGGAATCGATGCAGATTGGACGGGCCCGTCTTTCCGAACAGGAGAAGTACCGGAGAAAGGCGGCGGGATTATGTCTCTACTGCGGGGGCAAAGCTCACTCCATCCTCGAGTGTCCTGTAAAGCCTGGAAAACGCCAATACCTCGGTAAGTTTGGGGAGACTTACCTGGGTGGAGTTTGTCCTTCTCCCCGACCGTCTGGTCATCGTTTCCTACTTCCGGCACAGATCCAGTTTGGCTCCCGGAGGATCCCGGTTCAAGCCTTCGTAGATTCTGGTGCTGCCGGGAATTTCATGGACAAGACTTTTGCCAGCCGACATGCTGTTCCTCTTCTTCCTCTGGCTATTCCTCTGCGAGCTCTGGCAATTGATGATCGTCCTCTGTCTTCTGCCATCATTTCACAGACCACCTCGGAACTTTCACTCAAAGTGGGCACCCTACATTTGGAGAGACTGTCCTTTCTTCTTATTGATTGCCCTTCTACTCCTATTGTTCTGGGTCTTCCATGGTTATGCACCCATAACCCAGTCATTGATTGGTCTTCTTCACAAGTTGCCCGTTGGAGTCCACATTGCCAACAGAACTGTTTACCTGCTGTGCCCATTGTCAAAGTTTCCTCTGTGTCTTCTATGCCCTCTCTTCCAGTTGTATATCAATCCTTTTCGGATGTCTTCAATAAGGGCTCCGCTGAGACTCTTCCTCCCCATCGACCCTACGACTGCCCAGTTGAACTCCTGCCTGGATCCATGCCTCCTCGTGGCCGCACCTATCCTCTGTCTCCTTCTGAAACAGCAGCCATGAAAACCTACATTCAGGAGAATCTTCAGAGAGGGTTCATTCGTCCCTCTTCGTCTCCTGCTGGAGCAGGTTTTTTCTTTGTCGAAAAAAAGGATGGCAGTCTGCGGCCCTGCATCGACTATAGAGGGCTGAATAAAATCACTATCAAAAACCGTTACCCTCTCCCCTTAATCTCTGAACTTTTCGATCAGTTGAGAGGCGCTAATCTCTTCACCAAACTTGATCTTCGGGGCGCCTACAACCTCATTCGGATCCGAGAGGGCGATGAATGGAAGACCGCTTTCAATACTCGTGACGGGCATTATGAGTACCTTGTAATGCCATTTGGTCTATGTAATGCCCCTGCGGTCTTCCAGGAGTTTGTAAATGACGTTTTCAGAGATTTGTTGGGGCAATGTGTAGTCGTTTACCTGGATGATATCCTCATTTTCTCCAAAGATCTTCAGGAACACCGTTGTCAGGTGAAGGAAGTTCTTCTTCGTCTTAGAAAGAATAATCTCTTCGCCAAATTGGAGAAGTGTTCTTTCGAGGTGCCTTCCATCCCTTTCCTTGGGTATATAATCTCACAACAGGGGTTCAAGATGGATCCAGCCAAGGTTACTGCAATTCTTGATTGGCCTCTACCCACCAGCGTCAAGGCTATTCAAAGGTTTATTGGCTTTGCCAATTATTATAGGCAGTTCATTAAAGGCTTTTCCTCCAAGATTTCTCCTATTCTTGCTCTTATCCGCAAAGGGGGCAAACCTCAGCATTGGCCCCCTCTAGCCGTGGAAGCCTTTGAAACATTGAAAGAGGCCTTTTCTTCTGCACCAATTCTGAGACACCCCGAACCTCTTCTGCCCTTTTTCCTTGAAGTGGACGCCTCTGATGTGGGAGCTGGAGCCGTTTTATCTCAAAGGTCTTCTTCGGATGGGAAGTTACATCCGTGTGCATTCTTCTCCAAAAAATTCTCTTCTCCCGAGCAGAATTATGACGTTGGGAATCGTGAACTGCTCGCGGTCAAATTGGCCCTGGAGGAGTGGAGGCATCTACTTGAGGGATCTTCTATTCCTGTGACCATCTTTACAGACCACAAGAACCTTGAATTTATCCAGTCCCTGAAACGTTTAAATCCTCGTCAAGCCAGATGGTCTTTATTTTTCTCCCGTTTTAATTTTATCATCACCTTTCGTCCTGGCTCAAGAAATAGAAAGGCTGATGCGCTGTCCAGGAGTTTTGTTCCCGAGATTTCTTATTCTGAAGATCCCGAACCTATAGTGCCTCCTTCCAAGATTGTTGCTGCCTTGTTTCCCTCCTTGGCTTCTGAACTTCTTTCTGCCCAGGCCTCTGCTCCTGATAACATTCCCTTGGGGGTTGCTTTTGTTCCACCTGAGTGTCGCCAGGCCATCCTATCTCAAACTCACAATTCCAAACAAGCTGGTCACCCGGGGATTGAGAAGACCACTGAACTCCTGTCACGCTTGGTGTGGTGGCCATCGATGAGAAAGGACGTGAAAGATTTTATTTCTTCCTGTGCTACCTGTGCTGTCTCTAAAGCTAGTCATTCTTCTCCCAAGGGTCTTCTCCTGCCGTTGCCCATCCCTTCTCGCCCTTGGACTCATGTGGCAATGGATTTCATTGTCGATCTGCCCTTATCCTCCGGCCACACTGTGATCTGGGTGGTGATCGACAGATTTAGTAAGATGGCCCATTTTACTCCACTTCGGAAATTGCCTTCTGCCTCTGAACTTTCTGAACTTTTTATTAAACATATTTTTCGCCTCCATGGTTTTCCTGCTGAGATTGTTTCTGATCGGGGTTCTCAATTTATATCCAAGTTCTGGAGGTCGCTATGCAAGGCCCTTAATATTTCTCTCCAATTTTCCTCTGCTTACCACCCACAATCCAATGGTGCTGCTGAACGGGTCAATCAGGCTTTGGAGCAGTTTCTGCGCTGTCATGTGTCTCTGTGCCAGGACGATTGGTCGGATCTTCTTCCTTGGGCTGAGTTCGCTCACAATAATGCGCTGCATTCCTCTTCCCTAAAGTCTCCCTTCTTCTGTGTTTATGGTCGGAATCCGTTGGCCTTTCCTCAAGATCTTCTTCTTACCAACGTTCCTGCGGCCAACGACCAAGCTGCTCACATGTTGGCTATCTGGGAGGCCACTGCCACTAACTTGGAGAAGAGTTCCCTGGCTCAGAAGAGGTTTGCCGATAAGAGAAGAGTTCCTGCCCCTCCATATTCTCCTGGTGACAAAGTTTTTCTTTCTACTCGTAATATTCGTCTGAAAATTCCCACTCCCAAACTTGGTCCTAAGTTCATCGGCCCTTATCCTGTCGTCGAAGTCATCAACCCTGTGGCGGTCCGCCTTCAACTTCCTCCGGAGATGCGGATTCCAAATGTCTTTCATGTCTCGTTACTTAAGCCTGCTGTGTCTTGTCCTTCTTCTTCTTCCCCAGCTCCTGTCCTGGTTGATGGTCACCAGGAATTCGAAGTCAAGAGGATTTTGGACTCCCGTTTTTCCAGGGGTACTCTTCAGTATCTCATTGAGTGGAAAGGGTTCGGTCCGGAGGAGTGCTCCTGGGTGAGGAACTCGGACGTCCATGCGCCTGCCTTGGTCCGTAAGTTCCATAGACTTTTCCCTTCTTCTCCTAGTCTCGGTGGTCCTGAGGCCCCCCCTAAGGAGGGGGGTACTGTAATGGATTCTAACTCACCTTCCAAAGATGGCGTCCAAGATGGCGACCCCCTGCCTCACCGCATGGTTCCTGATGGGCGCAGCTCCATGGTGTCATCGTCTTCCTGCTCCCGGATTGGCCGCCGGCGACGGAATGGACGCCGGCGTCAGAATGGGCGCCGGCGTCAGGACGTCAGCGTGGGGACGCTGGCGTCTGCGTCTGACGCAAGCGCGTCAGCGTCTGACGCCAGTGCGTCAACTTTGGCGCCAAACTCAGAGACTACTTAAACCTCTCTCCCCTTCCAGTCCTTGCCCAACTATAGGTTCCTGTTCGTCTGTTCCTGGGTGTGATATACTGCTTTTGATTCTTGTGTACCGACTCTTGCCTGTTATTACGATTCCTGTTGTCTGCTGCCTGGTCTGATCTATTTGCCTGTACCTTGACGATTCTTTTGATAAACCCTCTTGTACCTCGAACTTGGTTTGGTCTCCTCTTTGGTCTACACTATTACTGCGCCTTCGGGCCCGTTACACTGTCTTAGGAAGGAGGAAATATGGGCACCCAGACATCTGTTATTTGGTATGTATTTATTTGTTAATTAATGTATACCAAATACATGTTTAATGTGTGGAAATGCTATTTATTTATTATTATGTTTGCTGATACAGTATAGTAACACTTTGTAGCAATACCCACAGGTACTGGCAGAGAGAAGCAGTGGTGGGATGGGTAACTCTGCTGCAGGGGCCTAATATTGAGGAATGAATAAGCCAATGCCCTAAACATGGGAATGGTTGCTCTTATTTCTCACCCACCTCGGTTGTTAGCTCTACAGGGAGCAAAAAGTAAATGTGGGTGCCGGCACACTGGTAACTCGCGTATAGATCAGACTGAATTTTGTAGATAAAAAAATGTATATTTTATTTATACAATCATCTTATTGCCTGACGCGTTTCGTGTCACTAGGACACTTAATCATTGGCTTAAAATGTTTTTGGTACTGACTATTGTATCTTCTCTTAAAATGTTTTTGGTCCTGACTATTGTCTCTTCTCTTAAAATGTTTTTGGTCCTGACTATTGTCTCTTCACTCTCTTCATGGCAACCTTGCATATTCAAATATTAAGAGGATGGCATTTGAAGAATTTTTCTCCTTGATTAAGAGAGCTTTTTCAAGTCTCGCCCTGTGAACCAAATACTCTTTATAATTGCTCTGCAGTTCTCTGTGCTGTTAATGACCTTTTATTTGATCAGTCTAGTTCAGAAAAACAAGGCACTTTCTCACAGATTTTAAAACAATGCATCCAAAATAGATCCTCTGGGAGCATAGCTGGCAGAGGTGAATTACAAAGAAACAAGAAGAAAGAGAAAATAGACTAGTTGATTTTGCCAAGCACAGGGCGACAACATAATGTTCCTTTGTTCAGCCTTCTCAAAGTTATGAATGTGAGTGTCTGTCTAATCTCATTCTTCCTTCAATCAAGTGGATCATCTTAGCACACATGTAATAGGGCAATTTAACCCTTAGCTGGAACATTTATCAAGAGAAAATTAATAAAAAAAGTATCCAATAAAACAAACTATAGATTCCAAGAATCAAACCACTTTTACTGCATAAAAAAAACACAAAACATTAAACAAGAAAAGACCAATTATGACATACATTCATCTTAACAGAGGCTCTAAAATAAATCAATACTTTTTTACACAAACTTTACCAGTAGCTGTAACAGAAAGCACTGAGAGTTTGAAGGGTCTGTATGCCTATAATTGTAGCATCAAAAATAGCTGGCACTCAGCAATGTCCACACTCATAGGTCTTAAAAAGTGAAAAAGTTATTTATTCACTTCTTTCCAATAAAAAACTTTTTAAGACCTGTGAGCGCGGACATTGCTGTTTGCAAGAATTTACATTTATTTAACCCTTTATACAACAGGAATCTGATCTTGCGGCACCACGTGTTACCAATAAACACACGGTGCAGTTTATAGTGTAAACTACAATTGTATGGCTTTATAGCTGGCACCAAAAAATATATACAGCAGTCAAGCAATTAAGGCATGGTTAATGTAAAAAAGCAGTAGTAATCTAAAACTAGAAAGGGAAGTTTGAGAACAAACTTTATGTTGGTTTGAAAAAAGTGAACTCACTCAATGAAATCTGATTTGCTCTTGTTGGCTCTGCCCACTTTTTTTTACTTTTAACCTTAGTCCTCAGTGACCAACTGTGAAATGTTTGGGGACACTGGCATCAAACATGTGAGAATGGCAGCAGTTTAAATTTCCCCATTCAAAGTGAATGCAGTTGTTGGCTCCTCCCACTTTTGGATCTCCAACCAATATCGCCTTTTCATTTGGGTTTATCCCATAACTATGCGATTCAAGATTGGTAAGTGTAACCTCAGAAATTGTAAGAGCGGCACCAATTTAAATGTCCCCATTCAAAGTCAATCGGTGAAATTTGATGGCTGTTGTTGGGCTCCTACAACTTTTGTGCGTCCAACAAATGTCACTGTTTCATTCAGTGTGACCCCATGACTATGTAATTAAAGTTTGGTGAGTGTAGCTTGAAAGCTGTAAGAGTGGCAGCAGTTTGAAAATATTCCCTGTCAAATTCAATGGAAAAATTGGGATGTTCGGAGTGCCGACCCAAAAAGACGGAGGGCAATATCACTTTGAAAAGGGATAAAAAAAAAACTGGTCCGCTATTGGGCAAAGAAGTGTGGAGAGTTTGGGTGTTGTACCCCTAAAACTGTAGGAAGAGTAGCATTTAGAAAATTGAGGGAAGAAGTGGAAGAATAAGCTGAAGTGGAAGAACAATATGTTGTTTTTTTCAAACCATCATAGCAAACAAAAGTAATAAGCAGAAGGCAATTTTAGAACAGGACTCAAATGGAAACTGATGCAGAGACTATAAGGCTAGTGCAAAGGCAGAGAATTATTGGTTGAAATTTTAAATTTCTTAAACTAATTTGCAAATTATGTCTGCACAACCCCCCCAATGAGATGTGATCTCAGCCAGATTCTTCCCACCACCTGGATGTCTGAATTTGCCATAGGTTCACTAGTACTGGTAGCCTTCTAAACCTGCAGTTTTTTCCATGTATGGATGGCTGAAGTATTCATATAACAAATGCACAAAATCTTCTGCAAAAACTGTATTTCAGTGGTACAGGCCATTTTAAACTAGGCCATTCTAAGGAACTTGTGGGTCCACAGCCCCATCCACATCCTCCCCAAACATGCCCTACAAATTGTAGCAGCAGTGTACTGCACCCGCTTTACTACTGTGGGATAGGTTTATATAGATATGTATAGACAGCTTCAAAATCCTAGTGTGATAAGGACTAACAGGCCATCTAAATAAATTATTTAATGTTTCATAATCACTGCTATTTGTTGTTTTTGCATATAATCCTCCATGCATGCTATTATTTGTAGTTAAGAGGAAACCAAACACTTAATGAAAATTAAAATATAATAAGGCTTATTTATTAAAATTAGAGATGCACCGAATCCACTATTTTGGATTCGGCCGAACCCCCGAATCCTTTGTGAAAGATTTGGCTGAATACCGAACCCTAATTTGCATATGCAAATTAGGGGTGGGAAGGGGAACTTTTTTTTAATTCCTTGTTTTGGGACAAAAAGTCACGCAATTTCCCTCCCCACCCCTAATTTGCATATGCAAATTAGGATTCGGCCGGGCAGAATCCTACTGAAAAAGGCCGAATCCCGAACAAAAATCCTGGATTCGGTGCATCCCTAATTAAAATAGGCACTGATCTGCACCAGTGTGGTTGCCTATAGCAACTAGAGGTGCACAGAATTCAGGATTCGGCCTTTGTCAGCAGGATTCATAGTCGGCGAATCCTTGTGTCTGGCAGAACCAAATCCAAATTTGCATATGTAAATTAGGGGCAGGAGGAAAATCACGTGACTTTTCATCACAAAACAGGGAAGTGAAAAAAATGTTCACACTTTTTCCTTTCCCTGCCCCTAATTTGAATATGCAAATTGGGATTCGGCTGAATCTTTCACAAAGGATTCGGGGATTCCGCAGATTCCAAATAGTGGATTTAGTGCATCCATAATAGCAACCATATGATACCTTTGATTTTATTTCCAAATTTGTAATCAAAACAAATGATTACTTCTAGTGACTGCATTTGTGCAGTCCTGACATCACTATACAAGCCATCCATTTATATCCTCAATAATAAAGGGAATTTGACAGGAAGTTCCAGTTCTGTCAGAACTTTGGTCACAAAAGAATGAAGAATGGAAGGTGCTACATTGCTACTAAATACATTCAAAATGCATTTCCAAATGATTAAAATGAGTGGCCTGCCATTTGTTAGGGAGTTCTTGATTCAAAAGGTATTGCTCATTTTGCCAATTTTATATTGCAAAATGGAATGAATTTCACAAGCAGCACACAAGTCTTAATTTGACCTTTTGTGGTCCAGAATACTAAAGAAGAAAGGGAAATGTGGTTGTGGTTAAAACAACCCAATAGCAGAAAGCAGCATGGCTACTCATGTCTGGTTGAGGACTTATTAAGATGGTGAATTAAGAGTAATACCCTATATGCTTACAGTAGGCAGCAGAAAACCTTAATTACAATTTTACCATCATAAGACGTGTTCAAATCTTTTAGTAACTGTATGCATGCACAAGGAGGTCAACAACAAAAAAACAATGGCTAAAATGTTCAGCTAGGACCCTAACCTATTTTATATTCTGATACAGTAAATCATTTATTTAGGAGGAGAATGCAACAGAATAAGGGGCTGTTATGTCATCCGGGAAAAAGATCAATAACAACTTTTTGTTGCCAAACATTGGTCCCCCACTTACAACGGCTGCCAATCTATCTGACTAATAAAGAGTTCCGCATTCCATAAGGTACAACCAAATGCAACAAAATGTTTTATTGCCCATCCATAGTTGCAAGGAAGTTGACTACTAGTTTTGTTATTAAAAAATGAATGATCCTTTACCTACAATACATCTGACCACTGATACTGTGACCAATGAGATTGTGCCATTCCATAGAATGGAAAACTATTTAACAGAACATTATGACAAAGAGACAAACTTTGAGCTTGGTTATGCAGTCCATTTACCTTGCAATGCTTGGAACATGCTTAGCTATCTATCTGACCAATGACATTGTGGCATTCTGTAGTATTGAAGGGTTATTCGGCACCACATTTCGGGCAAACAGAAAAGATGTATCACACCTTTAATGTGAACAGTTTCATAAGAATTAGTATAATTATATAGTATGCACTAGTACAGATGTGGGACCTGTTGTCCAGAATGCTCAGGACCTGGGGTTTTCCAGATAACAGATCTTTCTGTAATTTGGATCTTCATACCTTAAAGGACCAGTAACATCAAAAAAAAGTAGAAAAATTTGTAAGTATAATACGATAAAAAAAACCACCAACACATATTAAACGTTAAAATCGCAAAGTCTTTATTTAGAAAAAACTTACCAAAACTCTGCTTGCGCGCCTCTTCAAAAAAGGCGACGATCCATCGTACAGCGCTCGATTTCTCCTCCCTGGCTATCTCCTATAAGGAAGGCATGGAGGAGAAATCGAGTGCCGCACGATGGATCACCTGATCCCCTTTTCTGTGGAGGAGCGCAAGCGGAGTTTCGGTAAGTTATATAAAAAACACGTGTTGGTGGGTTTTTTTCGTAGTATACTAATTATTTTTGTAAAAAATTTGTTGTTACTGGTCCTTTAAGTCTACTAGAAAATCATATAAACAGCAAATTAACCCTATAAACTGGTTTTGCATCCAATAGGGATTACAATGGAACCTCAATTTGACATCCCCTAATTTTAAGTTTAACCTTATTTTACATTGTAGTTTTGTGGTCCCACCTATATATTATGCATAATACATTGCCCTGATTTTACATTTCCCTGGATTTTACACCATTTTTTTCTGGTCCCCTGAAAAAACGTAAAATGTTTTTTGTAATTATATGTTAGTTTGGATCAAGTACAAGGTACTGTTTTATTATGACAGAGAAAAAATACAATTTTAAAACACTTTGATTATAATGGAGCCTATGGGAGACGGCCTTTCTATAATTCGGAGCTTTCTGGATAAAGGGTTTTCGGATAACGGATCCTATACCTGTATAACCTAGATTTATTTTACTAGAGCACAAATCTTGTAGAAAATATACTGCAGATATATGATTTCCACAAATATATCTTTTCAGTGCAAACATTTACAATTAACAATGTGCTTTCCTTTTGTGACGTTCATCTGCAAAGTTATAGATACACATTATATAGTTATTCTATATAAATTATTATGGTTTTTACATCATTTTAAATGACAACCTCTTTGAACACTCTCAAGCTGACAGCGGGGAAAAATCTGCAACTATAAAGCTGTTAATATGGTTTTTAAAAATCCTTCTTTTTTCCTTTAAATGTAATATTCAGCCACAATAATATACCTTCCTGGGTTAGATTCAATCTATGATGAAAATGTTATTTTATGAAAGGTTTATTGTAGTCTAAGGAGATCTGTGAGATTTGGTTTTTTCCTTAAATTAAATCTACCCATTTATGTGCGAGCTCTTTTGCAACCAGAATAAAGCATATGGTCTGTTCTTCTCTTCTCGCAGAGCCATATTCATAAAGATATGTAAAAATTAGTGTTAGAATAAACCACATCTCATGATTAAAGCATTGTGAAGTCAAGAGTAGTTATAAAGCTGTATAATCCATTTTGGCAAAATGTGTGTCAGAATGAAATGTTCTGGTGTTAAGATTTTAAAAAATTTGCCACTTTTTACACCATGGTAAAATGTTGGGGGCCGATTCACTAACTTCGAGTGAAGGATTCGAAGTTAAAAAACTTTGAATTTCGAAGTTTTTTTTTGGGCTACTTCGACCATAAAATGGGCTACTTCGACCTTCGACTACGAATCAAAGGATTCGAACTAAAAATCGTTCGACTATTCAACCATTCGATAGTCGAAGTCTCTTTAAAAAAAACTTCGACCCCCTAGTTCGCCATCTAAAAGCTACCGAAGTCAATGTTAGCCTATGGGGAAGGTCCCCATAGGCTTGGCTAACTTTTTTTGATCGAGGGATATTCCTTCGATCGTTGGATTAAAATCCTTTGAATCGTTAGATTCGAAGGATTTAATCGTTCGATTCGAAGGATTTAATCGCTCGATCGAAGGAATAATCCTTCGATCGTTCAATCGTACTATCTGCCCTAAATCCTTCGACTTCGATATTCGAAGTCCTAGTCGAATATCGAGGGTTAATTAACCCTCGATATTCGACCCTTAGTGAATCGGCCCCTTAGTGTTACAGAAAATATACATCTTTATAAATATAGCAATTAGTCTTTCGTAATAGATGTTTTTTGTAATTACAATGAATGCGGTTAATTCCCATGTAAAGATTACAATAGAGTTTTATATATATTCAATTTATTTTGTACCATTCTGTACAAAGTTTTAAGGCATACAATTTTTACACAGTTTTATAAATATGCCCCAAAGTGTGTGTGCAGTATTCTCTCTCTCTCCATAGTAGGGCTGTACATAGACAGTCATGAACTACAATTTCCTTTCCACATGTGACTTCAGCCGAATCATTGTGCCTGGCCGAACCGAATCCGAATTTGCATATGTTAATTAGGGGCAGGTAGGGAAATTACGTGACTTTTCGCCACAAAAGTAGTATTTTTTTCCACTTTTTCCTTTCCTGTCCCTAATTTGCATATGCAAATTAGGATTCGGGTTCGGTATTCGGCCGAATCTTTCACCGAGGATTCAGCCGAATCCCAAATAGTGGATTCGGTGCATTCCTACTTCTAAGAGATGCTGGGAGTTGAAGTTTAAAAGAAGATAGAAAACAGCAGACTGGATGGTAACTCTTAATCAACTACAAGAAACAGCAAGGGATTAGAGAGGAAGAGGGCTGGTTATGTTGGGCACTATTGAATAGATTCTGAAAGAAGGAAATTCTTGTGGGCAATACAAAATATTTAAAACAAATTGAGAAAAAAAATCAAAACTGTCAGGAAATGTAGATCCAGTCTGCAATAGCAGTGGGAAGGAGAGACATAATCTGAAACTCTATCCACGAATAGGTGTCGGTGAGGATGTAGCGTGTATATGGATATTTAGATCTCAAGGCATCTGTAATCGCATTTAGAACATCAGTTTTTTCCTTTGCCCCACAACCAACAATGGACTTCATCCTGGTCACCTGCTGAACAAGAGGAGTCTTTCCATAATCAGCACGTAATATGTCTGAGGCTTCCTCCCACATCTCCTCTCCTCGTCTCTCCACGCCTTCCTTGGTGAAAAGCTCGGTGGCAGCGATGAAATTTCCAGCTTCAATATTAATGACCTTTACACCCCATTGGTACATTTCTTGTCTCAGGCAACCTGTGAAAGCTTCAATTCCAATTTTTGATATGCTGTAACAAGACCGCGATGGCTTGCACATTCTTCCAAGTGTACTTCCCACACAAACCACCCGCCCTTGAAAACAAAATCAGTATTCAGAAAATGCACAGCTATTCATACACTCTCTTAAATGACATAAATGCATATACAGAAAGAAACAAATAGTCTTTATATTTAAAGGTGAACTATCGTGAAAATTAAAATTGAATATAAGCTTCATCATACTGAAATAAGAAACTTTCTAAATACAAACAATTAGGGGCAGATTTACTAAGGGTCGAATTTCGAAGTTAAAAAAACTTCGAAATTCGACCCTCGAATTGAAATCCCTCGAATTCGAAAATATAGAAGTCGAGGGATTTTTACCGTATTCGATCGAACAGAAAACGTTCGATCGAACGATTTTTAGCGATTGATCGAATGATTTTTTTTCGACCAAAATAAACTTAGAAAAGTGCTCTGGAAGGTCCCCATAGACTAACATTGCACTTCGGTAGCTTTAATTTGGCGAAGTATAAAGTCGATTTTTTTTTTTTAAGAGACAGTACATTCGAATAGTCGAACGATTTTTACTTCGAATCAAAGTCGAATATAGCCTATTCGATGGTCGAAGTACCCAAAAATTTACTTCGAAATTAGAACTTTTTGCAATTCGAACCATTCAGTCGAGTTTAGTAAATCTGCCCCTTAAAGATTCTGAATGGTTTCTGAAATAATCAGGGTTGTGTTCACTATCCATCTCACAGCATCTGTTTCTCTTCAATCCCCCTCTTCATGCAGGAGTTGGGTGTCAGATATTCATTGACCGTTAGATCCAATATATCTTATAGGGGGCTTTTTTTCCTTGCAGATGTATTAGAGCTCATTCAAACAATTGATTCCAGTACAAACAAATAATCTAACAAAATAACTGCCTTATGCACTAATCCTGCATGTAGAGAGACATGATGTCTGGGGATTGTAATAGAGTGAACTCTAATACATCTTCTAGACAAAAAGATATAGACGATATTCGATCTGTAATCTGTAGTAAAACAGAATTTTTAATGGATTTTATTTAGAAAGCTTCTTATTTCCGTATGCCGAAGCTAATGTAGGGACCCGAAGGGTTAATTTCCCCTTCGGTCGGAGCTTCATGGCTGAGAGTGGGGTTTCCTAGAGTTTCCAGGGGCAGAGCTCTTGGATTGGTGCAGCATGGCTGATCCCAAAGGAAGCCACAAGGTGTCGCTGTGCACCAATATAAAAGGAGATTGCCATGTGCTCACACAGTCTTCTTGATTTGGATCTTGATTTGGATGCAGGATGGAGTGTTCGTCAGCTGGGGTGCTGCAGTGGCAGACCTCAGGATATCGAAACACACCACATGGCTGCTATGCCCTGTGTGGGCTCAGGGATAACTAGACCCTGATATTCCGGAAGATGGATGCTAGACACTGGACTCGTGCTATAGACAGTACTGGAGCTACAGTTCAGCAAATGGATCAAGCAAGTGATATGCTCAGCTAGGAGAGCCTCGAGTTAAAGATTTCATTGCTGTGGATGCCTGTCAGCTCTGTTTGAGACTACCCGTCTGTGTGACTCCTTTGGGGTGAGTGTTACCTGAAGGAAGGGGTAGGAAAGGATGAGGATCCAGCGATCTCCTGTGTGGAGAAACAGGCTGTTTGTGTGCCTGCCACGTGGGAGCAAATACTTTCCAGAGGGAAGGTATGTGGGCAGGTAGAGCTACCTAGGACTGGTACTCTTTTGGGGACAAGGGAGTAAGACTCTTGGGCTGCCAAAATGGAGTTGCAAGACTTTTCCTCAGGGAATTACCAGGACTGGACTGCTACAGGTTAGTGGGCATTTATATTAATGTGACTGTAAAGTTTTACTTCCCCTTTAAATTTGCATAAAAGTTATATTTGCTATATAATAAAGTGTGTGATCGATTTGTTGTCCTAATGGGGCCACCGCAGGTGTATTCCTGGATCCCATTAGGTGGAGGCACTGCCAGAGAAGCATCCAGTATCCTTTCACCTTGCAAAGTTCCCCTTTAATGTGTCTCTGCCCAGATATACCACACTCCTCTAATCACTGCATTCTCTAATCATTGTTAATAGAACAGTTTACTCACTAAACTGGAATAAAAAAAAAATTGAATCATACACAAAGAAATCTCACTGCTCATTTGCAAACAAGTCCAAACTATACTTGTTAGGTTTGAAAGCCCCATGATCTTGCTACTTAAACTGTATTAGAGTAGGGATGTCTAAATTGAAGTCCATGGGCCCGCACATGAGCTCCATAGAATTCTTTATAGGACATTGTCATTTTTATATAAACTAGCCCTCAGTTATGCGGTAAAATCTAATAATCTTCCTGCTGCATAGATAGAATTGGACAGTGGTTGGTATATGCACCAAATCAAAGGCATACACATGGCAGCATATATGTACAACGTTTATTCACAGTTGGCACTTAGCTCCCTGAACTACTACGCTTACTGAACTAGTGATTAACGTAGCTGCACTCAAATATAACAATCCTTGAAATCTTGCCAATATGAAGCCACCTATGCCTGTAGCTGAAATCAAATTTGACCTTTGTATAGTAGCATTTTAGATTTCCAAGTTTTTAAAATATTATGTAGCCTCTGATCTAGAGCTGGGCCTGGAAACGATTCATGTTACAGATAATTTGTTGGAGTAAAATATGTAGAAGTATAATAGATTTATTTACAGACAAAGTTGAAAATAAATCATAGGAAAGGTATATATAAATTAGAAATACTAGAATAAGAATCTTAGCCTAGTGTAACACCTTTTTTCCCCTGGCATAAAAACCCCAGGAAGGAAAATGCTAATCTGCTGTGAAAGTATGTATTTTTATACCACAATACACCCTATCTGCATTGACAAGCAGCAAATCTGCATCCAAGTGGGTTTTCAAACGGCATGTGTGATTCAACACTTTAATAGCGTTGTATTATTTTCTGTGATAGGAGAGGTTCCGATTTCATTTATTAACATGGTGTATAAGTTCAAAATGTGCGTTTGCTATGCCTTTGTCTCCGATTTATCTTTTCACTATCATTGATTTAGCCACAGGCATTCCAAACAGTAGAGTAGTAAATCATAAAAGTGCACTAATGAGTGTTTATCTAAAATCCCTGCTATAAAGCTAGATATGGAAAAAGAAATAGTCACACAATTACCAGAAAATAGATTTCTCCATGCATTCATAAAGAGCGCCAGTAATCTAGGGCATAAACAATTTATTTTGAATACCCCGTTAAAGGACACATATTGGTGAAAAATTACTTAGTGTGAGCTTTTTGCCAACCAGAGTGTGATCGCTAATACTATTTTGTGCAAGAAATGCAAATTAGAAAAATGCTGGGAGCTCCCTCCATATTTAATGACACTGTGCACTTAATAAGAGAGCCTTCTGGCCTCCCCATAATGCACATACATGTGATATCACCTGCATGCACATAATGAGCAAGATGGGGCAGCAATCATTATTTACATGCATGTATTCCAACATGGCTGCCTGCACTGGGGACTTTCTACTAGTGTCTGCGTTAGTGATGTGCGGCTGGCCTGATACCCGTGGGACCCGCAGGTCAGTCGGGTTCGGGCCGACCTCGCACCCCCATTTGCGAGTGCTGGCTTCCGGATTTATAGCCGCGCACCTGCTCGCCCCGCCCCTTTTGTGATGTCATTGGCGTGCCGGGTTTGCGCGGGTCTATAAAAGGAACCTGGAAGTCATGCTTGGGTGAAGGAAGGGCGGGTTTTGCCCCACCGCGCAGCACAGTGCTCATTAGCAGTATATTTTGTACAAAATGGTATGGTTTCCCCCAATCTGCTCCATTATCCCACACCTCCAGTAGGGTGAAAATCATGAACTAGTTGCTTAGGTGTGCCTTAAGCTAAGATCAAAATTTAAAACCTAGGTTTAGCAACGCTATCCTGGTTTCTACTAAATTGTACTAATCTACCCTACAGCCTGCTGACATGTATATTAAATATTGCTTATATAGCATTACTCATCTGTACATATCTGAAACTTAAATCCGGTGTTAATTCTGTCACTTTATATAACATAAGAAACCAAACAGATCTAAGTTTAGTGGCACACAGCAGTGGTTTTACATTACAACACTCACCTTTAGCTCGACGAATAAGAGGCAAGAATGCTTTTGTTATTCTTACAGTTCCCCACAGATTAACATCCATCACTTCTTTATACTTATCCAAAGTTGTGAATTCCACATCTCCAAATGTAGAGATGCCAGCGTTATTAACCACTCCCCACAATCCTACAGGGAAGAAAAGGAGACTCCTTTTACCTTGATTTATTGCAATCGGAGTAAATATTACCTGCTGTATGATGTACAGTACATACTGCATTTATGTATTCATCCATAGGTTAACATGATTCTTCAAAGTAAGAGGAAACCAAATATGTGGGGTGGGGAAGTGCTTATGGACCATATCACCCTCATTAGCAGGTAGTGTCATTTAAGAAGTGGCAGTGAATCTGCCTTTTCTCTACCTATGTGTGCCATTAGCCTTTGTGCTCACTTCCTTTCTTCTCTGCCAGATGGAAAATATATATTATTAAGCTCAGTTTAGCCTTGATTTTATTTTGGTACATAGCATCTGTGAGGGGAACATATCTGAAAAGACCCTATTCTGAAATATATTTGTTAACATGGTGTTATGCAAAAGTTATCTAAAAACATTTAAAGAGATACGGACATCAGAAAATAACCTTTTTTTATGATCATAACATTGTCTTTGAATGCTACCGTATATACTCGTGTATAAGCCGACCCGGGTATAAGCCGAGGTACCTAATTTTACCTACAAAAACTTGTAAAACTTATTGACTTGAGTATAAGCCTAGGGGTGAGAAATGCATTTTAGGACATCTTCAGCAGAACACACGCTCCTGCGTGCACTCTGCTAGGGAAGAACTCGCCTAGGGTAATTTAGACTCTAACAACCAGACTGCTGAAATTGCAAACTGCTGAATAAAAAGCGAAATAACTCAAAAAACCACAAATAATAAAAACCAATTGCAAGTTGTCTCAGAATCTCACTCTATCCATCCTACTAAAAGTTAATTTAAGGGAAGACAGAGGTTACAAATTATCCAACCAGCTGTTAGTGAGACAGTGGGAGGTGTAGTCCAACAACAGCTGGATTGCTGCAAGCTTAACATTCCTGATCAGTATAATGAATATATCTAACATATGTTTTACATGGATTGTAAATAATATTGAGGATCCAGGGTTACTGGAGGCCTAGTGCAAAAGCCTTCTCTGCCCTCCAGTAAAACCGACCCTGCTCAGTAGACTATTACGATAAATCTAACCGTCAATCGCCCTCTCTCTCCTCACCGGTGGGCACTGAGCTACAGGGAGCTTCCCGATCAGACGCAACCCGATATACCGGTAATCTTCTCCCTCCATAGCAGGCGAACTAGCACAGGTCACATGACTTCTGTCATGCCACTTCCTATTTCGTCAACTAATCTGCGGCGCGAACATCGGCTTTCCTGGAAGACGTCGATTCGCGTCATGTGACACAAGAGTCAGCAGTGCACTGTGCTTGGGAAATGAACTGTGTCAGGAGATAGACGTGAGGCACTGCAGGACTGCAGCAGCGGGGAGGCTGCAGTAGGAGGAACATACTCTGATGACGTCACATGAGCAGGAGGTGCCGGGGAGATGCAGGCCGGGTAGTTCTGCTGAAGCGGAGCCATTGACTCGAGTATAAGCCGAGGTAGACTTTTTCAGCACATTTTGGGTGCTGAAAAACTCGGCTTATACTCGAGTATATACGGTATTTATAATTTTGCCATAAAAGCATTTGCCTGATGTTTTCACATTATTTTTCTTACTACCCTGTTCCTGTATGAGGGGCTGCCATATTTGTGCAGCAGGAGTCCGTTGCCATTAGAAACTAACTGACAAGTTGAGAAGGAACAGTCAGGTTGGCAAAACAGTCAAGTTTAGGAACTTTTAGTAAGAACTACTTACAAAAGCAGAACTATCAGCGAAAAAACGATCAACATGACCTATAGGTAACTTTTAATGTAGAGTAATATTTTAGAAAAATTTTTGTGTCAGTATCACTTTAAGGCAAGAGAAGGAATTTTGTGGAACTTCGAGAACCTGAGACCACGTGAGGTGGAAAGTTACAGTTTATTTGACATAAGCATAAAAGGACATTACCATTGTGAGAGCATAAAGATATCGTATCACAGCACAGAAAAACAAGGAACCAACCATATAACCATTGAGATGGTTCTTCCTCAAGGTCAAGGTGATAATGAACAAGTTAGCTTGAGAACAGTGAGGGGGTCTCCCGGGGGAATCAGCATACACAAAATTTTATTCTTTCTCAGGAAGTTCAACTGTATTGAGTGTGTGCCAATAAGGGAGGAGACAGGGAGGGTGAGGGAGGTAAAGGGTAAAAAAGTGAAGCATGCCAACCTTTCCCATGTAACTGAGGGATGCTGTATGTACAACGGAACATTTACCCTTTTCTGTATTCTCTAGACGCTGTTTGACAAACTCCAATGCTTTGCCAACCTCCTCCTCATTGCAGACATTCAACTGGAAAACATGCATGCGATCAGACTGCATTCCTTGTAGTTCCTCAGCTCCATTTCCATTTTTATCCTGGAAGTACACAAATGGCTGCTGAAACCCAATGAGCTTAAACACTGTGCCAGTTAGGGTGGAATTCACAATACAGCAGCATTGACCTACACAATTCAGTCTCTTTATTACAGGTATAGGATCCATTACCCAGAAGCACGTCATCCAGATAGTTTAGAATTACTGAAAAGGTGGTCTCCCATAGACTCAATTTTAATCAAATAACTCAAAATTTATTTTCTGTTTCAAAACATATTTGCTTTTACTGAAATAACAATAGCTTGTACTCAACTCCAACTAATAGATCTTGAATTCTTAGGTTTAATTAATGTTTAAATAATTTTTTAGTAAATTTAAGGTATGGAGATCCAAATTATGGAAATTCGGAAAACCCCAAGTTTCAAGCATTTTTTATAACAGGTCCAATACCTTGTACTGCAGCTGGGTTTAAGCTATGGATATGGTGAGCAGGGACCTCAATTATGGGAGGGCAGTGGATGTGATTTACTTAGACTTTGCTAAAGCATTTGATACAGTGCCACACAGAAGGTTACTGGTTAAATTAAGGAATGTTGGCCTGGAACATAGTATTTGTACCTGGATAGAGAACTGGCTAAGAGATAGATTACAAAATGTGGTGGTAAATGGAACATTTTCTAATTGGATCAGTGTTGTTAGTGGAGAACTGTATGGCTCTGTACTAGGTCCTTTTTTTTCAACTTGTTTATTAATGACCTGGAGGTGGGCATTGAAAGTACTGTTTCTATTTTTGCTGATGATACTAAATTGTGCATGCAGGATGCTGTTACTTTTCAGAGTGATTTGACTAAGTTGGAAAACTGGGAAGCAAACTGGAAAATGAGGTTCAATGTTGATAAATGCAAGGTTATGCACTTTGGCAAAAATAATATAAATGCAAGTTATACACTAAATGGCGTGTGTTGGGAGTTTCCTTAAATGAGAAGGATCTAGGGTTTTTGTAGCTAACAAGTTGTCTAATTCTGGGCAGTGTCATTCTGTGGCCACTAAAGCAAATAAAGTTCTGTCTTGCATAAAAAGGGCATAAACTCAAGGGATGAAAATATAATTATGCCTCTTTATAGGTCCCTGGTGAGGCCTCATCTGGAGTATGCAGTGCAGTTTTAGACTCCAGTCCTTAAAGGAGAAGGAAAGCCCCAGGGCGCAAAACCCCTCCCCCCTCCCGTGTATTGCCCCCCCTCCCTCCTCCCCCCTGGCCTACCCCTCCCGCTGGGCAAATGCCCCTAACTTTTTACTCACCCCTTTGCGCAGGTCCTGTCCACGGAGTTCGCAGTCGCCATCTTCTCCCACGCGCGTCTTCTTCCTGCTCTGATCGGCGTTTTCTGGCGCATGCGCAGTAGGAACAGGTACCGGTACGGCTCTACTGCGCATGCGCCGAATGTCACGAAGTTTTCCGATTTCACTTCGTGACATTCGGCGCATGCGCAGTAGAGCCGTACCGGTACCTGTTCCTACTGCGCATGCGCCAGAAAACGCCGATCAGAGCAGGAAGAAGACGCGCGTCGGAGAAGATGGCGACTGCGAACTCCGTGGACAGGACCTGCGCAGAGGGGTGAGTAAAAAGTTAGGGGCATTTGCCCAGCGGGAGGGGTAGGCCAGGGGGGAGGAGGGAGGGGGGGCAATACACGGGAGGGGGGAGGGGTTTTGCGCCCTGGGGCTTTGCTTCTCCTTTAAGAGGGATATAAATGAGCTGGAAATTGGTTAGAGGGGTGGAAGACAAATTATGAGAGTAGACTGTCAAGGATGGGGTTGTTTTCTGGAAAAGACATTTGCAAGGGGACATGATTACACTTTACAAGTACATTAGAGGACATTATAGACAAATAGCAGGGGACCTTTTTACCGATAAAGTGGATCACCGTACAAGAGGCCACACCTTCAGTCTAGAAAAAAGAACTTTCATTTGAAGCAACGTAGATGGATCTTCACAGTGGGGACAGTGAGGTTGTGGAATGCACTGCCATGTGATGCTGATTCTGTTAATGCCTTTAAGAATGGCTTGGATGATTTTTTTGGACAGACATAATATCAAAGGCTATTGTGATACTAAATTCTATAGTTAGTATAGATATGGGTATATAGAATTTATGTGAAGGTATGGAGGAGTGTGTGTATGGATGCTGGGTTTCATTTAAAGGGGTTGAACTTGATGGACTTTGTATTTTTCAACCCAATTCAACTATGTATCTGTTCTTCCCAGGTTAAAGAGATACTGACATCAGAAAATAACCCTTTTTATTATCTATCATAACATTGTCTTTGAATGCTATTTTGCCATAAAAGTATTTGCCTGATGCTTTTACATTATTTTTCCCAGGTTAAAGAGATACTGACATCAGAAAATAACCTTTTTTATTATCTATCATAACATTGTCTTTGAATGCTATTTTGCCATAAAAGTATTTGCATGATGCTTTTACATTATTTTTCTTACCCCCATGTTCCTCTATGAGGGGGCTGCCATATTTGTGCAGCAGTAGTCCATTAGCATTAGAAACTGACAGGTTAAGAAGGGACAGTCAGGTTGGCAAAACAGTCAGGTTTAAGTGACAATTACTTACAAAAGCAGATTTATCAGCGAAAAACGATCAACATTACCTATAGGTAACTTTTAATGCAGATTAATATTTTGAAAAGAAAATTTTAGGGTCAGTATCACTTTAAGGATAGGACTACACAGACATTTTCGGCACAATCCGGCGCGCCGGCGTCAAATCGCATGCAGCAGAAATAAGGTAGAGATAGAAATGTCGGATGAAGTTGCAGCGTTGATCCAACACCACTGTCGGATGCAGACGCAGCGTCTGCATCCGATAGTCGTGTCGCGTCGGATCAACGCTGCGACTTCATCCGACAATGCATTCACTTACCTTATTTCCGTTGCATGCGATTTGACACCAGCATTTTGTCGCAGCATGTCGGATCGCACCAAAAACGTACGTGTAGTCCTACCCTTATAAATTGTCTGTAAAGCATCAACAATACACTGAGTGGAAATACAAACATTGCAAAAACAAAAAAATACAAACCAAGCCAGAAAAGACTAAAGTGCCCTGTCCACTGTGAGCTTACAGTCAGTTGCAAGACTGCAATGATTCTGGCTGATCTAAAATAAGCCTGAATAACAGAAGCTCTGAAGGGCAGGGGCCGACGCAGACACACGAGGATGGTGCTCCCTGGGATTTTCAGGGCACAAAAAGGAGAGTTGAGTAAGGAAATTCCTAGGGAGAACCTAAGAGCATTTTGCTGACTCAAAAGTTTAATCTGGATCAGCCTTCTCAATAACAACACTTCATTCTGACAATAATTTGCTTTCTCTAGTTCTTTTTATTTCCAGGTCACTAATCAAGGTGTCCTTTGCCCACTTAGGAGCAGTGAGCTAAATCGGGCTTAATAGATGCTTATTCAACAGTCCAATAGTCAGATCACATCGGGGAGTGTTGGTTGCAACAGAACAGCAAATGCAGCCCTCAACTGTTTCTGTGATATTTTCACTCTGCCAGATTAATGTCTGAACTATTCAGATATTATACAGCAGGACAATTGGCTGAAAATTCTATCAAGAGAGGCAAAGCAAGCAGGGAATGACTATAATTAAGGTAAATTGGTGTTTGCCGCACCTTCTAACCAAATGTCACTCCCTAAGGAAATCCCTTAACCGAGAGCAGATGAGCCACTCGGTATAGATATGCTGACAACGCCTATAAATGGAAAATTAATTCAATGCTCACAGAAGGAGACAAAAAGAGAGGAGTATATGGCATCGCACAATCTATTTGTAGATTTGAGTGAGTGATTGTGTCTTCAAAAACATGGTGATCAACTAGTTCATCGTGAACAAACAAGTAAATTGGTTGTGTTGATTAGTGAAAATAGCTTTTGTAATAAATAAAGTTAAATAATTAAAGTGAAAAATCTTGTTAAATTCATTGTGAAGTAAAAACTTTTAAAGTGCAAGTGCATTGTGGACATGATACATGATTAGACCCACGACATATGACCCATGGATAAGAGACCTGATAAAATATAACTTTTATTTACTCCTAAAATTCATCAGTTGTGAGGGGGAATAATTCATAAAATCACTTAAAAACAATTAAGAAAAGGGGTGGAGATTCGATCTGAATTATGTGTAAATAGGGATTACAGCGTAATTAATTCATTAGACTGTTCCCTTCTAGATCCTACATCACCCAATAACCCTATAATGAATTGATGGGGTACATAGAGAACATTGCTAAGCAATCTTAATGGTGGTAGGTGAGAGGATGAATGAGGAATGGATGGTGTAGTGAGCGCTTAAGGGATTGACCCAAAGATTAACTCTCACTACACCATCCATTCCTCATTCATCCTCTCACCTACCACCATTACGATTGTTTAGCAATGTTCTCTATGTACCCCATCAATTCATTATAGGGTTATTGGGTGATGTAAGATCTAGAAGGGAACAGTCTAATGAATTAATTACGCTGTAATCCCTATTTACACATACTTCAGATAGAATCTCCACCCCTTTTCTTAATTGTTTTTAAGTGATTTTATGAATTATTCCCCCTCACAACTGATATTTTAGGAGTCAATAAAAGTTATTTTTTATCAGGTCTCTTATCCATGGGTCATATGTCGTGGGTCTAATCATGTATCATGTCCACAATAAGCACCTTGCACTTTAAAAGTTTTTACTTCACAATGAATTTCACAAGATTTTTCACTTTAAATTATTTAACTTTATTTATTACAAAAGCTATTTTCACTAATCAACACAACCAATTTACTTGTTTGTTCACGATGAACTAGTTGATCACCATGTTTTTGAAGACACAATCACTCACTCAAATCTACAAATAGATTGTGCGACGCCATATACTCCTCTCTTTTTGTCTCCTTCTGTGAGCATTGAATTAATGACTATAATTATCATCATTTTTTTTATACAGCACTGACACATTTATGCAACACTTAACATTAACACTTTACATTAACGTTTACTATGATGTAGAGAGTGATATTTGCAATTGGTTTTGATTTTTTATTATTTGTGTTTTTTTGAGTTATTTAGCAGCTCTAGCCAGTTCAGCAATCTGGTTGTTAGGGTCTGAATTACCCAAGCAACTATGCATTGATTTGAAGGAGAGACTCGAATATGAATAGTAGAGGGACTGAACAGAAAGATAAGTAACCAAAAGTCGCAATAACAATAAATGTGTAGCCTTACAGAGCATTTGTTTTTTAGATGGGGTCATTGACCCCCATTTGAAAGCTGGAAAGAGTCAGAAGAAGGCGGCAAATTTTTCAAAAACTATAGGTCATACAATGATCTATTTCATCAGGAGCCGGTCAACCTGCCTGGAGTGTGCGAGGAAACGGGGACACCCAAAGGAATTCAAAGCAGACATGGAGAGAACATATGATAGTGCCCAGATCAAAACCGCTAACCAATAAGCCACCCTGCATGAATGCCAACATGAATATCTAAAGATTCTTCTCTTTCCAGACACCTACCTTTAACAAACACCCTGCAAATACTGTAAATCCCAATTTATGCAGGTGCTTTGCCAAAGCGAATCCAAATCCAGTGTCACAGCCTGTGATCAGCACCTCCTTTCCCTCCACCTGGAAAGCAAAGCAAGGATATGATTAGTATGATTAGTATACTCTCCTAGAGAGAATGTACATAGGTTATAGGTACTGTGACACAAACATGATATCTCAACCTATATATCTCACCTTATTCAGCCTTGAAAGGCGAATATTCCTTTACATGCTGAACACTACCCTGCCAGGCACAAAGACACTTCAACTTGGAAATAATGTTATTTCCTCTTTATTTTCCTACTGAGTATTTAAGGAATTGTGGTGTAAGGCAAGAAAAGGCAACCTCTTGGCTTCCAGGTTTTATCAAACTAAAACAACCGTCCCCAGGCTCACTGTTTTTGGCCATTTACACATGCAGCTCCCACTCTCAGTATACCAGCCTATCCATGGGTTAAGCACCTTTCTGCTGTTTACAGACGTGTTGTTATTTTTTTTTACTTTTAACAGAGAAAAGCCCCTGGTTGTGATCATGGAACATACACCCCCTCATTAGAAAGCTGAACAGCTTACAGTCATGCCACTATGAATAGGATAAAGGTCACATAAGCAAGTTTAGCCCACTGACACTGTAAATAGAAAGACACCAATCAAGTAATCTTGAACTCCCTACAAAAACATTTCATTTAACTGAACAGTTCGTCATTACCATATGTTAAAAGTAACGTGTTTAGGTGTAGGACAATTAGAAATCTTTCTGACAATAATGAATGACAAGTTGTGTAGCTTCTCTTGTGTCGGCCTCAGTGTGTGTTGTTATGAACAGCTCAGAGACACTGCCTTTGGATATCGTATTAAGAGTCAAATAGAAACAGAACATTTTTCATTGCTGATAATCAATGCTATGAGGCTACTATTAAATCGAAAGAAGTATCTATTCAGAGGAAGCGAATACACATAAGACGCTAGGAATGTGCTGCTAGTAACACACGGTATGACAGTTGGACAGAGCGCTATTACTCACTGGCAGCGTGCCCCGGGGTACAGTTGGCATGGCAACCCACAGCATGAACACCAAGTACAGCAGCACAATCCCATGGGACACACTGTCACTGGGGAACCCCAAAAACCTAAAGAGCAGCTTCAACGCCTCCGGGAGCCCGAGGCCAAGAGCCAGAGTGAGCCCGAGGGACAGGAGCACCAACAGCACCGCCCTGGCACGAGTAACGCGGAACCCCATCACTGCGCGCTCTCCTTTAGCCCCGCGCTAGTGCTGCTGCCCCTGAAATAGAGCGGAGGCGTGGCCAGCTCTTCTCATCACTTCCGAGGCCTCAGCGTTCCGCCTCTTCCAGGCTTGGGCTCTGCCAGTGTGCGCGAGCATTCATTTGCAGCAGTGATGAAATGACTGACATTGTGTTATTAGCCGTGTCTGTTTGTAGCCTCTCTACCTCAGCGCCAGGTATCTCTTCTGCACTATTAAATTACACACAGTGCTCCTCTTACAGCAGATACAGTGTGTAGCATGGGCCACAAGTACAAACATTTCATTGTAGTATGGACCGTTCCTGGGGGGGACAGAGATCACTCTCACAAGCTCTTCCTGTAACAGTGACACTGACTAGACTTTCACTACTTCCGTCTGTTGACAGGGTCGCCATTAGAAATCACGGCCCCAGTGCCCTGCTAGGGGCGATCCTGTCCATTTTGCAGACTGAGGCAGCCTTCATTTTGCCACCCACCCACTCATCTGTTAAGTGCTGGAGGGGGTCAGGGGTGGTCCATGTTGCCCCGGTGGGGTCGGGCGGTCCACGTAGTGCAGAGGGCGTCTGGTAGTCCAAGTCGCGAGTGCAATTGCGCCTACCCCAGATCCCACCCCACTCCATCCCACCCAAAGACCACACAGACATCAGCACTAAAAAAGTAACCCCCCACACACACACAAGTTATAAAAAACTATTGATGGTCAGGGCCCCCTTATAAGTAAAAAAAACAACAAAACATTGGTGCCAGGGCCCCCCTTACAATTTAAAACAAATTGGGGCCCCCAAATTTTTTTTAAAAAAAAAACCATTGGTGGCAGGGGCCTATAGAATATTAAAATAATACATTGGTGGCCAGGGGATTAAAAAAAAAAAACCCACATTGGTTTTCAGTAGAATTGAATCGTGGCTTCAGTTCTTCAACTTCGCCTCCTTTCGTGACTTCGGGTCTTTTCGCTGCTTCAGGACTTCAATTTCGGCTGTTTTTGTGACTTCGGGTCTTTTCGCCGCTTCAGGACTTCGGCTTCGGTTATTTTCGTGTGACTTCAGGTCTTTTCACCACTTTGGGAGTTCGACTTCAGCTGTTTTCGTGGCTTGGGGTCCTTCGCATGCTCTAAACACTTCCGCATTTCGGCTGTTCGGGATGGCAGCAGGCTTCAGCGCTCTTTTCAAAACTGCAGCACTGCCGGGCCCCCCTTCATGCCCGGACCACTTGTCCCCCCTGTCCCACCCTGATGGCAGCCCTGTCTGTTGGTATTCATATTTGTGCTTAGTGTTTTCTCCATGTTTTGGAAATGAAAAGGACCAGTTGGGAGCAGCTGTTGTTTTCAAACATGGCATGGAAAGTTCTTCAATTTTAGAAAAAGTCTCACAAGACTAAAGGTGGCCATAAATGTAACATTTAGGATCTTTCATGCGACTAGGATTGCCACCTTTTCCAGAAAAAAATACCAGCCTTCCTATATATTTATCTTTTTTCCCTATTAATAACATTGTGATCAACCATCATTTTTACCGGCCTCATGTCAACCCTACCTGCGACCATAAATACAGATGTTAGAGCTGAATCGTCAGCTATAGAGGTAGAAACAAAAGAATTCTACTAGTATCTGACAGAATTCCGGGGTGACACTTAGGCTAGGGGGAGGGGGGTGTATGTAGGGTAGGGGTTTTTTAACTTTAGGGTTGAATTCTCCTTTAAGGCTAAGTGCTTTATAGAATAAAGGCAACCATTTTTATTTGTGCACAAATGTTGACATGTCCATTGTGAAGGTAGAACAAGTGTTTTTCTTACAAGCTGGCAATTTACTAAATCATTTTAATAATTATAAATTATACTGTGGGCAGTCATTAGTCTTACTGTTGTTGACCTATTTAAGCAAATTGTAAAATTGTTTGCTAGGGATTATTATTCAATTATACAATTACTCCAGCATTGTTAAACTCACTTCTGCAGGAACAGCCTGAGATTGCTCATAGCCTGTACAGAGAGATTGAGAGGTGTGACACTGATATGAATGAGAGGTGAGGGGAAAGAATTGGGCTCTCCTGTTCATGGTTGACAGTAAATATCGGTAAATGTTAGGACTCCCAAGTAAATGGTCTCTACAGAAAAGTCTGGGATGCTATTAACAATCGCCTTCCTTTTTCCGTGGCCCTGTGCATATAGAATATTTTGTTCACTATGTGGCTTGTGTAGTTGTCAACACTTGAAACTCATTTCAAACTGCTGCCCTAGCACAGGCCCTTGTGTGTCTATATAGAATAGACAGCCATGGGTTAAGATGCTACACCAAATGACATGCAAATATTGTCGTTTGTCTTGTACATTATTATGGTGTACACCCTGTAGTAAAACAAGTATTGCCAGGTCCTTACAAAGATGCCAGCAAATATGACTGTGTATTATGGATCCTTTATTTAAAAATATATATACTTTATCGGGACTTTAAAAACACAACCTTCCTCTGGAACACAAAGAAGCCAAAAAGAATATCCAAGCCCCAGTCCTGACAAAACAGACCAAACATCTGTCTTTTGTTTAGTGAAGAGGAATAGCCAAACACAGAGCTGCTATTCTACATATTCATTAGTGAGGGGGCTGCCATATTTGTGCAGCAGGAGTCCGTTTACGATAGAAACTCCCCGCAACACAGTGCCGTAACCTCTGGGGCCCATAAAATACAAATAACTGCCCACATTTTCTTGAATTACTACTGATGCTGCTGGCAATCCTAACACAATGTTTACTCAATTCCTTTATTGTGTTTTTTGACCGAGACTATAATGCAGCACTTGAACTGACTGAAGCCTTTATGCTGCAGGATTAGTGTTTGTACTAAAACATTGTCAGCAGTGCACCAATGATTCCTGTTATTTGTTATTTGTGGCAAACTTGTTTCTTTCTCCTTTGCAGGTTTGTCTCTAGCAGGGAAAAATGACGCTGAGGTCAAGTAGACATCTTCTTGGATCTCGCTGTGCTCTGCTGCCTTCTTCTGCACGTCCCAGAAAACCGTGAGTTTGAGGGGACACTACTTGTTTTCTTTTCATCTTAGGCACTGGTTTAGCATTGGATTAGTGATCAGTTGTTCCACACAAAGCTTTTTAGCTCTGGGGGAAGTAGAAGCCTGTATCTAGTTTGACTTACTCAATGCCCAGTCAGACCACAGCCATAACTTTAATACTATTTATTAGTGTAATGTAGAAATGGGTGTTCTATGGCAACTTGCCTTAATGTGCTGTAGTCAACTATCCCTGCCCTGCTGCTTTCAGCCCAAGGCCATTTCTATTTCATGACTATCATGTGGCTCGACTCCCTTCCAATGATGTCAAGGAAGTGCAGCATTAACCTTCTGTGGGGAGCATGTGGGGATCTGCTAGATGTTTGACCCAAGAGAAGTTTGGCCTGCCACCCACCCAAGAAAAGGTTGACCAGCCTGCCGCTCAATTTTTTGACCCAAATCTGCCTAGCACATGGGTCCTGTGAGTTTTAAGCATCACTGTTTATCATCTGCATTATGCACTAGTTATTACACTCTTGGGTGACTTTCATTCTTCAGTAATTTGAAATCATATGGAATATTTCACATTGAAAAGAGAATCTATTGAGTTAAGTTCTCTCACTTTGACAGTTGCAAATGAGGAGGTTTTGGGAGGTGTCTTTGGATAATCATTACCAAACCAATGGTGACATTTGCCTGGGAGGAGATAACCTGTGGCATCCCAAACAGTGACCATGGAGACCATTTTAGTTGTCACAGAAACCAAGGAAAATGCTAGGTGTTAGTGTTTACAGCTCGGCTTGGAAATATTCTGATCAGATCCCAACCACAAAGCAGTTTCCATGGGAATGGAATGTTTCAAGTAACTATTTCTTCTTTCTTTGAAATATGTGTGCTGATTCTAATGCAGAAATCTATTGGTATTCAATCTCAATGACCCCCCCCCCCCCGCCAAAGCAACATAGTTAAATAGTACTTGGGGTTGAATAAATGTTCACCCTTTAGTAACTGATACTTTCCATACCCCGTATAAGCTTAGCCACTTTTTGTTGGGAGTCTTGATGTTCCTTTTTGAGGTTTGGAAGCCAAATGTACAGTATGTTCTGTCTAGAGGAAGTCTTCTCAGTGCATTGAAAAGTGAAAGAATGAGCTTCTCCCATTAATCAATAGAGGACAAAACCTTGCTGGCCCTTCCAGCTCCTGACTGGAATTGACTGTTACAGCCCAAAACCTGACCCCTTAACGGCGATCAGATTTGCTCCCAGGATCAATGCTCCATATTTATTTAAGAGAAGGAGGGTAAGGGACACACAAAACAATATGGCAGCATACACATGATCACCCTTGAGCTGCGAGGGAAAAACTGCATTCCTTTCCATTCCATTCCCCAGGCAGCCTGCAAATCCCGGCTTTTGCAGTCTGAAGGATGGCGTGAAAAGGAATGCAGGGACTACCGAGCGGCTTATGGGTGCTCCTGTGTATAAAACCAAGTTTTAGGTGTAAGGGGGACACCGCTGGTGGAATAGGGAGGAAAATTAAATGGAAATATAGCAGCATACACATGAGCATTTTTGAGGTGCAAGGTGAAAGCTGCATTCCTTTACATTCAATATGAACCCAGGCAGCCTGCAGACCCCGGCTTTTGCAGTTGCCCAGGTTGAATGAAAAGGAATGCAGAGTCCATTGAGTGGCCTAAATGTGCTTGAGTGTATTAAACCATATTTCTTAGTCTTAGTGGTGAGTGACAGAGAGATGGACAAATATATAGCATAGATATATAGTAGACCAACATACCTAAATGAAGAGATGGAAAACAAGGTCACCAAAATACTTACTGCTGCATCAGTTTAGTTTACCTGTTGTTTTTCTGAATGCAGCTGCCTTTGCTGCAGATTTTCTGCCACCTGCAGGTTTCTTCTGGGAAGAGCCTACTCCTCTCGTCTTCTTGTCACTGATGTCCCTGTTCACTGCCTGGCTTCCATTGTGGTTGGTGGGTGATGTAGACTGTTGTGGAAGCTTCTCTGGAAACACTCCTGGCATAAGTTGTTGCAAAACGTTCTTGTTTGCAGACACCAGGAGAAGCGTCTTTTCCAAGCATTCCTGCATGAGGTGGGCAGGATAGTCGCTGGACTCCTCTCCAACTATGTTGCTGTATCCGAATATCTGGTCAGCTGCTTTTAGGCAGCACTGAGCCAGAAGTGATGGTGCGTATGGATGGAAGTCATACTTTGTCATGGCCAGTGCTGCAATGCCTCTGGCAGCTGTAAGGCTATTGGCTGTTCTGATGATGTTGCCTTGTGAACACTTCTTGTCGGAAACTCTCATTAGGGAGAAATGTTCAAGAAAGAAATCAATGGTGGGTCCTTGCAGCCGAAATTCCAGATGGTAGATAAGGTGCTTCTCCACATAAGCGATGTATTCTGGTGTATAAGAAGCTTCTCCAAATGGCTCCAGGAACTCCTCTGCTGAAGGACCATTTCTCTCCATGACCTTTGTGGCCAAAAACAAGGAAGTAGCCCCCAGTAGCTTCAGCATGGTAGCTTTCAGTGTCCTGCAGGAGATGTACCTTGCCCTGTAGTTGATGGCAAGGCACAGGATGGAAAAGTCCAAGGAGAAGTGTCTGTGCACTTTAATTAAGGTGTTGGTTACTTCCTGCCACATGGCTGCATGTTGCTTTGGCTGGTTTGCTAGGAAATCTGATGGTGTAAAGTACCTTTCCAGTCCTTTATTAAACAGGTAGGCATCTTGTCCATACTCACTAAATGTCTGAATGGCATCATCCATTTTTTTGAAGTTGTTCCACTGATCCTTTACTGGTGTTGGTTCCTCCACTGCGGGAATGCAAGTCACATGCTTGTCACGCTGATGTTTGACTTTCTTTTGGCTGGGCCCATGTCTTTTCTCCACTCTCTTTCTCTTTTTAGAATTAAGTACATCCGTCTGTGTCTCTCTCTCACTCACCTCCTGTCTCTCACTCACACTTCTGACACATGAACGTTGTAGGGCTGCCCTGATTGCAAGTGAATGAAGTGCCCCTAGTTATTCACATAGTCTGATAACATGATATTTCATGTAAAATAAAGCAGATTTACTTTGTGTCTTGGCTTTACAAGCTGCTTTGCAGCAAAACCAAAGCAGACCACAAGGTGTCTCATGATTGCAGGGTTAGATGGGAAGAGGGGAGGTTTGTACAGATGGTCTTATTTAATTTATAGTTTTGCCACATTGCAGACAGTATTACCCAGACATATCGTGCCAGTTGGCAATATAATTCTTCATGTTTATAAACTGATTTTAAGGCTTTTATTTATATGAAGATCAGTTTTGCGCTGGCATTTATAAAATATGAAAGTGTTGATAATGCAGCTAAATTAATCCAAGTTGGATCTAACTACTCCAAAATGAAGGTTGGGCCGTACACTGGTACATGGCTGCTTCTAGAAGCTGATCTACTAGTTGTTGTGTAGTTGTAGCTGGATACTGTTTCATAGTCTCTGGCCCATTTTTTTTCTAACCTGAAAGATCTTTGCTCAGAATTTTATTTGAAATTTTACATAAGGCACATCTACATTTTTTTCTGTATTTGTTGCCCTATTTTATTTTCCTACAGTAGCTGGGTCGGATGTATTACCAGGGAATACTAAATACATTGTAAGATTAGAGATGTAAGGAAAGCCTTGTGGGATTATGTCCGTTCTGTTGGTCTGCAGCTGACAGCACTTTAGGAGAAGCGTTTCCCATTCAAAGGATTCTGGCACATGACTTCAGTCTACTAAAAAAAAGAAAATCAGGCGTTAATTAAACCCATCAGGACTATTTTGCTTACAATATGGATTAATTATATCTTTGTTGGGATCAAGCAGAAGGTGCGGTTTCATGACTACAGAAAAGAAAAAGGAAATAATTTTTAATTGATTTATTTGATTAAAATGGAGTCTGTGGGAGATGGCCATAGTAATTGTGAGATTTCTGGATAATAGGTCCCATACCTGTACTTCTAGGGGATTTTCCTATGAAAGCCTAATATCTTAGGAATACATTTGGCAGGGATGAAAAGAGAAGATAGTCACAGAATATAAGAGATGACACCAATTGCCCAGACGCCTACAGCTTTTCCATATGGCTTTTGTTCTACGAGTTCTGGTGCTGGAGAGGTTGAGAGAGAAGGAAAACATACACTCACTAGAGTTGCACTGTTTCAAAGCCTACCATTAAGAGCCTTTTATATCTGTGCTTGTTACATATTATGGAAATTGAATTCCAATTTCGATTGGAAAAATTGGCTATTTTGCTACCCTGTCTGTCCAGAACACAGCCTTTACCAGAAAACCAACAGTATGTGTATAATAAATCCCCTTTTACTATGATGTAGAGAGTGATATTCAGAGACAATTTTCAATTGTTTTTTTTATTATTTGTGGTCTTTAAGTTATTTAATTCAGTTTGCAAATTCAGAACTCTGGTTACTTTGGTCCAAATTACCATAGCAACCATGCCTTGATTTGAATACGAGACTGTAATATGAATAGGAGAGGGCCTAAATAGAAAGTTTATTTGAGTTATTTAGCTTAGTTATTCAGCAGTTCTGCAGTTTGCAATTTCATCAATCTGGTTGCTAGGGACCAAATTACCTTAGAAACCATGCACTGATTTGAATAAGAGACTGTAATATGAATGAGAGGACCTGACTAGAAAGATGAGTAATAAAATGTAGCAATAACAATACATTTGTAGACATTCCGAGCATTTGCTTTTTAGATGGGATTCTGACTGGAAAGAGTCCAGTGTCGGACTGGGACACCAGGGGCCCACCCAAAAACAATAGACATGGGGCCCACCAAAAAACCTTAGACCAGGGGCCCACTCAGTACTATTTTTCTTCCTCTCCTTACTTATTCTCTATTCTCCTATTCTCTTTTCTTTACACCCTATAATCTATTATTCCATCTATTTAGTCTCTTTGTTCTCTTAGGGTAGGGACACACTGGGCGATTTGGGGAGATTTAGTCGCCTGACGACTAATCGCCGCGACTTTCCACGACCAATCTTCCCCGAATGCCTCCCCTCGCTCTGCGCCTGGCTAAAATGAAAAATCGCCTGCGCTAATCACACGCGGCGATTCGTTTTCCGAAGTTGCCCGAAGTTTCCTCGTGAGGCAACTTCGGGCGATTTCGGAAAACGAATCGCCGTGTGTGATTAGCGCCGGCGACTTTTCATTTTATCCAGGCGCAGAGTGAGGGGAGGCATTCGGGGAGAAAAGTCGCTGCGATTAGTCGCCAGGCGACTAAATCTCCCCAAATCGCTCAGTGTGTCCCTACCCTTAGAAATAAGGAATGACCATGAAATAGGCAAAATGTTTAGCAGCATAAGGGCCCACTGACACCTGGGCCCACCGGGAGTTTTCCTGGTATCCCTGTGGGCCAGGCCAACACTGAAAGAGTCAGACAAAGATGGCAAATTATTAAACTATAAAAAAGAAAAAATGAAGACGAAAAGTTGCTTACAATTAGCCATTCTACAATGTACTAAAAGTGAACTACCCCTTTAAGATGTATTTATAAACTTCTGTAAATCATAGTTGTCCAACCTGTAGTCCTTGTCTTAACCCACACCCTCATAGACTGTACTGCTCTGGCAGCCTGCAGGGAGTTGTAGTTCTCTGGCAGCTTGCAGGGATTTATAGTGTTCTGGTAGCCTGCAGGGAGTTGTAGGGCTCTGGTAGCCTGCAGAGAGTTGTAGGGCTATGGTAGCTTGCAGGGAGTTGTAGAGCTCTGGCAGCCTGCAGGGGGTTGTAGTCCTGTTTATAATAGCCTTGCAGCCGGAGATTAGGAACAGCACAGGCGTCAGTACTATTATGATGTAACAGAAATTCCTGGATAGGAATTTGCAGAAACTGTTACTGTAGCAGGACAGAGACAGGTGATGTTCTACTCATTTATATTTGAGTAGAGTGAGTTTAACCTTTTGGGGGGATCAGTGGTGATTTGGGGCTGTTCACACATGTCTCATTCCTGCTCCCAGCCAAGTACTGCTTCTCCCCAACCTCACCTCTTTGCTTCCTGTACATACCTTGCTCTCTCACTGCACCCCCTCTTCCCTGCCGATTCCCTGCACTCTCAATGTGTCCCTTCATCAGATTCCCTGCTCTCTCACTGCACCCCCTCTTCCCTGCTGATTTCTTGCTGTTAATTATCTTCCCTCTGTAGTAGACTCTCCCACCCAGTGAATGTGCAGCACATTGCTCCATTTCCTTTCCTTGACACTTTGCTATCTTGAATAGTTTGCTCACGCCCTGGGCAACTTTGTGAAGTCACAGCAAATTACGGACCTCAAGGTGTGGACAAGTCATATGAAACGCACCATCCAGACGGCAGAAGCTCTAGGGGTTCCCTACGAGCAGTGGAAGGCAAAGGGATGAGATTGATGCTGTAAGTAGGGGAAGAGCTGAAGCTGGGATGCACTGCAGACACACAGACCGGGCATTCTGTGGCCTTTACTTGTTCAACTACAACTTAGCATCCTATTTGGGGTTGGGATTCAGTTAATGAGTCTGGATAAAGGCAGTTCACCTTTAAATAAACTTTTAGTATGATGTAGAGAGTGATATTCTGAGACAGTTTGCAATTGCACAAGGGGGGTTGTGGGAGCACCCGCATTGCTAAGTAAAAATATATAAGTATAAGGGAAGTGCTACTGGCATATCCAAATGGGTCAGTGCACATTCCCTGGGCCCCTGTCTAAGTAATTCAGTAATTCAGTAGATATGCAAATGCATGTGTTAACAAAGACAGGGGTTTTTAGTTGCAAAGTTATGATCATAAAGTTGAAAAGCCACCATACCACGTCAAGGTAAACCCCATATGGCGGTCCCTAACTTGTTTACCTACCAGTCATAGTATTGAGGATCCTGTGTCTCTCTGCATAATAGCAATAGTAAAGTAAAAAGTAAAAGTCTGCTGAACCTTGGTTTCTGGAGGGCTAAATCCTCCCCCGCTGCTGAATTGCAGCTTTTAAGAGAGAGTGATTGCCCAAACCAACGCCCATTTTTGACAAAAATGTATAAATATGGTGCAGTTAAAAGCATAGGGCCACTATTAATTAATAGGGGTGGGTATGGGGGGTGCTACAAGCCACCAGAAGCTTAGCCAAAGCTACAGGCTGTAAAAGCAAATACACAAGGGGGGTTGTGGGAGCACCCGCATTGCTAAGTAAAAATATATATAAGTATAAGGGAAGTGCTACTGGCATATCCAAATGGGTCAGTGCACATTCCCTGGGCCCCTGTCTAAGTAATTCAGTAGATATGCAAATGCATGTGTTAACAAAGACAGTTTGCAATTGGCTTTCATTTTTTATTATTTGTATTTTTTTCAGTCATTTAGCTTTTTATTCAGCACATCTTCAGTTTGCAGTTTCAGCAATCTGGTTGCTATGGGCCAAATTCCCCTAGCAATCATGTATTAATTTGAATAAGAGACTTTAATATCAATAGGTGAGGCCTGAATAGGAGTAATAAAAAGTAGCAATAACAATACATTTGTAGCCTTACAAAGAATTTGTTTTTAGATGGGGCCAGTGACCCCTATTTGAAAACTGGAAAGAGTCAGAAGGCAGATATATAAAAAAAAAAAGAAAAAATGAAGGCCAATTGAAAAATTGCTTAAAATAAGTCATTCTTTAATATACTCAAGGTTAATGTAAAGGTGAATCACCCCATAAGGGTAAGGCCACACTGGGCGTTTTGGGGAGATTTGGTCGCCTGGCGACTAATCGTCTTTGCAGCGTCCAAAAACGCCATCCCTGACTCTGCGCCGGCTAAAATGAAAAAAAAAAAAACACCGGCACTAATCACATTCGTCGATTCGTTTTCCGAAGTTGCCATCTTCCCAAAACTCCCAGTTCGTCCTAACCCTAAGGCTGCTCCAACAGCCCTTTTATAAGATAATATATATAAATGTATATGGTGCAAGGCTAATGATTGGTTAATGGCTTCCTGTTTGTGACTCACTGGCAGGAGGTGTGTGAGGAATTGACATATGAGAAGATACAAGAGAACTTCCCTGAGGAGTTTGCCCTGAGAGACCAGGACAAGGTACAGATACCCCAAATCAGAGTTGAGTGGGTGCTGCTGAAAACAAGGAGGTACCCCGCATCTGTTGCACATGTTTAAGAGTAAATGGCAGACTGAATAATTCAGGGTATTTTGTTGCCCATTCGATTTTCAACTTGGAGGGGGTGAAGCAGGAGTTTGAGTCTTATCTGATCTGTTTTATTCTCCCCACACTTTCAGAGGAACTTCCATACCTGAAATGCCCCTCCACACAGTGCTGACACTGACCCCTGTGGCATATGGTGAGTGTTTCCAGTGAACCTCAATGTGTCATCAGATTCCCAGCTTTCATTGAATTACCCTCTAGGTGTTGCTGGACTCCATGTAACTACAGGTTACAACATGCTGGGAGTTCAGTTCCATCTGGGAACCACAAGGTTAAGAAATAAGGTTTTAACTTATTGTGAAGTGTCCTGATTAAACCCAGTGTTACATTACTAAAGAGGAATGATGCCACTAGTGAGGCCTTTCATAGTTCTGCTGTAGTAGTGCACTTTTTCTTCTTCCCGGCTCTGTGCAGTTGTTTTTTAGGAGAGATAACATTTATTTTAATGTTTTGTTTCCAGGTTCTAAAGTAGAATCCATTTATCTGAATAAAGAGGCAGTGAACACTCACTCGGGAGATAAGCCATCTGTAAGTGCAGATTCTTCATGGTGACCACCCTCTTGACTTTGCTCTACACAATACGTTGGTGACTCTTTATTCTGTCTTTATTTTCCCTGCTGGCCTGGTATATTGGGCTTGTACAGACACAGACACTAGTCTTGTAGTGTTATGCTTGTGCCACACAATTGCCTTTTCATGGCCCTATCTGAAACGTTGTTGTAGCACAAGATTGTATTTCCCCAAGATTTCCCTAATATGATTGGTATGATAGTAACCACAGGGTGTAACATGTGCCCCACTCCTCTGCATGGCCGCCATTGGTCAAATGGATATTTTGCCCAGAGACTATGTGCCATTCTAATTTCTAATTCTGTTTTAGCCTGGGATCTCTTCCAATACAGTTAGGCAACTGATGGGCAGCTTCTGTCTGCCTGTTCAGTTTCATTGAAAGCGAGGAAAGCAAATTTGTAGCTCATTAATTACTGGGCTGTCTTCATTTAATAGAGTGAATAGAATTGTCGAACTATTGCTTTGGACACTGTACCTGAACATTTTTAATGGAAAAGGTTTTCTTTATATTTCAAATTAGTTTTACAGTCGCTCTGAATGCAGAATGCATTAAACCTGGGGGGGCGGAGGGGCTATGTCATTGGGTTGATGATAAAAGAGGAGCCAGCTGTGATTGTCTGTGCTTAAGAAAGCAATAGTAACCATTTAAGCTGAGCTACACTACTTGTTGTTCAACAGCCATAGCCAAGCTCTGGTAAGTGAACAGTAGTGAGGAAACAGCTGCTCATTGCCTGTCTGGTCTATAGGAATAGATAACCCAAGTATGGACGGCTTCCTGAGATGCAACAGAGTGTTCAGTTAAATATGAATTGTGGCAAGCAGGTTGGAGGGTGGGTACACCAATTTGGTATGCAAATTGTTACAACTGGTCACACTTTATATTGTCTGCACAACAGTTTTATTGTATGCTTGATAAAGGGGCTTGCCCCGAAATGTTCACACAAAATAAACAGCAAAGGGGAACCCTGCATTCCTTTGCCTTGAGTGCCAGTGTTTCCTATTTCCTTAGAGAGAAAAGATACATACAGTACAGAAAGTTTGCAAACCCCTTAAAATGTTCTATATTTTTAATATTCAATTGGATTAAGTTCAGGACTTTGACTTGGCCATTCCATAATATTCACTTAATTCTTCTTTAACCATTCTTTGGTAGAACAACGTGTGTGTTTAGGATCGATGTCATGCTGCATGACCCACTGTCTCTTGAGATTTAGTTCACGGACAGTTGTCTTGACATTTTCCTTTAGAATTCTCTGGTATAGTTCAGAATTCATTTTTCCATCAAGTCATCCAGGCCCAGGTGCTGCAAAACAAGCCCAAACCAGAACACTCTTCACAGATGGGATAAAGTTCTTATGCTGAAATTCAGTGTTTTTCTTTCTCCAAATGTAACACTCCTCATTCAAGCCAAAAAGTTATATTTTGTCTTTATTCATCAACAAAACATTCTTCCAACATCCTTCTGGTTTGTCCACAACTGCAGACAGTCAGCAATATTTTTGGCTGAGAGCAGTGGCTTACTCCTTGCTACCCTGCCATACATACCATTGTTGTTCAGTGTGGTGGACACATCAATATACCCCAATGTGAGACAGACCTTCAGTTGCAAAGCTCTTGTGGTTAAACATCACACTTGTCGGGTTTGATAGAAAAATTATAAAATGAAAATAAGAAATATAAGCGATAAGAAGCCATAGAAACAGATAAGGAAAGGGAGTGAATAGGAGAACAGAGAGAAGGAAATAGGCAGATTCCAGGCATGATGTGAAATAATTGACAGGACAGATCAGTTAGTTGACAACTTGTCCAAAGGCACTGTATTAACTGTATTCTAGACAGTTAGGATAGCTCTAGTACTTACCATTTGTGTAGATATTTGACAAAAGGCACATCCACTTCACTCTTAAAAAACAAATCCATCTTAAAAGGAGTCATATACAAAGTGTCCAGAGTGCAAAAAAGTTAGGGTTTGAGTGCGAGTGTTTGATAAGTAAGTGCTTCAGGGTGTGCGCTTGCACTTGCGCCCCAGGTATTGGAAAATTACCTCTACAGATTTTTAGGAAAAATATAGCAGAATAAACTTTTGGTAAAAGTTTTATAACCCACAAAAATGGCCAGATAATTTGATTATTGATAATTCAACTGATTATCAATAAACTAATAGATGGTTGGTTTCTGTGCTTGGGTTATTAGACCAGCAACTTAAAGGCATTATACAGTGATTGGCAGGCTACTGGGAACCCAAGTACAGGGTATAGTGAGAAGCAGTGGACACTGGTCCTCAAGCCCATTTTACAGAGAGAGAGAGAGAGAGAGAGAGAGAGAGAGAGAGAGAGAGAGAGAGAGAGATTCTACTACCCTTAGAATATTTTATAGTCAAAGGTTTCTGGCACCTCAGTCATATTATACACTGGCACCACAAACACATTAGCACCCAAAGCATGTTATATACAATGAGAGCCAATGGGTACTGACACTCCAAGGTCATTAAAACAATAGACAAGCAAAGAGAGCTGCAAGTGCATTTTGGCAGCACAAACACATTAGCGCCCAAAGTACGTTAAAAATAGTTCACCATAGACGTTAAGACCAATTATTGTGTGATCTAACAAATCCGTCAAATTATCGTGAGGATAGTGGGCACAGAAAGATCGTGCATCCAATGATTTTTCATCAGACATTGGTCAGAAAATCGATCGAGCAGGTTAGCAGATTTTTATAGTTCACACAGTGAAAAGTATCCATTGTCCAACTGTTTACAGTGCCAAGCAGGCAGCTACCCACAGGTTTCCTGGCTTGAACTAGACAATGTCGATTGAAATGTTCTTTTTAGTTAATGGACAAATCACTTAACTGATTGTTTCAAGATAAGCTTGGTCTTACGATAACGAAAAGATCTTTTAAAAATCTTAACATCTATGGCCACCTTAAAGGAGAAGGAAATTCCCTGGGTGCATGGGGTTTCCTTCTCCTTTAAGAGGTAGTGGGTACTTGCACCCTAAACTATATTAGACACTGAGAGACAGAGTTTTTTTGTTACAGTGAGAGTAAGGGGGTATTGAGACTCTGGCTAGGTAATAAACAAAGAGACAAAGTGAGAACTGACACACATTATATACAAAAGATGCATTGGGTGCTGGCAATCCAAGTTCACTACAGTATATACAGTGGTAGGCAAAGGGTACTGGCATTCCACACACATTATATTCAGCAGGTTTCTTTGGTATCTTGGTATGTGTTATGTGTGATTACATTTAAAATAATTGTTTCCCACACAGGACAAAGGGGAAGCCAGTGTTAAGGGACTGGACAGTATGAAATGTGACAGAATGAGGACAATTCAGCTGAATGTTGTAAAGCAGGATGAAGTAGACAGGAGCGTGGAAATCCTGAGGATCCTGAAAAGGGTAAGGATCCTCCCAGTAGACAAACTGACGTAAATGTAAAATCAGTGAACGAAGAAGAAGGAATTGCCAGTGATTTGCTACCTGCAAATCTCCACTTTGCAATTGGTCCTCCATTCACCTAAATAATAATGGTTGGGCCCTGCAGGTTAGAAACTCTTGCTCCCAGGAAATGGGTGATGCACATGCTCATCCTCCGCAAGTGTCCTGCCTCTAGAGTGCTTGCTCAGTATACACAGGCATGTGATCCACCATGTGTCCCTCACTGAGAGTAGTCATTTGGTGTGGAGTGGGTTTAGGGGCTGTATATTTTTTAGACAAATGTACCCTTTAACTGGCTGTGACTCTTATGTCATCTGACTGCATGTTATAGCCTCCCATAGCAACTTTGTCCTAAAAGATTGATGTTATTGTATTCTGATAAAAGCAAAAAAAAATGTGTTATTTTGTTCTGCATTGTTTTTGTTTATTATCAGGTTTGTGGGGTGTTGTCAACAATGCTGGAATCTCTATCTTTGGAGAAGTGGAATTCACCAGCATGGAGACATACAAAGAGGTTGCTGAAGTTAACCTGGGGGGTACAGTCCGTGTTACCAAAGCTTGTCTCCCTCTTATTCGAAGGACCAAAGGTATGAAGATAGTGGTTAGTGTTCTGCATTAGCATATTTATGTTCTCTATTGACTGCATTTTCCTTTGTGGATTAGTCATTTATTTACAACTTGCATCAGAGTGTGCACGTATGCACAGATAATAATTACCTTTCCAGTAAAAAATTACTGCAATAGCCTGTTTGATGTAAAACCTTTGGCCCTCCATCTGTGCACTTATACTCTTTTACTTCTACCACCCAACTTCCATGCGTTACAGAAATTTAGTGGGAACATCCAGGGTTATGTGGTTCAGTTACAGGTGGAGAGCCACAGCTTTCACTACATTTACATTATATTTCTGCTCTAGCTAAGCCTTATGCTGCACAGCAAGTGGGTACATTTATTACTATGATATTAGTACCTACCAGAGTCGTTTACATGGAAATAATCAGTGTAAAGCAAAAAAACTTACATTCAACTAAACTATACTGAATGTGTCTTAAATTTGTTCAAATAGATTTTATTTTTAGTAATTGTTCATTGATTCTGAAATACCTTAAAATGCGGTATTTTAATATCTTAAAATAATAAAAAAATATTTGTAAAATATATTTTACGAGTTAAAACCACATGACCTGCTTGATTTTCAGTGCCAAGTTCTGTTTATTTTGGTTCCTGCAATCTTCCAAACCCAGTTACATCAGAGGAGACTTTTCATCAGTAGAGTGGCATTGTTTACTGGGGATATTCTGATTAGCTCTCACAATGGGTTGAAATCCAAAAAATCCAAATGTATCTGATTTTTTAATTTGACCTTATTTATTAATAAAATGCACGATTTAGGGGGAAAACTCGATAAAAATTAGCGAAAATCCAAATTGTACATTTTTCAGATTTTTATCCCCAAAATGTTTTTTTTTTTGGGCTAAAAGTCCTAATTTTTCGGATTTTTGCCCGAAATAGTCAGAATTTCAGGCTAAATCCAGCGCAGACTGCTACTAGGATAGGACCTCTCCCATTGAATTATATACAACATTGGCATGTCTGAGATGGTGGATTTTTCAGATTCTGACTTTTTTTTTGCAGCCTTGAGTAAGTCTTGAAAAATTTTAGGTTTTTTTCCACTAAAAATTTGGTTTTTTAAATTAAACAAAAAAACTTGAATTTTTTGAGTTTTTGGCATTTGGACTTTAATAACCCCCGGAAATTCAGTTATGTAGAAGGTTGTTGTACACTCTGCATTGGTATTATAGCCATGCCATCATTGATATATGTGTATATGTATATATTTGTGCATGTGTGTGTTTGTGTAGGTAAATCCACATATATATCATTATAATACACAAGAACCATGTTTATCCTGTACAATATATTCTTATATGTTTGTGGAACAAAAAAAAAATAAGGGACTTAAATTTGAAAAGGGAACATTATTCCTTGTATATACTATATGTTAGCCCATCAGTTGTACTGTAACTGGGAGCTATCTAGTTTCTCACTTTGGCTTTCCATTTCTCCAGAAATGTACTTGTGTATTTTTTAACACTAAGCCCTTGTCTTCTCAGGCCGTGTCGTGAATATCAGCAGTATGTTGGGTCGTATGGCCAACCCTGCTCGCTCCCTCTATTGCATCACCAAATTTGGTGTAGAAGCTTTTTCTGACTGCCTCCGCTATGAGATGCATCCCCTTGGAGTAAAGGTCAGTGTGGTGGAGCCAGGGAATTTTATTGCTGCCACCAGTCTGTACAGCCCAGAAAAAATGAAGGCTATTGGTGACAAGATGTGGGAGGAGCTACCTGATGTCATAAAGAATGATTATGGCAGAAAGTATTTTATTGAGAAAATTGCCAGAATGCACACTTACTGCAATAGTGGATCAACAGATACCTCTGAAGTCATTGATACTATCACTTATGCCCTCACTGCTTGCACACCCTACACACAGTTTCACCCTATGGATTACTGCTGGTGGCTCAGAAAGCATATTATGACACACATTCCTGGTGCTATATCTGACAAAATTGACATCCATTAGTGGGCCTTCATACTAAATTGGAACAAATGCAGCCACATTTTTAGAAAATAAAATGTTGGCTACCTGTTTCATGTTATTAATCAGGAAATATATAATGCTATGTATATCTCCCTCACGAAAAAAGCTAAGAATGTCAAATGATTTGGTTTTTGAAGTACAGCATTGGCACAAGGCTTTCCTCAGGTACATACCTCAAGTACTACCTCAGCTCTCTGCCGTCTGTCTCAATTTAAAGGAAATAAAATTATAAAATTTTGGGTTGCGTAGTAGTAAAAAAGAAGTTTATTAGTGGTCTTGTGTGTAATGGTGAAATGTAGGGATTGTGATTTAAAAATCACAAACAGAATGCATAGATACTCTAATTTTACCTTTATAAAAATTTAAAAAATTGAGTAACTCATAATCTTTTAAGGCTTTCGGGTACAAATATACACATGCTTTTTATTCAACTATTCAGACAAAGGATAAAGCCCCTGACAAAAACAAGCATTTTTAATTGCCTGAGAGAACTGTAACAACCAGTAGTAGCGTTGTACTGTGGGCATAAATTGTGACAGTAAAGCTGGCCATAGACACAAAAAGCTCATCGTACGAATCGAGGATTCGTAAAATTCTTGGAACGTGTGTGGAGAGTCCCGACGTTTTTCGTCCGGCGGAGATTGGTCGTTTGGTCGATCGGACAGGTTAAAAGATTTCTGTCGGCTGCCGATAATATCTCTGCATGTATTGCCGATCGTACAATTTTCAGTTGGAGACTGTCACCAGCTTTGTCTATAGTACGATTGCTGTCAGGTGCAGAACATCGGCTGATCTGTTCTTTAACTACTTTATTTGATCTGACTGGTAAGACTTTGATCTGAATGGTTAGTGGCATTTCGGGAGATGGGAAAGTCAGATCATACATTGATTTGTACGATCGGATCTTTGCTTCTGTGGCCAGCTTTACTGTAGGATTCAACAGTTGCAGAATAAATGTGTAGTAATTGCATTAATAGAGAGATGATATAATAATATATAAAAGAGAGAGATGATAGATGAAAGAGAGCTGATATGGGGGTAATGTGGATGTTGGCTTAAGTTACTTGGATGCTATTGCTAGTAACATCCACATGTATTGCTGTATATTTCCACAAGCTGATACGAATGCCTGGTTACAGTCAACAATGTAAAACTAAAAATATTTTTTAGAAAAACTTTGACCTGCCTCTAATTCACAACTAGTGAGTTTGTGTCCACTCCGTATGTTTAACATTACATCCATATGGAAGATCCATATTTGGCTCTTGAGGGAACCTCTAGCAGCTGTACCAAGGGCAGGGGGCATAAGTCCTTCAAAGAAAAGCATTGAGAAGGGAATATAAGCCCTTGAAATGTCTTTTTACACATAGCAGATTCTGCCTACAACTAAGTAGGTTGTGTTGGTGTAGGCTAGATTCAGGCAAGGTCACATTCATTTTTTTTCAATAATACCCCACTATCTCCATTTCCCAACTGCTTTAGAGGTTTACACTGACAAAAAACCATCACAGTGTGTCAATATGCTTAGTGATCTTCTCCCTCCAGTAAATGTGTCTAGACTACCTCATTGTCTAACATTGGACAAATCTGCACCAGTGCAGTTACCCAGAATGAGCTCTTTCCCTGGATGTGAGTCTAAATTTGTCAAGTTATGTACATATGATTTTTATTTAAGCAATCTAGACCTGTGTGGGTCTTTTACATGAGCCTTTTTTAGCATAATCTGGCTCCATGAAGTCCTACTTTCTTCACATATATGAACAATATAGTTCGCTAGTGAAGGTTAACCTTTTTGTTTTATAGCTCTGTCTCTTTCAGAATTCTGCCTCCTCTCAGTAACAAGGGCCATATGTGAATGCATTTGTTGGACACGTATTGCTTTTTATTTTATATATAGAAATTTTTTCAAGGGGACCTAATCACTTTTTTGGTGCTTGGGTGTACTGCTTTTATTAGGAAGATCCCTTCCCCCAGTTGCATTGTATATAAAGTGATGTGGCAAGATGGTCCTAGTGCTGTGACTGCCATATGTGGAATGCCCTTCCTACCCTCTACAATATATGTCGGTATCAGTGTACTAAATAAATTCTCACCATTCTCTAAAGAGCTGCAGCTCTAAAGGCTGCCACAGTCTTACCCTCCTACTACAATATCATGTAGGTGTGGAATGCTGAAGTTCAGTCTTATGTCATAAGTAAGTAAGCCCTACTTTTATCAGACCATAATAATACTCAGCTGCTATACTTTTCTTTGGTGTGAAGCACAACATATTTTGGGACCTTATGTGCACCCCCACCTAATGGTTTTAAAAATTAGTGGTGAGCACAACTTTCCCTTGTTTGTTTTATATATATATATATATATATATATATATATATATATATATATATATATATATATATATATATATATATATATATATATATATAAAATAAGGGAAAGTTGTGCTCACCACTAATTTTTAAAACCATTAGGCGGGGGTGCAATGAGGGTGTGACCACAAAATACATATAGACAAATACAAGAGTCCTCTGCACTCAACCCATTATCAATATATTTAAGACAGAGACATTTTGTGCATACTGCTACTGAAAAATGCCTTACCCTTTAAACAAAACAGGGATTGTTTGTCCATATATTGCAATATATTTAAGCTGGCCAATTACATCAAAGCCATCCCATATCTGGCCAGTCCTACACTCAATTTTATCTGATTCATTAAGAATTCTATTGCTTCATTATACATTTTACAAAGGGACTAAGTTTTACCTGCAACTTACTTGCTGCTTTCAAAGTAAAACTCCCAAACTTGGCTGCCCTTTTATTAGACACCAGTGGGATCACCTGACTATAGTTGGGAAGGGTGGGAGCTACAACATGGAGCTGGTCACTGCTCCTGTATAACTATAACAAACAAGGGAAAGTTGTGCTCAAATAATCCCTGTTTTGTTTGAAGGGTAAGGCATTTTTCAGTAGCAGTATGCACAAAATGTCTCTGTCTTAAATATATTGATAATGGGTTGAGTGCAGAGGACTCTTGTATGTGTCTATAAGTTGCAGGTAAAACTTAGTCCCTTTATGAGTGAAGGACAGGGCAGAATCTAGGATAACCCCAGGGCACCGGGCCTGGGAAGACGGGGTGATAGTGGAATTGTTAACTATGGTAGATACTTCTGGGATGTTATGGTGTCAGTTGGGTGAAAGAGAATCATTTCCATTTAAAAGAGGTTTTATTTAAGATAACATTGGGACATCCAAGTAGAGATAGCAGAAAGGTCCAAGTTAAATTGGTTGTTCACCTTCAAACACTTTTTTCAGTTCAGTTGGTTTCAGAAATAAAGACTTCTTCCAATTACTTTCTATTTTCTATTTGTGATTGTTTTTCTAATATTGAATTGTAAATTTCATTTTTCACCTTCTGAAGCAGCTCTAGGGGGGGGTCCTGCTGAGCAGTTTCATTAAAAGCAGCTATTAGGGTAAGGACACACTAGACGATTTGTCGCCAACGTTTTAAAAAAGTAAATCGCGGCGACAAGACAATTGTCTTTTTTGAACAGACGATTCACAGCGACTATTGGCACAGAGCGATTTGTATCCCATTACTCTGTGCGGTACGTGCTCCACCCAAACCGGAAACGGTTTGTGCTTCCCGCTGTAACCTGGCGTCTTTACGTGCTTGCGTTCTTGCGTCATTGCGTTCGCATTGTAATTTGAATACAATTGCTGCTACTTATCTGTATGTGTGTGCGTGTCTAGGAGATTTCAGTGCTTTTCTAAGTACATGCTATTTCTGATAAATCGCTCGGAAAAGGGTCTCAGTGCGTTTTGGAGCTACAGGCGATTCACAAACGCGCTGTGGGCACAGGAGCTGGCGTCTTTCATTTGGTTTTGTTCAGAGACAAAACGAGCGATATGTCGCCGCGATTTGCTTTTTAAAAACGTTGGCGACAAATCGTCCAGTGTGTCCTTACCCTTAGAATTGATACATTAGTTGCTAATATTCCACCAATACTGCCAAGAAATGGATCAACTAATTGTATCAACTAAATGTAGCAACTTGTAACAGTTCAGAATCTGCTCCTGGATCATTGAGCTGCCAGACTGGAACACTGGAGACAGGAACATTCAACTTTAAACTTAAATTTTGGGTGAACAGTTAAAAATAAAAGATGGAAAGCAATTGAAAAATGTATTTGTTTATGGTGAACAATCTGAAAACAACTGAAAAAAAGTGTTTGGAAGGTGAACAACCACTTTAAGTGTTCTGGATTGAGATCAGGAAAGGAAAGATCAGAGTATCGTCAGCATATAGTGGTATTGGAAACTATATGAGTTGATCAGTTTGCAGAGGAAGGAAGTATAGAGGGAAAATAATAATTGAATCCCAACAAAAAGAGGTAGAGGAGAAGAATGTTTCTAATTGTTTCTTTTTCTGGCGTCAGTGCAGGAGTTCAAAAAGAAACTTGAGTCCGGGACTGCAGGCTGAGTAGTCAAAATTTGGGACTGTCCCGCAGAAAATGGGACAGTTTGGCGGTATGGAAAAAAATCACCGAATATAATTTAAATAATGTCCACAAAAAAAACATAACATTCTTGCTGTTTAGTGGGGATCCCAGCAGATGGCACCATTGCTTTGCATCCTCACTGTCCTTCCATTATATCTCACTGCTGGAAGCACACAAGTAATACATTTTCTGCAGGTGGGCTTGATAATGAAATTGAAGAAGTTGTTCATTTTATATCCCTGGCTAAGAAATCAGTCTAAACTGCATGTTGCTAATCACTGTGAAGGTTCATGAGAATGCACAGAATTACATCTGCAAATCCTTTGTTTTACGCATACTAAAAATCAAAAGGTTTAGGCTTAACAAAATGCATGGATTATGTAGAAACTTCCCCCTTTACGCCTGAGCATTAGGGCTCGTAGACACTTTTCTCCCACTGTGGTCAGTTCAGCCAAAGGGGAATGCAGGACACAGGTCAATACATTTAAGTGCCAAAAGCTGCTTAAGCATTCATTAGTTAGTGCTTATGAAGGAATAACCTTCTTGCAGAACTACAGCCATGACCGGGATGCACTGCATTATCTCTACTCTCTGGCATATTTAGGGCAAGGGCACGCACACAGGGCTACTTTGGACCTTCGAAGTGCTGTGTTATGAGTAACCTAAATATGTGACACTATGGGCCCATTTACTAACAATTGAATTTCATTTTTTTACATGAATCTTGAAAAAAAGTGTGTTTTTTTATATTTCTAAGCTCTAAATACTTGTGATTTATTAAGTGTAAAAACCATGAAAACCTCTCAGGTAAAACTTCACCAAGTAAAAGTTGTTTAAGTCCGTGGGAGCTGCCCTGATCAGATTGGACTGCTTTAAATCAATTCTTTAAATCAATTTCGGGGTTTTTTTCGCTAGGAATTGTTTGAAAAACTCACATTTTTAGAGGTTTTTCATAATTTATAGACCATCGTTCATTGTTATTTTTTTCATTCGTACTTTTTATATTCGGATCTTTTATTAAATTTAAAGACAATTGTTATTTTAGAGTTTGTGAGTTTAGTTGTGGTTTCCAAAGCCTCTAAAACCGCTAATAAGCCTCCATAGGTAAAACTCCACAAGCTATTTTTATCAGATTTTATGGATCAGATTTCATCTGATCATACCACGCAACAGCGCATGATTTTTTTGCAAGCTGCAATATCTGATCCTCCTTTATCTATGTAAAGTCGATCAGATGGAGGCTTGTGTTTGTGTTTACATCCTACATCCTACAGAAAAAAAAGTCTTTCTGACACCATCCGTTTTCATCTTGTCTGATGAAGACTCAGCAGACAGCGTTCACATCCAACAGTAAGGTTGGACAGAAAATGTTATATGTAGTTTAAACATTGGATCTTTGGATTAGTCCCATTATATGAACCCACCCAATTTCGTCAATTCAAAGCCATCTGACAAAAGCGCTCATGGAGTTAACCCTTAAGAAGCCGAAGCAGCCCTCCATAGATTTGTATAGAGAACCAGATATACTGAGTGCAATGTTGTGGTCCAGAATCCTGGTACACAACAGAGAGGACCCCCATTGTTGCAACAACTGGCTAGGCCAGTATTACAAATGTACTTCCAAAATGTTACTGGTAAATTTGTAATACCATTAAGATGAGTCCCTGGCCTGTCCACTTAAGCCCCTTATCTGCCCCAATATTACATTTTCTCATTTCCAATTTGTCCATAATCCGTCCTTGTGCTGTTTGTGATGTCATAGCTCTGCCCACTTCTTCATCCCCTGCCTCCCTGAATACACCTACAGTAGTTGGTGTACTGTGAAATATCTCCTGTGCATGGTAACGGCCTAAAGCAGGCCCAGACTGGCAATCTGTGGGTTCTGGCAAATGCCAGAGGGGCTGCTGTAAGGTGCCATAGAAAGTCAGTATTTAGTGGGCTAGTGGGGGCTGTTTGGGCCTCTGTGTGGGCTAAATGGGCCTCTGTGTACCTGAACTGCCATGGCCTATTTTAATTCTCAGTCCGGACCTGGCCTAAAGCAATGCCAACATTCCTGAAGTGGGAATCCACTAACCATGGGTGACCCATTACAAGCATACTACACACCCATGTGTCTGACAAGACCAGGTAGCCCCCTACAGTGTATATAAGTAATGGGGTGTTCTAGATCTTTCCTTTAGATCCAAGGGTGTTCCAGGGGTCCTTTTTGCCCTCAGGACCTACCACCTTTTGCAATTCTTTTTTCCAGATGGGGGCAGTGAAGAAAGGGTTCATAATGTAATGGGGGCTTGACAGTGTGGGTGGCATTAAAGGAGAAACTAAAAATCAAAAGGTTTAGGCTTAACAAAATGCATGGATTATGTAGAAACTTCCCCCCCTTTACGCCTGAGCATTAGGGCTCGTACACACTTTTCTCCCACTGTGGTCAGTTCAGCCGAAGGGGAACACAGGACACAGGTCAATGCATTTAAGTGCCAAAAGCAGCTTAAGCGTTCATTAGTTAGTGCTTATGAAGGAATAACCTTCTTGCAGAACTACAGCCATGGCCGGGATGCACTGCATTATCTCTACTCTCTGGCATATTTAGGGCAAGGGCACGCACACAGGGCTACTTTGGACCTACATTGTCGGTAAATTTGTAATACCAGCCAGCATGGATGTTTTACCGGCTAGGCTGGTAAAATTCCGACCAGGTGGTAATCATACCTGAGGTGGCCTTTCAGATGCATCGCTAATGCAGAGAGTGCACTTGATTTACCTCTTGAAGTTACCAGGAGCGTTTTTTTGCCACCCCTGGTAATTTACAGGCTGCTGCCAGATGAAGCTGATTTCTCAATTTATCTTATAGCAGCAGCGACCCTGTTTAGATCCCCCTTTTGGTTGTGGGTAGACATCCTGGGGCATACAGAGTGCAACATAAATTTAAATGGGAGTAGTAGATTTAGCTAATACAGGGCTTGTTTCCTTGTTTTACTGAGTTGCTTCAGGCAGAGGCACTAGTACAGAAGCATGATGGTATAGTGGCCCTTAAAACACTGGCTTATCTGTTCTAGAATGAAATACATTCACTTATCAATATGTATGGGTGAACTAATGCTTTGCTTTTGTCTTTAAAATTTTAAGCAGGGATGTTGAGTTTCCACTCTTTTAACTATTTTTAGTTAAAAGCAGCCTCGCCAGATGACTAAGCATATTGGGAGTCTGTAGTTGACAAACATAGAGCAGCAAGTCTGAGCCCAGCAATTATTAGGAACAGAAATATCATTTATAACAAAATTGCTCTTTAAAATACTTCCTTACCAAATACAAGCTTTAGTAAAACAGAAAACCCTTGTCCACTGAAAAAGCAGGTCAGTGTGGCGCTTGGCTTTGTCATTTAGTCTTGCACACAGTGACACTGAACTCACAGGCTATTCATTCTATTCCCCAGCCATGAAGAGGGCATTTGTTCTGGGTCACTTTGACAGAACTTGCTATAACTCTTCTTCTCCTAAATCAGAACAAACGGTCCCTATTCATTATCTTGTGACTTTGTATCTTTTGTCTCACTGTAACCAGATACGTCCATGGCCAAGGTTAGTTGCATTGCAGTGTTCTGGGGGGCCTGGGAGTATATAGTTCCTTCAGAGCCGGCTTCTAAATGAGATATTGCTCTGAAAGGATTTTAACAACTTATAACAATAGAGCAAGACTCTCAGACTAGCGCAACAGCTGTTACTGGAATTGATAAAAGTTGTATTAATTAATTAATTCCACTTTTATAAATATGCCCATTGGTGAAACAGTGTCACTCTTTATCTCTTCTTGTAAGTGACAAGAATTCCCCACATTCCTGCTGTGTCAGGCTCAGCTAGATAAATCCTGACTCATACTGAACAAATTCATTATGTCTCTGCCCTGCTTTTTTTTTTCTTAAATAACTAATTTATCTCCATTTGTTTTCTAGCAAGTAGTGTTGATCAAGTGCCACTATATTTGAATTTAATTTAAGTATTTCACATTTAAATTCTACTATGACATAGACAGTGACAACTTTTGAATTATTTAGCTTTCTGTTCCATAACGTTCCAGTATGAAATATCAGCAGCAGTCCCAGAATTTGTGGCGAGGCCACAAAGGCCCAGGCCTAGGGTGGCAAAAAAATAGGGGCAGCATGGCGCCCAGCTGCTTTCTGGGGAGCTGTGTGTCCCCAGTTTGCAGGCCCTTGTGTGCATGCGCGCGTGGGGAGGGGGGGTAGTGCTGACGGGCGCTAGGACCATGTAGCTGGTTGATTGGACAGCGCAGCCTAGGGGTGCCCGCCAATGAAATCCAGCCCTGATCAGCAGTAATCTGGTTGCTACCATAGAAACCAGGCAGTAGAGTAAATAGATGCTACGGGGCCCCACAGTAAATTCAATTTAGTGCCCCAAAATATTGATAAGTTGGCCTAGCCTACCAAGATAAATTAAAATTGCTCATTAATTAATAGTGATGCACCAAATCCACTATTTTGGATTCAGCCGAACCCTTCGCGAAAGATTCGGCCAAATACCGAACCGAATCTGATTCCTAATTTGCATATGCAAATTAGGGGTGGGAAATATTTTTTACTTTCTTGTTTTGTGACAAAACGTCCCATGATTTCCCTCCCTGCCCATATGCAAATTAGGATTCGGATACGGTTCGGCCGGGCAGAAGGATTCGCCTGCTTAAAAAGCCCGAATCCTGAACTGAATCCTGAATTCAGTGCATCCCTAGCAATTAGGGCCTCACCGGTGCCCCTACACTCCTGGGCCCCCCTGCTACTGCAGGATCTACTTCCTCTGTAGTTACACCCTTGAAACCATGCAGTTGTTTGAATGTGAGGCTGAATTATGATTAGGAGAGAACCTGAATAGAAAGATTATTAATAAAAAGTAACAAAAAACATCACAGAAAAACAGATTTTATTTTTTTCTTTTATACACAGTATACAATACAGTATCTGGTAACCTTATCCCCTTCATCATCAAAGGAGATCCCAGACACCCCGAACAACTTTCAATGATTTTCAAGACTTTTTTTGTTCTGCATATATAATGAATTTGAAACATCATTTCTATTCAGACAGCCATCAGAACATTAAGTTATTGAGCAGAGAAGCGTCTTCAGCAACTCAGTGACCAATAATTACTCAGCAAGTCCATTTGTTTTAGATTTACCTTTACTAGATAGTGTCTTCAGCTTTTTCTCTGTTCAGTTTTGTTTACTCAATGGAGTAAAAGCGAAGTGTCAGGAGATGTCCTCTGCTCAGTAACTTCATTTTCTGACATAAACAGAACAGCTGCTGTTTTTAGTTCATTATATTAGCAGTGTAAAACCTGATAGAAAAACTAGGGGGAAAAATATTTAATGTAAATTGAAATTCATCAGAAGAGCCGTCTGAGCAGTTTTATGTTAATTTAGTTTGGCATTCATAAAAGTTTAAAATTTTGGTGTTATTCCAGGCATGTCCCTTGCAATTGTTTTGTTAAATACTGTACCCAAAGATTTTACATACAGTGACGGTTTAAACAGTAACTATATATCAAATTATATACATTTAAACATTTAATTTAATGCATATTTTTAAAATAGTTTTTTTTTTCTGAAAATTGTCCAGATAGTGGAAATTAGCAGGACAAATAATTCCTTATTAGCTATAGTAATTGAATATTTTTAAGAGAATGCTTATCGAGAAATTCACCCCAAGGAGATATTTAACAAGACACCCACCCAATTATACTATGATTTAAGCCCATTTGTAGCATAAAACATAGGAAGGAAAAAATATATTTGGCCAGTGATATTTGAGAAGGAGGCAGTTGCTTCCATTCTGAGCCTGTATGATGACAGTATTAAGGCAACGTCAGCCAAGTACAATTTCAGAAACAAGAAATAAAGAATCTGCCTCCTTGTAGCAAACACTCTTCACACAGTGGAATGTGGGTGTTGAGTGGAAACCAGCCTGGAACTGTGAGAATTCTCTCTGGAGTGATGGGAGAAGAAGTGATTAAAGAAACTTAACTCCTTCCTGGCAGTACTGATGGAACAAGCAGTGAGCGTAACTGTCACGGTCGGCACCCTAAATCCAGAACGAATGCTAAGCACCCTGTTCTCGGCTCTTGCTTCTGCCTTTAACAGCCGCCTTTCACCTCGGGTGATTGAATGCGGCCAGATCTTATTAAGAGAGGTGCCAAGCGAGAGATTCTGGACGAGCACAACGGTAAAGCAAAGTCTTTTGGGCAGAAGGTCACAGTACAAGGCGTAGACAGATAGCGGAGTCAAATCAGGCCGGGTCAGTGCAGGCGGAATTCAAACAAAGTCGGACAGGCAAGGGTCAAAGCCGGAAAATCAATTGAGAGGAGTCAAGACAGGCACAAGTCGGATTACAGAGAGTAGAATAGTCGAATTACCAGGCAGGGATCAGGATATCAGAAGTCAGAATAGTCAGGCAGGCAGGGGTCAAAAACAGGAATCAATACAGGTATGGGACCTATTATCCAGAATGCTCGGGACCTGGGGCTTTCCAGATAACGTATCTTTCCATAATTTAGAACTTCATACCTTAAGTCTACTAGAAAATCATGTAAACATTAAATAAACCCAATATACTGGTTTTGCTTCTAATAAGGATTAATTATATCTTAGTTGGGATCAAATACAAAGTACTGCTTTATTATTAAAGGTAAAAAGGAAATCGTTTTTAAAAATTTGTATATTTGATTATAATGGAGTCTATGGGAGACGGCCTTTCCGTAATTCGGAACTTTCTGGATAACGGGTTTCCGGATAACGGATCCTATACCTGTATCAGATAATTAGCAGGAATACAAGTACAGAGCACCAGGAACTCACGAGGAATGATCCTATAACGGGCAATGGGTTTAGGTCAGAGGCCACTGTTAATACTTGAACTTTGCTCCGAATTGATGTCATCAGGCAGCGCCAACGCCTATAAAAACAGGAAGTGCACGCCGCACACGCCCTAGTATCAGGCAGCAGGCAGAGCAGCAGGACCACGAGACGGGCGTCCCCGCTGGAGGTACCCATTACAGTAACACAGTGTGTGATTGGGTTTCTGCTTAAACCTGTCAAACACACATCCTACTATAATACAGGCAGGCTTGGTGAGCATGCCCCTGTACCCCCTGCTCAGGCGGTTGGCAATACATCAACCGTTGAGGCTTCCTCTGATGGAGGACTAAATCACTCAGGGTCCATATCTTCACCCCAATCTTTTCAATTTCAATCTTGCGTTTTGGAGGTTGAGAAGTCCAGATTAAATTTACAAGGTTGCTCAGATGAAGCGATAAATACTCTAGTTAAGGCGAAACCTCCAACACATATTACAGGATTTGGGATCGATTTTCTTCTTGGGCTAAAGATAGGAATCTTGATCCCTTGCAGCCTTCAATGACTAGAATCCGGGTTTTAGTACAAGCAGGTTTAAACCTAGGATTAAGCCTAAATTCTTTGAAAGTTCATATTTCAACATTGTCAGCGGTATTAGGCAAGAGGTGTTCTGAAGAGCCTTTAATTGAACAATTTTTTAAGGCAGTTCTTAGGATTAAGCCTCCAATCAAGAAATCACCTCCTCCTTGAGATTTACCTTTAGTTCTTCAAGTTCTTTCTTCTGCTCCCTTTGAGCCAATCAAACAGATTCCTTTGTGGTGGCTTTCACTAAAGGCATTTTTCTTAGTAGCTCTGACATAGCCAGAAGAATAGGCGAATTACAAGCCCTTTCAGTAGAGCAGCCGTATACTGTTTTCCACGAAGAAAAAGTAGTCTTGAGGTTATGGGCATTGTTGTCCGATCTCTGCCGCTGTGGAATTCAGCATATGTTGTTGTTTGTGCACAAAAGATTTTTTTTCAAATACAGCCTACAAGAAATTAGAGGAAAGGCTGCATCCATGCTAAAAGAGTAGCTATTCAACAAATAAGTGAGAAGGAAGTGTGAGTAAACTGTAGACAGTTGGACAGTGTTAATGGCAAAGCCGCTTCGCTTAGCACCTACACAATTCAGCAAATATACAAAAGGATCCAGACTCATGGGACAAATTATACTTCCTATGTGACTCGAGTGTATAAGGTTACTGCATGACCAAATCCAAGCAAAAAGAAAAAAAAACTCAATCAAAATCAAATGAATTCCTGACAAATGCAGAGCAGATGTTACCCATGATTCATTGTTCCCAATATATATTAAGTCATTGGATGAAATATGAAGGCAGTTAATATTTTAGGATAGAATAGAGAAGTAAATTTTCCTTGGGCCCCAAGCACCACATGGTGTAATTAGAGGAAGGAATATAAAAAACAGTACAAAGGACATACTTACACGTATCAGCTATTTTCAGTGTATGAGGGTAGAACTACATGGAAGATTTCCATGCGCTTCTGTCGGATCCGATGATGGGCGACAAAACGCCCGCGTCAAGTCGGATGCGACGGGAAACAAGGTAAGCAATACAAAAGTTGGATGGTGTTGCAGCGTTTGTCCGACACGACACGGAAATCGTCCATGTAGTTCTACCCTAAGTAATAGGTGTCCAACTTGCAGCACTCCTGCTTTTGTTAAGCTACAACTTGCGTCGACCTATTTATCAAAATGCTAATTTTTGTCATTTCAGAGGTTGTTTCCACAACTAAACTCACAATTTAAAAAAAGCACGAATGTCTACTTATTTATTAAAAGATCCAAATATAAAATGCATAAGTGAATAAAAATTCAAAAATAACACTACTGCTGCAGCTACTGTATGTAAAAGCTGATTCCGAACCTCTAAAGTTTCTAAGACTGCAAATTATTGAGTCCTTTTATGCAGAAAGTCTTCCTATTCCACAAAAATGTATAATATGGGGCAGATTTAGCAAATATCAGACTGGGTAATTGGGATTCGGAGCAATTTAATATATTCCAAAATTATCAAAACTTTCCTGATAGTTTTAAAAAATTTACACATTTATCAGAGAAGATTCCTTTGTCAGAAGAGTCAGTTTGTCAGAATTTCTTTGAGCAGTCAAACACCATTCTGTTTAAAGGGCTGTCAGTGCTCATTGCAGCTTAGCAGCAGCATTGAGCACTAACACCCTCTTCAATCCAAATTGCAGGATGCAAGATTTAGTTATTTTTCAGGCAGAAATAAGTCATTCCAGTATAAAAATACACTGATAAATCCAAAATATCTGCTATATTTTAATGATCTTTACACTTTTGTAGCAGTTATAATGTATTACAAATGATAAATAGTGCATTTTCTACACTTGCTTAAAGAGGATCTAAATGTAACCTATTTTGGTTTTAGATCACCTTTTGTATCCAAATGGAATTGTCAAAAGTGATACTTATGTGACATCACAAGTCTAGAGGCTGTTACATTTGCAAAAGGAGGCTCATCTAAGTATTGATGTAATATCTCTGTTGGGGTGCCCAAATTTGTTATGATGCATATTGCATATTTTCTGTTAATCCAATAAACTTTATGTCACTGCTGAAATACTACTGTTTCCACAAGGCATGTTATATATTAAAAGGAAGTTGCTACTTTGAAAGCTCAGCCAATGGTAAACAAAACTCCAAAGAATTAAGAGGGGTTCCCAAACTTTTTCATATGACTGTATATATAAAGTAATTGTTTTGTCAAGTTTATGCTTCTTAATTAGCAAACTGTTTTACAGTAATTTTATTTATTTTTTTAAATTCGGGTAGTTTATTGAGTGAATAAAGTAAGCAGTTTACAATGTAAAGTCAAGAGAAGGAAGAACATTGTATCACATGTTACATGTCTTAGACAAAACATGGTGCAGAAAGCATAGCATGCAACAAATACTTTGTCATAGGTACAACATTAGACCTAGTTGGACGAATGAAGTTATTACACCATTCCCCTTTCCTGGACCCAGTTAACCTAAACTGCTGGTAGTTGTCTTGGATGTTGGGAGTAAATGTCGGTCCAGGGTCCCCAAATTCTATGAAATTTGGTGGGAACTCCCCTTTTTAGGTACATTAAGTATTCAGTGTTACAGGTATCCTGCATTATTGCTTTCCAGGTAGAGAAGGTAGGAGGAGTGACCGCTCTCCAATTCTGGGTGATTAATCTCTTAGCTAGTAGTAATGCCTCAAGAAGGAAAAGTGACTGATAATGATTCAGCTTTAAGTCTTGAATTATGGCCAGGACGCACGTTTTTGGTGTTCTGGCGATTGTCACCTGAAGCACCGCATCTAAGGCATCTAGTACTTCCCTCCAATATGCAGAAAGCTTATTGCAGCTCCACAGCATGTGTAACAGAGTTCCCCTTTCCAAAGCACACTCCGGGGTGAAGTCTGACAGGGGTGTAATAAGCCCTATGAAGAATATATAATTGAATGAGCCGTAGTCTATGGTTAGGGGATACTAACTGAGGGGATTCCTGCGCTTCCTGCCATTCCTCATCTAGGATTGTGCCCACATCCACCTCCCATTTAGATCGTAACCCCTCCAGACTATTTCCGTGCACTTCATGTAGCAACTTAGCATATAACATAGTGACCAAACCCTTTGTATGGCCCCCTCTTAATGTATAGCAGAAAAGGTGCATGGACAACGATAAGTCATGGCGCTTGTATGTGGTATTGAGAGCACGACTGAGCTTATGAAAGGTCAGCCATTGGTTATGTGGGATCTGGAATTGATTTTTCAATTGTGCAAAGGAGATTAGTTTGTCATCATTCCATACATCATGCAAACAAGAATAGTCAGCACAACCTTGTTAAATCTTCTTACTTTTCTTTAGATGGGTGCAGGTTCTTCAGTGGCCACTCTCCACCAGCAAATGTAGTCAAAGTATGATATGAACAGCACCACAAATTGTATTTGAAGTTTAAAATGCCTTTATTGCTCAAGTGACGGGCATTACCGCAACGTTTCAGGCCTCATTTGGCCCTTTTTCAAGCTAAACTGACAACCATTACACCAGTATTTAAACATTTAGTGCCCTCTAGTGGACAATTAACAACAAATTACAATCATGTGAAACACATTGTTAGATTCAATAAAAATAGGTAACATTACATAAAAAGTATCCATCCGGTGAGCAGTGCAACAAGTATAGGTGAAGAAAGTTCATTTGTGATAATACTGCAGGAAACCTGCAAGAATACAAGATAAAAACAGTATATAAGAAAAAAGTTTTTTTATAAGAAGGGAAATATTTTTAATTTAAAATAGTTTTATCTAAAAATAGGCTTGAGATCATACTCTTTATTCAAACCCAATGGACATAATGTCTCCAGTCTCCTGATCCAGAAGGCCTCTCGGTATAGGAGTGTTTTAATCCTATTCCCATCCTGCACCCATCTAAAGAAAAGTAAGAAGATTTAACAAGGTTGTGCTGACTATTCTTGTTTGCATACTGTTTTTCCACGTAAGTCGTGCACAACCATATCATAATGACTTTTGTATACTCTGAAGCGGACATTACTAGAATTACTGGCATGATTAAACAAACGGATAATTTCCTGAGCATGCCCGATGCTGCGACCGAATTTAAGGAGCTGGGAAAGCTCAAACGTAAATGTGTTGCTTATGAATTGCATCAACAAACATTGGGAGAATACATAAAATGTAACCGCATTCCACGTGGCCTTCGTTCCCACTTGAGACCCACAATGTTCGCCAAGAATGAGAGCTTCTGTCAAAAATGGGAAGCAATACTAAATAAGTGCTCATTGGATCTAATGGTGGCGATAGTGGAGGAAATACATAAAGAATTACCTGTATTCCAGCGGGAGAGTGAGGCATTGGAAGCGGGACTCCGGAACCATGCTACTACAGCGGTTGTTTCTGAGGGAGGGAAGAAGCTGACGGAACACCTCCAGCACTTCCGCTCAGAGATACAGGCACGGAAGCGCAGTAAGTTTCAGCGCGATGCTTCGGACTACGCTAATGGCACAGTCTACACCTGGATCACTCCACAGAGGTTCCAAAGACCGAAAGGAGGTCGCGGTCCGAAGGAATGGGGACACAAGGATGCGGCAACTGCCAAGACCCGCACGTCGACAGAACGCTCCGACTCACAGGATTCCTCACTGGCTTTTTTAAGTGGATCACAGGGATCACTAGCCCCAGACGAAGGAAACGAGGGGGACGTAAGCACAAGAGGAAACAAAGCACAGAAACAAACCAAGCGGCGCCGGATGCGGTGGTAAACATCTCCAGCACCATCCTCTCTCACATGGAGTTACAGGTATTGCATAAAGGCTTATCATTTGGTCTTGTTAAAAATCCTGATTTTTTCACATTGGATTTGGAACTGTTCAGATTATTTAGAACATTGAGACTTAAAGCACAATTTGCTAACACCATAAATGTTGAACAACGAAATGTCTACAGCAATATTTTTTGTGGGGACACATTGGGACTAAAACCTGTTAGTGAATTTATGCCAAAATGTGATAATGTATTTGTGGAGGCCTATATTGGACATGTTGTTAGAGAGGTAAAGCAATTGGAAGAGAAATTCCGCAGGGGTGACACACATCTCATTCCCAACAATATGTCCAAGGCTGAATTACAAACACTGAATAATTTGGTAAAAAATCCAGACATAATTATTAAATCTGCCGATAAGGGCGGTGCGTTGGTGGTGATGAATAAAGTTGATTATATTGCTGAGGTAAAACGCCAACTTGCTGATACATCCACATACCAAAAATTGAATAGTAATCCTTTGTTTAGGATACAAAAACAAATAAAGGAGCTCGTTGACGAGGCTCTTAATTTAAAGGTAATTGATAGCAAGTTGGCTCTTTATCTACAACAACTGTGTCCTTTAACCCCACTTTTTTATGTTTTACCTAAAATCCACAAAAATCTTCAACATCCTCCAGGCAGACCGATTGTCTCAAATGTAGATTCAGTTTTTTCCCCTATTGCTATTTTTGTAGACAAAATAATTAGACCGTATGTGGAAACACACCAATCGTATATACAAGATACAAGTGATTTTTTGACTAAACTGAATGAAATATCTGACAATGTTGAAAATTGGATTTTGGTTACTCTTGACGTTGAGAGCCTCTACACCTCCATCCCTCATGATGGGGGTGTGGAGGCAGTCACGTCGGAGTTGCTCGAGGATGGTTCTATGGATGGTACCCAAAAAAAGTTTATTGTGCAGTGCCTTACATTTTTACTGTACAATAGTTACTTTCAGTTCCAAGACGAATATTTTATGCAAATCAGGGGCACAGCAATGGGATCAAATGTGGCCCCATCATACGCAAATATTTTTATGAACTACTTTGAAAAAAACATTATTTACACTAATGATCTATATTTAAGATATTGCAACAAGTGGATTCGCTATATCGATGATGTATTTGCGTTATGGACGGGGCCACAGGAGACCCTTGAGGCATTTGTTCAGGAAATTAATGGTGCACTCCCCTATATTCGCTTTACTTTGAACTATAGTTTTTCCGATATTGCATTTCTGGACACCAGGGTGTATAAACAAGGCGACAGATTGTTAACTGATTTATACATAAAGCCAACTGATCGTAATACACTTTTACACTTTCAGTCATTTCACCCACCCCAACTAAAAAGGGCATTGCCTAAGTCTCAATTAATGAGAGTGAAACGTATAGTTGCCTCGGATGAGGTTGCGGAAGTGAGATTGACTGAAATGTGTGACAAATTTCAGGCAAGGGGTTATCCAGAAGGTTTACTACATAGGCAGAATAATGAATTGAGAACAAAAGAGAGAACAATGCTACTGGAGAAAAAAGAGAAAAAATCTGGTGAACATGTTACTTTTGTTACCCAATATAATGTTTTAAGTAAACATATTACAAAAATATTGAAATCCCATTGGGCTCTAGTAAAAGACAACTTACCGAATATTAAAGCATTTGAAAGACCCCCCATGATTGCCTACAAAAAAGGAAAAACTATTGGTTCAACCCTAGTGAAGACAGATATAGGGGCAAATAGTGTAAGGTTAAAAGAAAAAGGTAAAAATGGTACTTTTCCTTGTTTAAACTGCAACTGCTGCTCCAACATTCAACGGGGTGAATTTTTATATCATCCAGAAAAGGGACACCCATACGGATTTTCGGACGGTTCTCATGTATTTCCTCCTATGCTGTGTATGTCATCAAATGCCCTTGTGGCTTAGCATATGTGGGGCAGACGTCGAGAACCGTCCGAGAACGTATCCGTGAACATAAGTCAGCCATTAAAACTGGTAAGAAGGAGCAAGCAGTTGCAGGACATTTTATTGAAGCAGGACATAATGTCAACCAGTTAAGATTCCAGGTGATTGAAGTGGTTACCCCAAAACGCCGAGGGGGGAATAGGATTAAAACACTCCTATACCGAGAGGCCTTCTGGATCAGGAGACTGGAGACATTATGTCCATTGGGTTTGAATAAAGAGTATGATCTCAAGCCTATTTTTAGATAAAACTATTTTAAATTAAAAATATTTCCCTTCTTATAAAAAAACTTTTTTCTTATATACTGTTTTTATCTTGTATTCTTGCAGGTTTCCTGCAGTATTATCACAAATGAACTTTCTTCACCTATACTTGTTGCACTGCTCACCGGATGGATACTTTTTATGTAATGTTACCTATTTTTATTGAATGTAACAATGTGTTTCACATGATTGTAATTTGTTGTTAATTGTCCACTAGAGGGCACTAAATGTTTAAATACTGGTGTAATGGTTGTCAGTTTAGCTTGAAAAAGGGCCAAATGAGGCCTGAAACGTTGCGGTAATGCCCGTCACTTGAGCAATAAAGGCATTTTAAACTTCAAATACAATTTGTGGTGCTGTTCATATCATTCCATACATCACCTAGGCTAGGGTATTCACCCCACAGTCCGACCAAAGACTCATTGGACCTAATTTTACCAACAAGGGGTAGTCTCGGTTGTTCCATAGTGGCGTAAGTGGGCCAAACCAGCTTTGTTTTTAGCACACATTAGTGTTTCAAGCTTTAGTCTTGGCCTGGAATGAGCCCACACCAGTTGTCTAAATATAGCATTAAGTTAGGAGCTTGCTGTAGTACATAGAGTAACTTGGGCAAAATAATCATTTTTATAAGATGGACCCGCCCTGTGGGGCCTACCGGGAGGTTAGCCCAAGATTTAAGCTTTTGGGATAACCAATCATTCAACGGGTCTAAGTTAAGGGTTAAGTAGTGTTGGGGGAGGGCTGTGACCTTAACTCCTGAGTAAGTAAATTCGGGGACTACTTTAAGAGGAAAGGTAGTCATTCCTTCTTCCTCTGTAAGCGGGTCTAGCATAAGGGCAGTGGATTTGGATTTATTGATTACCAGCTGCTAAGACCTTTAGGACAATGGTTAGCGAGTCCCCTCTGTCCCCCAGATATAAGAGTGTATCATCCACGTATAATTGAATACAATCCTCCCTGTTACCCAGAACGAACCCCGTTATATTGTTATGAGATCTGACGAGGCAGGCAAGGGGCTCAATAGCCAAAGCGAATAGTAGAGGGGAGAGTGGACAGCCCTGCCTAGTACCTCGGTAGAGACGGAAAGAAGGGTTAGACATATTACTTGTTTTTATAGATGCAGTGGGAGCGTTATTCAATAATTTAACTAGATTGATGTAATTTGGGCCAAATCCGAATTCTTTTAATAAGTGCCAAAGATACGGCCACTCAACAGTGTCAAACGCCTTGGCAATGTCCAGTGCAACCACAGTCCTCTGACCCAGGTTGTCATGGGGGAGGGAAAGGTTAGTGTAGAGTCTACGGATATTCAGAGCCGTGGATTTGCCTGGCATAAAACCAGTTTGGTCTTCATGGACCAGGTGATGAATTACTTCACCCAATCTCATGGCTAAGACCTTTGTTTTACAGTAATTTAACTGCAAGGAATAACTGGACACTAAAGAGTGTTTAATGCTAGTTTTATACCTAAAACTACTTATTAACGTGTTAAAATCCCCTATAGCACCGATGGCAGGGAGATTTGCATTCTGAAAGCTTTTGGGATTTCAGAACAGTCAACCACTTTAGAGCAGCGAGTCTTGTAAAGACAAATGGGACTAAAATATAATTACAGAATTATAATCCACATATAAAACAAACTGTGTGGTAGAATGAAATGATGCAGCTTGCAGAGAGCTTACTGGCATGAAAATGGATCACTTTCTCAGCCCTTTATTGCAATAAAATCCTCTTACATGGAACAACATTAAAAAGATGGGCAGGCAAGGCCAAATACTTGTTCCAGGAAATTAAGCATTCGGTTCCAGATTAGTTCATTGGAAAAAGCACCTGGCCTAAGACATAGGTAAAAATAATCTCTACACAACTCAGACCTTTCCACTGAGGAACAGAAAGAGCAGAGACAGGCTAGGATACCAGTGCAATGTTTAATGAACAATGTGGCTCGACTCTAAATTCAGTGTTTTTCAGACTATTTTGATTCAAATTCCACTTTGAGGTCCAAGATTGTATTTGCTCCTACCCCACTGTCTTATAATAAGGTTGCAGACATGCAGAAAATCCAATCTAATAGCCATTTAGTTATAGTTCCCAGAATATCAGAGACGGCATATAAATGTTCACCCTGTGTCTCACCTTAATTTCAATTTAATATGGGTTTATGGCAAAACAGGAAGGAAAAAGAGCAAGTAAAGAGTAGTAAGAGAGAGGAGAAGAAGTGGGTTTAGTATACAGGTATGGGATCCGCTACCCGGAAACCCGTTATCCAGAAAGCTCCAAATTAGGGGAAGGCCGTCTCCCATAGACTCCATAGAATCCAATTTTTTAAAATGATTTCCTTGTACTTGATCCAAACTGAGATATAATTAATCCTTATTGGAAACAAAGCCAGTCAGTTGGGTTTATGTAAAGGGATACTGTCATGGGAAAACATGTTTTTTTCAGTTAATATTGCTGCTCCAGCAGAATTCTGCACTGAAATCGTTTTTTTCAAAAGAGCAAACAGATTTTGTTATATTCAATTTTGAAATCTGACATGGGGCTAGACTTATTGTCAATTTCCCATCTGCCTCCAGTCATGTGACTTGTGCTCTGATGAACTTCAATCATTCTTTACTGCTGTACTGCAAGTTGGAGTGATATCACCCCCCCCCAGCAGCCTAACAACAGAACAATTGGAAGGTAACCAGATAGCAGCTCCCTAACACAAGATAACAGCTGCCTGGTAGATCTAAGAACAGCACTTAATAGTAAAAGCCAGGTTCCACTGAGACACATTCCGTTATACTGAGTAGGAGAAATAACAGCCAGAACGTAATTCCATCCTAAAGTGCAGGCACAAGTCACATGACTGGGGCAGCTGGGAAACTGACAAAATGTCTAGCCCCATGTCATATTTCAAAATTGAATATAAAAAAAATCTGTTTGCTCTTTTATAAAATGGATTTCAGTGCAGAATTCTGCTGGAGCAGCACTATTAACTGATGTGTTTTGGAAAAAACATGTTTTCCCATGACAGTATCCCTTTAATGTTTACATGATTTTCTAGTAGACCTAAGGTATGAAGATCCAGATTATGGAAAGATCCATTATCCAGCAAACCCCAGGTCCCGAGCATTCTGGATAATAGGTCTAGAATTAAATCTATTAGTACTTGCAATTGCTGTTTCCTTAACCATGGCTGGTTTTAAAGGAATTCTTACCCCCCCACACACACATACTCAACATAGATAAGATAGGAAAAATAAAAACATGTGTTTGTAATACTATCTCACCATGTTTGTTGTAAATAAAGCTGTGTGTGACCTTGTACCTTAATGGCAGAAATTGTCTCTTAAAGATAATACATAAATGCAGGGCCCGCCATCAGGAATCAAGGGGCCCCATACTGAAGTTACAAGGGCCCTATCCACGGGGGGGGGGGGGGTTGTTATTAAACAATCGGCCACTTTGGACCCTTTGGCAGAGTGGAGTTATGATTTCTGAAAGGAATAAAGACAATGTCTTACTAAATTTAATAAGGGTGTGCCTATGCCCAATTGGAGCTGTATTCAAGGGTAATAATTGCATACAACAATTTGGCCACCAACATACATTTAACTTTCTAAAACACTGTATTACAGGTTACTAATAATCAAGTACCATAGGTAATCAGAAGCCCAGAACAGCAACATACAGTATGATTTTTCATTAGTGAGTGCAACTTGGTTACAGCCAGTGGGAGCCATACCAAGCATTGTAATTGACTCTTAATGCCACAAGAATAACTGCATATCTTATAAATCCATCACCCTGGCCAATATCTCTGTGGGCATGCAGTTGTGGTATAGTCATTCCTAAAATTATTTTGCATTTTTGCACCAATCTTTAATAAATTATCAGTGGTTTAAATAAATGAAAACAGCAGAGATCTGAGCTAATGTACATATGTAGAGTAAAGTGCATTTTTGCTTTATTCATTAATTCATTCATTAATGACTCCTCAAGATTTGTCATTGCACAGAATGCAAAAAGAGACATCAGTTGATCTAGGGTAGAATGCCCCCCCCCAGTGTCTCTGAATGTCAGTATACTCTTGTGTATTTGTTTTGTTACTCATATGTGCACCTGTCAATAAAACATGTTTACAATACCAATTGTCACATCTACATAATAAACAAAATTTACACTTTTGAATCCAAAACATGTTTAAATAGTCACCAATATTTTACTTTGGAGCCAAAATAAATCTTTGCTTGTTCTGTCTGTTTCTCTGGTCTAATCTATTGGATGGCTTGGTTTATGTCCTTTGTCTGCTATTGGCTCCTGACCTATATTAGTCTTCTAGCTCTGTCAGCAAGTGGCTTGCAAATATCATTCTTTGACTTCCAAACTGGGATTTGTCTGAAGGCAGTTTAGGGTGAGGTTTGTGGAGACTGACTACTTCCACTCCTGAATAGGTAGTCAAGTCTGAAGGCCTCTTAGAATTAAATATTTTATGTCTTTTATATCCATGGTATAATGATTCACCATTGCAATGCTCTTATTATGGTCCAGCTATTAATGCATGAAGTTTGCAGATATTTGTCTAGACCAGGGATCCCCAATCTTTTTCACCCATGAGCCACATTCAAAAGTATGTGAATGTGAAGGAGCAACATAAGCATGAAAATAGGATGAGGATGCCAACGAAGAGCTGTGATTGGCTATTTGGTAGCCCCCATGTGGCAGCCTACAGAAAGCTCTATTTGGCAATAAAACCGTTTTTTTATACAGCCAAAAGTTTCATCCAAGCCTGGAATTCAAAAATAAGCACCTGCTTTGAGGTCACTGGGAGCAACATTCAAGGTGTTGGGGAGCAACATGTTGTTCACAAGCTACTGGTTGGGGATCACTGGTCTAGACAATCTGATGATAAGTATTTCAGGGTTTTTTTATCCAGGCATTGGTATGAGGACTACTTATAATTACCAAATTCTTAATAGAATGAATGCATATTTCAAGCTAGAAGACATTGCTATGACCAGTCTTAGGACTTTGAATGGATTTTTGCTTATTTTAAGTTTCTGTCATTGCTGTTACCAAGAGTCATTTACTGGAATTACGTTTATGTAGTCCTCTATAATTTTATGGCCTTGTTGTTTGCATGCTTCCTAAAGCAACTGGGTTATTAAAGATCGTTAACATGTATCCATTTGAATGAAATGCTGGACAGCATGAAAAAATTCCCTGCTGATGTACATACTAGCTCACTACACTTGCAATTCTGCAGCAAAAATGTCTTGTTAGCGCAACAGCCAAAATGAAACTTCTTGCTGCCAGTTCTACGACACAATAAACTATGCTTTGTGTCTCATTGCCTTTACAATTTTGTTTATTTAAAAGGTTTATGAAACAACAGCTATACTCACAAACTCTAAAACCAGGAATGTCATTGAATTTAATAAAAGATCTGAATAAAAGAAGTACAAACAAAAAAGTGCTGAATGATGCAATAAAATATATGAATACCCCAAAAACCTCTAAAAGTTTTTCTGAGCCCCCCTGAAAACCTCTAAAAGTTTGAATTGCCTAAAAGCGCAGCTCCCATTGACTTCTATAACATCTCCACATCTTTTACATGGTCATGGTAAAGTTTTGCATTAGAGTTCTTTGTTATTTTAACACCTAATAAATCTTGAATATTTAGAGCTTATAAATATTAGAAATATAGGAAAACCCCAAATTTTTCCAGATTTGTGGAAAAAATAAATCACAATTCAATTGTTAGTAAATGTACCCTATAATGTATAATATAGGCAATGGTTTTATTGTGGAATTGGCTGCCTCTAACATTAACACCAATATTTTAAAAGATCTATACATATAGAAATACAACTGATTAGTTTTCTTTTCTTCACCCCCCAACTGTATGTCAAATTGCAGTTTTCCTTAGGTCATCCCTGCAAACTTAAGGTGGCCATACACGGGCCGATAAAAGCTGCCGACAGACCAAGTCGGCAGCTTATTGGCCCGTGTATGGGGGCCCCCGACGGGCTTCCCCGATCGAGATCTGGCCGAAAGTCGGCCAGATCTCGATCGGATGGGGTTAAAAATCCCGTCGGATCGCGGCCGCATCTGTTCGTTGATGCGGTCCCGCGATCCGACCGCCCGTTTGGCGAACGCTAGGATCCGATCGTTGGGCCCTAGGGCCCACGATCGGATCAGCCCGATATTGCCCACCTCAAGGTGGGCATATCGGAGGGAGATCCGCTCGTTTGGCGACATCGCCAAACGAGCGGATCTATCCGTGTATGGCCACCTTTAAGGTGACTGGTTCAAACTGGTGTCTATTAACAATTAGGGACAGATTTATCAAGGGTCCAATTTCGAAGTGAAAAAAACTTTGAAATTCGACCATCGAATAGGCTAGTCCGACATTCAAAGTCGAAGGATTTTTAAGATCGTACGGTCGTACCACTTCGATCATACTTCGAATCGAACTATTGGAACGATTTATCACCAAGTGGTAATCATGTTACCTCTAATAATAGGACAGTTCATAAAGCTGCCCTTGGAAGAACAAGTTACACAAATTAACATTAATCTGAGACTAGAACAGTCAGATTTACTGATATATCTGAATATTTAGGAAAGAAAGTGTCTCAGGCCAAGTAGGTTAACTCAAACTAATTGTCATTATTTTACTTACAGTCATTCTCAACTGCACCTGCTCTTCCTTTCAGCTCAAACCAAGTCTCACCCTACATTAACAGGTGGTAACTAATTCCAAAACCTACACCAGTTTTCAGCCTGAGTGAATAGAGCCACTGAGCATTGTCTAATAAAGCATTCTGGGAGAAATAGACATTCCATCTAGGGGTTGTCCAGTTAACTGACACTTCAGTATTCAGAAGTTCTCCAGTTTGCAATTTCAACAATCTGGTTGCTATGGCCCTACTTTCCCTAGCAACCATGTTGTGATTTGAATAAAAGTCTGGAATATGAAAAGAAGAGATGAATAGAAAGATATGTAATAAAAAGTTGCAATAACAAAAACATGTAGACTTACAGAGAAGGGGTCAGTGATCCCCATTTGAAAACTGGAAAGAGTCAGACAAAGAAGTCAAAAAATTCAAAAAACTATTTATAAAAATGAAGACCAATTGAAAAGCTGCTAAGAATTGGCTTTAAAGAGAATGTTCACCTTTGAGTTAACTTTTAGAATGATGTAGAGAGTAATATGAAACAATTTGCAATTGTTTTTTAGTTATTTAGCTTTTTGTACAGCAGCTCTCTAGTTTGGAATTCCAACAGTCTGGTTGCTAGGCTCCAAATTACCCTAGTAACCATGCGCTAATTTGAATAAGAGACTGGAATATAGGAGAGGGCCTGCATAGAAAGATGAGTAATAAAAAGTAGCAACAATAATTTATGGAATTTCTGATAAGATGTAGAACGTTACAAAGGATGCAGGAAAGCAGCAAGTTGATTTTAGAGGATTATCAGCTCATTTCACAGGAAATGCTGCATTTTAATTATCCAGGTATTGATCTGTGTAATGGAACTGTAAACTCATCAAAGAATCTGATCTGGTGCATCAGCAGTTTATGTGGTAGGTAGTGAATGTTCTAATCAGAAGATGTTTGTGGATCTTGTGATCTCAATACACATTATGTTCGTAATATTCCTGACAAATTATCTTGTAAGAGAAACCCTGATAGTTAGGTATTAATAAATCTATATTTAATGTAATTTATAAAAGGTGAGTGTACATTGGATCAACGCCAAAGCTAATCTCATCATTTTACGTTCATCAGTACATTATAAAAATGTAATAATATAAATAAATTTAAAAAAAAGCAATAGTTTTACATGAATGGTTTGTAACATTAACAGATGAAAAACATTAATTTGTACCAAATTACCATTATTTCTTTACTGTACTTATAAACCTACAGTATCAATGCAGAGAATAAGGTTTTCCTTGCAGTGCATTTATTAGCTCTGCTAAACTAGTGTTCATTTAGGGGCCGATTCACTAAATTCGAGTGAAGGATTCGAAGTAAAAAAACTTTGAATTTCGAAGTATTTTTTGGGCTACTTCGACCATCGAATGGACTACTTCGACTACGACTTCGACTTCGAATCGAAGGATTCAAACTAAAAATCGTTCGACTATTCGACCATTCGATAGTCGAAGTACTGTCTCTTTAAAAAAAACTTCGACCCCCTACTTCGGCAGCTAAAAGCTACCGAAGTCAATGTTAGCCTATGGGGAAGGTCCCCATAGGCTTTCCTAAGTTTTTTTGATCGAAGGATATTCCTTGGAATCGTTCGATTCGAAGGATTTAATCGTTCGATCGAAGGAATAATCCTTCGATCGTACGATCGCAGTATTTGCGCTAAATCCTTCGACTTCGATATTCGAAGTCGAAGGATTTCAATTCCTAGTCGAATATCGAGGGTTAATTAACCCTCGATATTCGACCCTTAATGAATCAGCCCCTAAGGCTTGGAGAAGCTAAACCTCCTTTTACTTATTATCTTGGCACTGTCCACAACCATCCATGGGGTATATTTATCAAAGAGTGAAGTAAGAGATCGCCACAGTCCTCTAGAGTGAAATTCTTCATTCCTTTCTATGGGATTTTTAAAGGTATATTTATGAAAAGGGTCAAAGTGAAAGTTCATTCTTTGATAAATATGCCTTTAATTATCCCATAGAAATGAATGGAGAATAGCAGAATTTAACTTTTTGATAAATATACCCCCATGAGTGGAGCTCATTGTGGCTAAACATGGCTGATCCCCTGCCTTTTATAACCTTGGGGATCCCTCCTGACATTCCTGGAAAGATTCTTCCACAGTGCATGAGTACATCTGATACATGAACATCTCCTCCAAAACATACTTTTTACAGACCCAGCCTGCAGTTAGGGTTATACCTAACAGAGAAGGATAAATCCCTAGACTAGTACACTATAATTAATGATTTTGATATAACAAAGGAAATAAACATAATGCACAGTATGATACTAGATGCATTCACCAAAGGTTTACTGATATTTAATGAGTGAATTCTATTTGCAATCATTTCAGTCTCTGTAATAAGTTCTTATAGAGTATTTCTGTGAGCTAAATGAAAGGAATGGCTTGTTCAAGCTGGGTAATGCAGGGTTCTTTGTTATCAACTGTTAACAGACGGCTCTCAGTTTCATTCCCATACTATAAGTCAGAAAATGTACAGTTTGGTGATACCTTTAATTGGCTAACTGAATAAGTAACAATTGCAAGCTTTCGGGGCACACAGGCCCCTTCATCAGGCAAAATACAAATGAAAGGCCGAAAAGGCACATCATATATACTGTTAGATCATTGAAAAAGGGTTTATGGGCAATAAATTAGAAAGTTACTATAAGTTAGACTGTAATTATTGCAGTGTGTGGGAGAATGCACCTTTTAGATGGATCTGCAAGATATTCACTCGAGAAAGATAAAAAAAAGCTTGCAAACTACCTGGATATTACCCAGCCAGAAGCATTAATGAAAACCTTTCATTTTATACTACCATGGAAACGGATTAAAATGTCAAAAACCTGTCATGTGAGATTAGCCACATTTTTATACCGTTTTTTTGTTTTATTGCATTAGGCTGATTATCATTTTAGGATGAATGGTGGGACTCACAGCTTGTTTTTGTGATAGAGTCTAATAGTTATTATATTCATTCTGTGTTGAATATAATATTCATTGAGTGTTTATCCATTATATGTTTTTATGTTTTAATAGACTGCTGGGCACCAATATTAGATTTCTTTGAATGTAATAGTGGTATTGTTATATGTATATATACTCTGGGGGCTACCTTAGTGTGTATATATATATATATATATATATATATATATGTCGCTGTCTTAAATATATTGATAATGGGTTGAGTGCAGAGGAATCTTGTATTTGTCTATATGTATTTTGTGGTCACAGCCTCATTGCACCCCCGCCTAATGGTTTTAAAAAATAGTGGTGAGCACAACTTTCCCTTGTTTGTTATAGTTTATACAGGAGCAGTGACCAGCTCCATATTGTAGCTCCCACCCTTCCCACCTATAGTCAGGTGATCCCACTGGTGTCTAATAAAAGGGCAGCCAAGTTTGGGAGTTTTACTTTGAAAGCAGCTAGTAAGTTGCAGGTAAAACTTAGTCCCTTTGTAAAATGTATAATTAAGCAATTGAATTCTTAATGAATCAGATGAAAATTGAGCATAGGACTGGCCAGATATGGAATGACTTTGACGTAGTTGGCCAGCTTAAATATATTGCAATATATGGACAAACAATCCCTGTTTTGTTTAAAGGGTAAGGCATTTTTTAGTAGCAGTATGCACAAAATGTCTCTGTCTTAAATATATTGATAATGGGTTGAGTGCAGAGGACTCTTGTATTTGACTATATATATATATATATATATATATATATATATATATATATATATATATATATATATATGTATATATATAGTTTTTTAAAACGAAACAGGCTGAAATGCCGCTCCTCACCTTTCTTATTGGGTACTCAGCAGCCCAACAAGGGAAATACCTTGTTCCAGTCCACATTCCCAAACTGACCATAGAGATTAGAACACAATTTGATAAGCCAATATCACGGGAGACCGCTGATGCAATCTCTGCCTTACCTACCCAGAAGACTCCTGGGGGTATATTTATCAAAGAGTGAAGTTAGAGATCGACACAGTCCTCTAGAGTGAAAGTCCGCCACTCTCCATTCATTGCTATGGGAAGAGTATTTATCAATGGGTGAAAATGAAAGTTCATCCTTTGATAAATACACCTTTCAAAATACCTTAGAAATAAATGGAGAGTGGTGGAATTTCTAAATTCACTCTTTGATAAATATACCCCCTGGTCTTGATGGCCTGTCACCTGATTGGTACAAATCCCTAAAAAAAAACTGATAGTCCCCAAATAGCTGGACACCTATCAACATACGTTTGAGACCCAATCTCTCCCTTCATCCTTTTCTGAGGCCCTAATTGTGGTTGTTCCAAAGCCAGAAAAAGATTAGTGTAAATGCAGCTCTTATCACTCTATTCACTTAATCAACACTGATGCAAAAATTGTAGGTACAACACTAGCCACTAGACTCCAATGTGTCATAGATACATCCTGATCAAACTGGCTTTATGCCTGGACGGTCTACAAATATTAATCTTAAGAGGCTATTTACAAATATTCATATATCTCAAACAGAGAAGGGCTCCAGGGTTGCTGCATCGCTTAACTCAGCAGAAGAATTGAACTCTATTGAATGGGACTATCTGTGGGGGGCCTCCAACGCTTTCACATTGGAGAAAGATTTATATCTTGGGTCAAGCTGCTATTTAAAAACCCAAAGGCACACGTTAGGGCTAATGGATTTCTATACATGTCCATTATGAACCGTTTTGGACAGTTTACAGGACTACAAATTACCTGGGACAAATTCTAGATAATTTTCCCTTACCAGAACTACCTCCAGACATTCCATTGAAAAGGGTATCCTTCTTTAAATATTTGGGCAAAGAAATTCATTGAGATATCACCCAATGGGGCAAATTCACTAAGCCGCGAAGCGCCGAACGCTAGCGTTAATTCGCTAGCGTTTGGCATTTTCGCTACTGCGCAAATTCACTAACGAACGCTGGCGTAGTTTCGCTAGTGTTACTTCGCAACCTTACGCCAGGCAAAGTTTCGCTAGCGACGAAACTACGCAAATTCACTAACTTGCGCAGTGTACTGAACGCTACCTTTTACGCTAGATTTCCTTCGCCACCTCAGACCTGGCGAAGTGCAATAGAGTAGAAAGGGATTGTTTAAAAAAAAGTAAATTTTTTTTCTAAGTCCCAAAAAAAACGCTGGCGTGTTTTCTACATGATGGCTGATAGGCTGAAAAAGATCGAAAAATTTTTGGGGCTCCCCTTCCTCCCCCCTACATTTCCTGACTCATGGCAACTTACCTAGACAGTGGGCACATGTGTAGGGCAAAATAAAATTTTTATTTGCTGATTTGAAGGTTTTCTAGGCATTTGTAGTGCAGATACGTGTTCCTCCATTGAGAATTTTGCGCCGTATGCAAATTAGCCTTCGCTAGCGTAACTTCGCTTTATATAGCGAATCAACGCTAGCGCAACTCCGCAACCTTACGCTACCCCTGTGCGCAACTTCGGATTTTAGTGAATTTGCGGAGCCCTGGCGAAACTACGCCTGGCGAAGTGCGGCGAAGTGCGGGGAAGTGCGGCGAAGTTGCGCCTGGCGCAACTTCGCATCTTAGTGAATTTGCCCCAATATGTCCAACTGAACCTCCAACCTATACTCTAATCATAATCCATGAGAGAAGACCTTTCACATTGGTCCAAATTCCCTCTCACTCTATGGGGTTGCATTAATATTTTCAAAATGATATACTTGCCCAATTTCCCTTATGCTCTCCATATTTCTCCAACAATACTTACCAAAGGCATTATCAAGCAAATAAATACAATTTTATTACCCTTCATATGGAATAACAAATTTCCAAGAGTGGCCTGTGGAAAAACTGATGGCACCATACAGTGCTGGAGGTTTAACCCTCCCAAATTGATATCTCTATTACGCAGCCTCACAATAACATATATTACAATGGTACTTCCTCCCAGACAATCCAAATTGGCATTTACAGTCATTGACTTTGGAATCCATAGTTGGTCTCCAAAACATTCTATATCATCATATTAATGATGTTGGCCCTCTACACACAAAGCGAGGCACTGCTTTCCCCTAAACTCCCTCTATGGGGCAACTTATACTATACCTAACCCACTTCAGGCAGGTCCAAGGATGTATATCCTGGCCCAGAATAGGACTGAAATATCTTGGGATTCTTCTTGACTCAGGATTTCCCACTTACCAGGAAATCTCCCAAAAATACATCCAACACCACATTCCATTCTACCAATACTTAGAACTCAGCCACACATTCAGTGCACAATTCACAACACTCAAACTGACTACATACCACCCCACTGGAAGCTACTCTTCATTCACCTGAAACATATAAAATAATTTCAAGGAGATACCAGACTCTCTTAAACTCAGTCATCCAAACATTTGCCCCCATGATGGACGAATGGCTCATACCTGACATGAATAAGGAGGACTGGGAGGAAGCAACAGAGAATTGCTACTACTTCTTCATTTCCACCAAGGATTGACTTATTCAATATAAAATCCTAAACCAGATCTACACTACCCCATCAGATTCTTTTAAATGGGGGGAAAGATAAACGACTCCTGTCCCTGATGCAGGCAAACAAACGCAAACTTTTTCGACATGATATTGTCTTGCCCACCAATAGTCAATTTTTGTAGAAATCATCCAAAATTTGCCTCCTGGGCATTCTCTGTTGTTCTATGCTAGAAAAGACATGCAATGGATGGGAAAAACAATACCCAGTGTTTCCTCATGGCAGCAACTGGTTAATAAAGCAATTCCTCTTATCAAACTTACCTCAGAAACTAGGGGTACCCAGACCAAATTTGACCAAATCTGGTCACTGTGGTTTTAACAATCTTTTGACACTCTTTTCTGTACCATTTTCTAGATACTGTACCACACACAGACCAATTCATTTTTTTCTGATGATCCTGATGTGTCCTGGAAAACTTTGATTACTTTGTTTACTCAAAAAATAAAAAAAGTTACCAAAAAAAAACCCTGTGTTGTTTTTGAGAATATAGGTATTTAAAGTTTTTCATTTGTTGCTAAATTTAATATTTTGGCTTTTACGGGGTTATTTATTAAAGTCCAATTTTTTCACATTAGCTTTTTAAAGGGGAAAACCACAATTTTTTAGTGGAAAAAAAAACTTGAATTTTTTGTAATTTATTAAACCCCGAGGGTGTTAAAAGTCCGAATAAAAAAAGTACTCCAACTCAAACCTGGCAAATTCATATAGAAGTCAATGGCAGATGTCAAGATGAAAAAGTTGCGGTATTCGGATTTTTTGACATTTTCGGAAACATTTATTGATAAATAAGGGGAAAAAAATCTGTGAATAGTTTTCAGAAAATTCTGAGTAGTTTTCAGATTTTGATGAACAATCCCATTAATGTTGTTATTGAAATTGCAGTTTTTCCAGTTGCTAGCTATAGTTAAGTCTTGTAGTCATTAAAATATGCTGGCTCAATGTGTATGCTGAGCTAGTTAGTATATTTCCATCCAATCCCTTCTTGAAGCTATTGAATGTACAACTGGCAGATTCATTGGGAAAGCAAATTTGCTCCTATTCAGTATAGTAGCACAGTATTGATCAGCTGAAAGCTTGAGCAGCTGCTGGAAGCACATGTTATTGAATGGCTTTTGTGCTCATACAAATATGCAGGCATCTGAGCAGTGAAATCTGAGAAAGATCAAGGACAATTCCATACAGTGTTTATCTGACAAGATCTGCCCACACCATGCAAACAAGGGAAAAATTGTACCAAAGACTTTAATAAGAGTTAAATAAGAGTTTAATGAGATTCCACCAGGGAGAATAAAATTCTTCATAGGTAATGTGAGTAAGAGCAGCTCTCTTCTTTCTACAGATACTGAGTTGGATGAAACATTATCACATGCCTGGCTTTCTCACAGAACTGTGGTACGTAAGGAAAGAAATGCAATTTGTATTTGGCATTTGTAATTAAAACGCAAAATAAATTGGTAAATAAAAAATTGGGGCTGGGGTTTGAATTAAAACAGGCTTTTTTCCTATGCTTTCTAGGACACATAGCGCTCAGTTACAAAATAGATACTAAACTAAAGCTGGCCATAGATGTTGAGATTTTTAAAAGATCCGATCCTCATCGTGAGACCACGATTTTCTCGGAACGATCATACGAATTGACCATCAACTAAAAAGACCAATTTGCCAGGAAAACAAAGGGGAGCTGCCTGCTTGGCCCTGCAAACATAGATAGATTGTACTCGGACCGATAAAGATTTTTTGACCTGGCCGATCAATTTCCTGAAAGATGTCGGCCGAAAAATCGTAAGATGTACGATCGTTCGAATCCCACTAACCGCACGATAATTTCGAAGGATTGGTCGGACTTCCCTAAAATCGGTCGTTCAGCAAGAAGAACCGTTGCGTCTATGGGGAGCCTTACATTTAGATCCCATGAGCGGTTGGTTAGCTTAGACTTTAGGCTTCTGCAAATTAGGAAATTAAAGCAAATCTGTAACTGGTTGCCATGGTTAACTGCACTGGGCAATTTAGCACCAATAATCTTAAACCATCCCCAATATATGCAATTGGAAATATGTATGTCACAGCCGGCACCCGATACTAGAACAAATGCCAAGTACCCTGGTCTCGGCTTGGCTTCACCAGTAGTGTGACCACCGTTGGGTTTCGGGAGGAGCCCTCAGCTTACTTGGGTGCCACCTGGACTTAACGAGGGGTGTAAGGCGAGATGTTCTGGCTGGTAAAGGGGCACGGCTGTTAGCAGAGTCTTTTTGGGCCGAAGGTCACGGTACAAAGGATTAGGCAGAATCGTAGTCAGGCAGGCTGGGTCGAGGCAGGCAGATAGCAAGGATGGTCAAACAGGCAAAAGGGTCAAAACCGAGTGATCAATCGAGGGGTTAAACTGAAGAGTAGTCGTAAGCAGGCAAGGTCAGGATCCAGAAATCAGAATAGTCAAAATAGACAGGCAGGGGTCAAAACAGGAATCAGACAGGTTCAGAACGAAGCAAACAAATAGCACAAGGCTCAGGAGCACCAGGAATACAATCCTATCACGGGCAATCTACAATTACAAACTGTCCCTTTAAATATATTCAAAACTCGCGCCATTGCGCGCTGACGTCACATGTCAGCGCGCCTGCGCCTTTAAGACGCGGATGGAAGCGGCGCGCTTGCCCTAGGCGCAGAAGATCCCTGCGGGCGTCCCCGCTTGGAGTGCGGCGGGCGTCCCCGCCGAACTCCACCACCCCTACCGGGGTAAGTTATTACAATGTAATTTCAGTTTATGGTATTGTATGGCCCCTTTGTAACAGTGTAGAACTCGAAAGGAGAAAATAAAAATATAAAGGAGCAGATGTATTAATCTTCGGGGCCATTATTTGCTTTAATTACAGCAAAATCACAATTTGAGATTTATTTTTCGATCAGTGTTTTCCCCCCACAATCACAGGTTTTCAGAAAAATAAAAGCCTTGGCACTTATAAACTGGTAAGATTTTTTTACTTAATTTTTATTGTAATTTACCATCAAAATATTTCTAAACAATGGAGTTGTCTGATGTTTTGCTAATTATGCTGTGGTATTTTATAGAACTATCCAGCCCGACAGGCCAAACAAATAACTGGGAAAGAGGGGGATGGGAACGGTTAGGGAAGTGTGGTGTGGGGGGAGGGGTTGTGTGTGGTTGAGCATAGTTGTTTTAGCCACAGTGTGTGCCAAGATTTTTGGTGTCACTAGAGGGTGCCAATTGTTACGTACATCTTACCTCTGCCTGTTGCTCTTTCTCCATAAAAATGCACAAAGCCAGGGTACTTTTCAGCATGGTGGGCAACCACCATGTTCCCCTGCCTACCAAGGCATCCACCCCTTTAGACCTGGCACATGTGCATTACAAAGATCCTATAAAAATGTTGTACTTTGGATGCCCCAAGACTGAGGGGCATTTTTATTATGTTTATGTAAACAAAATTTGACAAAAAAACAGTGTAAAAAGCTGTTTAAAATGGTGAATTTATCAAGGTGTGTAATTTTTACGCCATGTGAGCACCAGATTTGACGCCGTTACTTTAAATTGCTTCCAGTGGAAGTAACTCTAAGAAAAAAACACGTAAAAATAAATGCCATTTTTTACACTGGCAATGTGTGGTGTATTATCCTGCTGTTTTTTTTACACAGCATAATAAATATGCCCCTGAAAGTCTGACTTGTATTTGAGTAGTTGGGGGATGATGATGGCAGCCTGACCTGATGAAAACTACCCTGTGCTGTACATTGATCACAGACACTGTACTCACACACAAACCAAAGGGTACAAATACATTTTAGGTTGTATCAGCCAATGAATAGAACTGTGTATTTTACTAACACACTTCATTCTGTTATAGTTAGAACCAGAGCCGGGCCAACCCGGCCAAGTGCCCTAGGCAACCTGGCGGGCACGGCACCGGCTCAGTGCACGCTCGACTGAGCATGTGCAAAACTTCGCTCCAGCGCGCATGCGCAGAAGCGCATTTACGCAAAAGATACCAGTGGCAGTCGGGGAGAGATGGGACCGGATACGGAGTATGCGACAGAGCAGGCATGTGCCTGGCGCCCCCCAGCTTTGCGCCCTAGGCATGTGCCTACTCTGACTACCCCTAGTTCCGGCCCTGGTTAGAACCTACATTATTTCCTGTCAGATCAGTGACTTTCTTAATGGAAAAACATGTAAAAGTAATTATATTTACTTATCTGTACATGGCAGTTTGGTAAGATTGTATATATAACTAGAGAGGTACATTTCCTGAAGAAAATGTGAGTGGTGCTTGCCGTGGCAAAACTCAGGCCCAAATCTGATTGGCTGTTGTTGCCCCGCCCCTTTTTTTCCTAATTGTGAACCACAGTCACTCAGTGACTAACATACCAAAGTTTGGGAATGCTGTCATTTAATGTGTAAAAATGGCAGCATTTCTATTTTTTTCTATTGAAAATCAATGAATGAAATTTGATTGGTTGTTGGTGGCTCCGCCCACTTTTTCTAAACTTGAAGTGGAAACCCCCAGCGACCACATTTGTGATATTCAAGGTCCCTGACATCAATACTGAGAGAATGGCAGCCTTCTTAATTTTTCCCATTAAAACCAATCAAAGAAATCTGAGTGGTTGGTTTTGGCTCCACCCACTTTTCTTAATTTTAATCCCAGTCCCCCAGTGACCAACTGTGCCAAGTTTGAGGACCCTGCCATTAACCGTCTAAGAGCGGCAGCAGTTTAAAATTTTCCTATTTAATTGAATGGCTGAAATTTGATTGGCTGTTGTAGACTCCGCCCACTTTTTGTAAATTTTGGCTGCAGTCACCCAGTGACCCACGGTGCCAAGTTTGGGAGCTCTGGCTTTATTACTGTGAGAATTACAGCTGTTTACATTTTCTCATTGAAGTCAATAGGGAAAATCTGATTGGTTGTTTGCGGCTCCGCTCACTTTTTTGGGTCCCCAAAATAGGACAGAAAAGTCACAACACCCCATTCCCGAATAAGCTGAACGGTTTGACACCTCATTCATGGGTCTGCGACAAACTAATTATTCGATAAATTCCCCATTATAAGTCAATGGGGCAAATTTGGGGACCTCTCCTGCCCCGGGGGTAAAACTTATACCCTCGTGTGGGGTATCATCTGACACAGGTCGCAAACCTCTTCAAATGTGGTAAATTTAACGTTTCTACAAGATTCCCTCTCTGCGCTAGAATCCGTCAAAAGTTGGCCTCAATGTTAATCTATGGGACTTTTCGGGGTGGTTAATTGCCCCCGCAAGGGGCAATTAACCACCCACCCCTTAGAAAAGTCATACCACCCCATTCCCGATTAAGCCGCACGATTTGACACCTCATTCATGGGTCTAGGACAAACGGTGCGGGACTAGTTACGCGCCAAACTTTCATACGGAAGAAGAATAAAAATTCAAGATAACAGTAGTGATGCTTTGCTTCGCAAGCACCACTAAAAATAAGTTTGCAAGATAATAGTAGTGATGCTTTGCTTCGCAAGCACCACTAACAAGTCACTTATTAGGATATACATGATCTGTTGGTTTTGTTTTCATTTTATAACATATAGTTCTCCTTTTAGGACAAATAAACACAATCCTACCTATAAATAATACAGGTATGGGATCCATTATCTGGAAACCCGTTAACCAAAATGCTCCGAAAGGCTGTCTCCCATATACTCCATTATAAAAAAATAATCCAGATTTTAAAAAATGATTTCCTGTTTCTCTGTAATAATAAAACAGTAGCTTGTACTTGATTCCAATGGGCTTTGGTTTCTAGTGCAAATTATTTTTCAGGCCCCCAAAATATCTAGAGATTGACCCATTTTACCAATATTCATTGGCCCCCCTGCAGCCACTGCTCCTGGCCAATCAACCTGGGCTGAATGAACATATTGGTGATTTCTGTAAGATTTGAAGAAGCCTGGATAGGTACAGGTACCTTCATTAATTGCATCAAAACTAGCTCAATTTCATTCTGCTTTCATTTGCACTTGTTCTCATGAATGAGCCCTCATAGGGTCAACGCAACATAGTTTCCAAAAAGCAGTGGTGTTTTTACTCAAAAATATTTTTTTTTTTCGTTGTTGGGACTTGGGACTGTAGTAGTTTTAGTCTCCAATTAACACAACAGACCAGGTGGGGCTTTGACCATACTAGAAATAAAACATAGATGAATACAGCACAGTTGATGTGACATAAATACTTTCCATTTTAAGGGGCAGATTTACTAAGTTCGAGTGAATTTTCGAAGTACAAAAAGTTCAAATTTCGAAGTAATTTTTTGGATACTTCGACCATCGAATAGGATACTTCGACTTTGATTCGAAGTAAAAATCGTTTGAATATTCGACCATTCGATAGTCGAAATACTGTCTCTTTAAAAAAAACGTCGACTTCAATACTTCGCCAACTTAAACCTGCCGAAGTGCTATGTTAGCCTATGGGGACCTGCCAGAGCATATTTCTAAGTTTCTGGGTATCGAAGAAAAATTGTACAATCTTATGATAAAATCATTCGAATCATACGATTCGAAGTACAATCGGAGTATGATCGTACTATGATCGGAATACGATCGTATGATGAATAAAATCCTCCGACTTCGAATTTGAATGTCGGAGGATTCTATTTGATGGTCGAATTTTGAAGTATTTTCCACTTCGAAATTCGACCCTTGATAAATCTGCCCCTAAGTGTTACATTCAATATTCTTACAGCCCTGTAAAAAGGGTTAATGTTTTGTTACTCTAAAAGCCATAGAAGCATGGTGGGCATGTCTGCTATTCCCATGAAAGACAGACACAGGAGCATGTTTGGAACCAGTATTCAGGAATGCCTCAATGCTTCAGCCAGAAGAGTAGCTTTACTGTGACATAAATTACAAGATGTCCCTTTTATGGCTTCCCTTAATCTTTTCTGGCTCTGAACATAAACAGTCCCCACCTGCTTTTAGGAAATGCGGATATTGCTGTATTGCTGAGCTCACATTGTAGGAAACACTACACCGTGCCCTGTCTCGCACACACAGGACATACTAAATATGCAAACACAGTAAATATGCATATAAAGCTATGAGAGGTAGGAAAAGGGCAAACTAAGATATTAGCTGAACTCTTTTGAGAAAATAATTCTGTAGTTCTACACTTTTTTTTTACTCTTTTGCCTTCACCTTTTACTGTAATAATTTCACACTGTTTAATACAATTATACATTTAAACAAACATACATGCAGAATTCTCAAAGTCAGATGCAGAATGCACTGGTTTCTGAGCTGCCGTGTAATTTGACTCTGAATTTGAATCTGACATTTCATAAAGTTGCTCCTGTGTTTGTTTCCCTCAGGTGGAGCCAGTGTTTCCTTTACTTATGCGTGCACACAAAAATATTATGGGAAATTTTGTACATTCTGACCTATCCATTTCTTTGCAAATAAAGTTAGCACACATTTTTAAAAGTATGCATTAAAGAAATTTTTGTTGCCCAACAAAAACAAATTAGAGGGAACATTCGGTGCAGCTTTAGGCTACTGTTTTGACCACTGCAGAGCCTGTCCTCCACTTTTCCTATCACTGTGCATAATGTTGTTGTAAAGTACCCTAACACACATGAAGAGTTCTGTGCAATCGTGCTCTCTTAAGTATACTCATGTGTGTTAATTACATAATGATTCATAGACAGAATGAGTATGAGAAACTCTCATGGGTTGTAGCAATAACAAAACATTTGACTTCAAAGGGAATATGTAGAGCAGTTTTGCTCAGCCTCTCTGGCTTCCTAAAGTTTGAAGAGCTCCCTTAAAGGGATACTGTCATGCGAAAAATGAATCAGTTAATAGTCCTGCTCCAGTAGAATTCTGCACTGAAATCCATTTCTCAAAAGAGCAAACAGATTTTATTATATTCAATTTTGAAATCTGACATGGGGCTAGACATATTGTCAATTTCCCAGCTGCCCCAAGTCATGTGACTTGTGCTCTGATGAACTTCAATCACTCTTTACTGCTGTACTGCAAGTTAGAGTGATATCAACCCCCTTCCTTTTTACCCCCAGCAGCCAAACAAAAGAACAATGGGAAGGTAACCAGATAGCAGCTCCCTAACACAAGATAACAGCTGCCTGGTAGATCTAAGAACAGCACTCAATAGTAAAACCCTATGTCCCACTGAGACACATTTAGTTACATTGAGAAGGAAAAACAGCAGTGTCACGGCCGGCACCCAATACCAGAACAAATGCCAAGGACCCTGGTCTCGGCTCGGCTTCACCAGTAGTGTGACCACCTTTGGGCTTCGGGAGGAGCCCTCAGCTTAATTGGGTGCCACCTGGACTTAACGAGGGGTACAAGGTGAGGAGTTCTGGCTGGCAAAGGGGCACGACCGGATAGCAAGAGTCTTTGGGCAGAAGGTCAAGGACAAGGCGTCTGGTGGAAACGGAACAGACCGGATCAGGACAGGCAGATAACAGAATCGTCCAACAAGCAAGGGGTCAAAAAGACTGGATAAGGCAGAAGGATGGTCAGACAGGCTGGGTTGAGGCAGGCGGATAACAGAATCGTCAAACAGGCAAAGGGTCAAACCGGGTGATCAAGCAAGGGGTTAAGCAGGAAGAGTTGTCGTAGGCAGGCAAGGGTCAGGATACAGAATGCAGAGTAGTCAGGAACAGGCTGGGTCAAACACGGATAATCAGTCAGTATAGTAAATTCAGAAACAGGTAGCAAAAGCTCAGGAAACCACAGGATATGATCCTATAACGGGCACTGGCTACAGGTCTGAATGGGCCTTAAATAGGGATCCAATTGGCGCCAAAACATGCACAATTTTGCGCGCTGGCGCAATCACGCCAGCGCGTCTGCGCCTTTAAGAGACGCGCAGGCACGCCACGGGCGCCCTAGGAATCAAAGATGGCGCCGGCAAGGGCAGGACAGGAGCGGCGCAGCGGGCGTCCACGCCAAGGACGTGGCGTGGACCCCGCTGCCCACTAGACCACCAGGGTAAGTTTCTTACAAGCAGCCTGCCAGAAAGCATTTCTCTCCTAAAGTGCAGGCACAAGTTACATGACTAGGGCAGCTGGGAAATTGACAAAATGTCTAGCCCCATGTCAGATTTCAAAATTGAATATAAAAAAATCTGTTTGCTCTTTTGAGAAATGGATTTCAGTGCAGAATTCTGCTGGAGTAGCACTATTAATTGATGCGTTTTGAAAAAAACATGTTTTCTGATGACAGGATCCCTTTAACTTACTACTGCCCATAGTGACGTCAGATGGTGATCCTCCGTTAAGACCCCTACCTTATACAGCAAAACAAATGAATTGCTTTAAGGGATTGTAGACCCCAAAAATAACAGTTTGCATAATGAAGGATAATTTAATTGTAATAAAAACTTTCCAATACAGATTAAATACGGATTTCCGGTGTTTTGTTGTCTACAAATTTAAGTGAAACCAAAGACCCTTTCATTGCTAGCACACTGTTAACCTGACCTGTGCTAGGAAAATTTCCATCACTTAAAGGTAATAAAAGTGCTCTTTATGTCCCAATCACAGACTTGCTGCATCCAGGAAAAAATATATGCATTTACAATAAAACAAAGCAGGAGTAGCACAATTAACTGATGCGTTTTGAAAAAAACATGTTTTCCGATGACAGGATCCCTTTAAACTGCTCTTAAAACTATGTTCAGCACATCAGTATACATGCTTTGAATTAAGTTGATGATTTTATCTGGGAACCATCAAGTGATGATTAGTGGGACGAAGTGACTGACAATCTATAACTTTTCTTCATATCCTACTGTGACCACTTTATCCACTATAAAGTCCATCACATATATCTGAGAAGTCTGAGACAAGGAAGGAGCAGACATTATGCATCTGGTGCACTGGAATAGACAATTACCACTAGAGGAAAAAGGAGAAAAGGGTCTTTACTAGAACTGCAACCGAGTCTTGTGAGGTTAGCTCCCAGTATAACAAATTGTGAGCTACACTATACTTCTGTAAGCAGGTTCTGAGAATATGAGAGAGTAGATGCTGAATGCAGTATCAATAGATGTTTCTAGAAAGATTTACTAGGAACCAAGATGCACTCGTAGAACAATTTCTTTTTAAGTGTGCCAATTTGGAGGAAGCGGACACACTCAGAATTCTAGTGTGCCATATTTCAAAAACATTGCTCTGCCTAAAATGTCCCTTACTTCAGTTGACTAAGTTATGCTAGGACTGCTAAGACGTGTTCAAACCTCTAGGTGGAACCTGAGCTGTCCCAAATATGTTATTTAGAGCCTCTCTGACTCGGTTTCAGCATGTAAGAATTACACACTACAAACATTTTGCCCAGTTCCCCCGAATAGCCCTAAAGTCACAGGTGCATGTTGCTTTTTTATTAACTTAAAGAATGCGTAATAAATTATTAAAATTATAAAGCATCTGAAATAGTCCAGTTCCTTTATTTAAATATTCATATTTGTAATAGTTTATAAACTAACATACTGTATTATATTAACATTTGCAATACACAGATATTTCCAGCTATTAAGTATGATTGGTACTGACCCAGCTTTTCAGCTATCCCACTATATGCTCATATTAGTCTAAAATATTTTGCAGTCTTAAAAAGAAACTTTTTTATACAAACATACAACTTTTACAACATACTTTTCATTCTTGCATTTCCCATTCTGTGTGCAATATAACTATGACCCTTCCTCCTTAGAGGACAATTTTTTCGCAACAAAACTAGTGGCACAAACAGTTGGGAAGAGAAGTACAATATAATCTATGAGGAAAAGTCTCTTCAATTGCAGTGTGCAAATGATGCCATGTTTTTTTAATCCATAAAACAGCATTTCCCCCATAATCCAGTGTAATTGCAGCTGGGAGTTGGAATTATGTAATTTCCCAGCACTCTGAGTTTATATGACATTTGCGAGTAGTTCCTTAGCTCAAAGGGTTCATTTACTTACACTGGGGACACAGTGCAGGAGCATTAAAGGGGACCCGTCACCCAAAAAAATTAATCAAAATCCTATTTTATCACATTAGTCAAGCAAAATGAACTTTAATTACACAATATTAATTATTTGAATCTTGTTTCCTTCAGTCTGGGAATTCATAATTATAGCAAGCAGGCAGCAGCCATTTTGTGGACACTGTTATTATGACAAGCCTTGCATCACCTCAGAATCTTGTTTGTGCACCAGAATGGGGGAGCTGATGTCCATCCCCATGCCCTGGCTATAGCATTAAATGGTAAAGAGAACGGGGGAATGTGGGGAGAGCAGTGACATGTAGGAAGTGCTGAATGGAAAGTGAAAGTAATTGTCTGCCCAGCCTCTATGCCTAGGTCATAGAGGAGTGGCAGACAAAATTTGATTGACAGCTGAGATTTTTAAATGAGCTTACAACAGCTATGAATGCTTTAATAAAAAATAGAAATTAGATTTCATGTTTAATTTGAAAAGGACTTTTATTATTCAGATTTTTGTGTCTGGATGACAGGTCCATTTGAAGGGGCACAAAAGCTGACCACAAAGTATGGCATAACATTGTATATTGGGAGGCATTATCCTGTAAGACCAAAATTACATTGTGAGGGTCAGGAACATATAAGGTATAATAGGTTAGCATCAGGTAATTATACATCTAGGGGAAGATTTGGGGGGGTTCGACCCATCATAAGTGCCACCCTTAGTGATGGCAGGGTACAGCTAAAGAGACATTTTGCTGGGCCCCAATAGTCAATACAAATTATGACTGTTCCACTTATTTTCCCTTAGCTGTTTTTGTACTATAGCCTCCAGCTTGGATCCGTACTTCAGCAGAAACTGAAGAATGCAGGTTAGTCATCATTAATGCAAGGTGGATTCTAATCACCTTATCACCCTTTCTTACTGGCTATTATAATAATTGCTACTACTGGTGCAGTTTGCACTGCTATGGGGTAAATTGGAAAGAACTTTCAAAACATTACCTTCCTACAATCTATGCCTGCTTTGACCCCTAAGACAGCTCTGTTCCCATGGAGGGAACTCTTGCTGGATTCTGCTTTGCCTGCTCTCTTTTCATGAGAAGGACACAGGGAGGACCATTCACATTGGCATCATGGTATAATGAGGGACACACAAGTTTTCTAGGTAATGCATGCAGTGCAGTAAATACAGACACAGACTGATAAGTAAACATAACTAAACATATTCTCACGTCCTGGTTCCCCAAAAGTCTTAAAATAGAACACTTCGGCCAAAGTTGCCTCATGAGGAAACTTCGGGCAACTTCGGAAAAAGAAACGATCCTAGTGCCATCCCGACAGGGATTTACATTCTAGCCGGCGGGAAGGCAGGAAAGGCAGTTCAGGCAGATTAGTATCTGCCCTTAAAGTTAATTTTCCTAACTAATTTCAGTATTTTTAAAATAGTTACTTTCAAGCATGTAGTGTGATGATCAATTCTAATTCCTAATGCAAAAAAAAAAACTGTGCAGGGAACATTGTGAAATATACTGTGAAATAAAAGGCAAAATTTGAAAATTCATTCTTGTGAATTTTTATACCATGAACATTGTTTATTACATATTGTTATTTATTTTTGCATTTCAATCACTACACACAATGCCCTGCAGCTCAAGAGAAAGGTCATGTATAGTACTGTATACATAGCACCATTTGTGTACATAACAAAAACCCATCATGAGAGCATCAGTGTAACAGACCAAACATAACAATAATTTTCTATGATGGCAGTGGTCAATATGCCTGGGGTGCCATAAGCTTTAGTACATTTTTTTAAGATTCCTTTTCCCAAGCAGTTTGCTGCAGAAACAATTAAATATATGTTTGTAACAGTGGTATAATATGATTATTTTTACTTCATACTGGCAATGATCACTCTAAGCCTGTGATCCCTTTCAGCCAGTGATCCCCAGTGACTCATGAGCAACATGTTGCTCTCCAACCCCCTTGGCTGTTGCTCTCAGTGGCCTCAAAGCAGCTCCTTGTTTTTGAATTTCTGGTTTGGAGGCAAGTTTTAATTGCATAAAACCAGGTGTCCTGCCAAACAGAACCTCCTGTAGGTTACCAGTCTACATAGGGGCTACCAAATATCTGCTTAAAGCCCTCATTTTTTTTCATGCTTGTGTTGCTTCCCGACTCTTTTTATATTTCTATGTGGCTCACAGATAAAAAATTTTGGGGACCCCTGCTCTAAGTTGTGTGCTTATGGGCACTCTCACAAATTGTAACAAAACAAAATTTGGACTGACATAAGATATTGTATGCTCACAATGATATAAATTCCCAACCACTGTTCTCTTCACACCAAATATAAATTTTGCTTACGTGTTCTACTATAAACTTGGAGGAACATTGCTTACAAATGCATTCCAGTTCAATTTTCTCTATTTATTTATGTGTATATTTTTATTTACATAGCTCTACTTGTGTGCATTAGAACAATACATTATTAGAACAGATGGGTCGTTCGATGGAATGATAAAATCCTTCGAATCAAACGATTCGAATGATTTTAATAGATCGATCAAAAATCATAAAAAACTTAGAAAAGTGCTGGGAAAGGTCCCCATAGGCTAACATTGAACCTCGGTAGGTTTAAACTGGTGAAGTATGTAGTCGAAGTATTTTTTAAAGAGACAGTACTTCGACTATCGAATAGTCGAACGATTTTTACTTTGAATCGTTCGAGTCGAAGTCGAAATAGCCTATTCGGTGGTCAAAGTACCCAAAAATTACGTCGAAATTCGATTTTTTTTTCTTCATTCGAATCCTTCACTCAAGCTTAGTTAATGTGCCCCTATGTGTCAAGTGTTAAAGAAAGAAGAGGAAGAGCTTACACTCTAAGTGGATGGGCAGAAAAAGCACTGATTAGGAGGAAATTCAAAAGAATTGAACATGTAAAGGTAAACAACATTCCAGGACCAGATGGTATTCATCCCAGGGTACTCAATGAGTTTAGCTCTGTGATTGCCAAACAATTGTGCTGTAAATTATGGAATCCCAAAACCCAGAACAAACCCCAAGGTCCCGGTCTCAGCTCACGCTTCTGCCTATAAGAACTGCCTTTTGTTCGGGAGGAGACCAGATTCCACCTGGTCTTAAAGTGAGAGGACCTAGGGACAGGGGCGGGCCATGCTGGGCAGGCGCCCTAGGAAACCTGGCCGTTTGGCGCCTGGTAGCCGTGTACATGTGTAAACTGACGCTTCCGTGCGGTGCGCATGCGCAAACTACAACTTTAGTGCGCATGCGCGAACCGACAGTCTCGCGAGCGTATTCGCCTTTTGACGTTCTCGCGCGTATGCGCCAATTGATGTTCGCGTACATGCGCGGAAGCACAATGGGCCAAATAGAAGAAACTTTTGGAGAGAGGCGACCGGACAAGGGGTAAGTGTCAGAGAAGGCATGTGCCTGGCGCCCCCCTAGCTTTTGCGCCCTAGGCACATGCCTACTCTGCCTAACCCTAGTTCCGGCCCTGCCAAGGGGTGAGTTCTGGGCAGACAAGGGAACTGTAATGTATACAGGAACGATGGGGAACTGAGAACATAGTTGTGGAATATTGTAGAAATTATTGCATGGCGCCTTTAAATATTTGAATTTTGCGCAGCACATGGTGATGTCACAAGCGGCGCCAAGTAAAAAAGGACAACACAATAGCACATGCATCAAACCTGGAAGTGGCGCGCAATATTACATGTGGTCTGGAATTGCTAATGTGGTACCACTATTTAAAAGGGGATCCCATTCTAAGCCTCAGAACTATAGGCCTGCTAGATGCAATCAGTGACAGGAAAGCTTTTGGAAGGGGTAATAAGAAACAACATTGTAAAACACAATACTATGAGTTTGTACCAGCATGGTACTATGCATAACAGATTTTAGGAATGGCAGGGATCTACTTAGACTTTGCTAAAGCATTTGATACAGTACCACACAGAAGGTTACTGCTTAAATTAAATTAACTGGTTAAATTAGGGAATATTGACCTTGAATATAGTGTTTGCTAATCAATCCAGTGTATGTTAGTAGAGTACTGCAGGGTCTGTCATTGACCATTTGCTTGTTTATTAATGACCTTGAAGTTAATAATACTCAATTGTACAATTTTCAGCAATGTGCTGTGCAGACTCCTTTGGTAGTCAGCCACAAAAAGAGATTTAAAGGCACAGCCAAAGCAGTGCTGAAACCTTTTATTTTTGGGAAATACCCCCTTTTCCAAGATGCAAAAATGCACCAGTAAAAGTACTTTTAATTTCAGACAATAATATGCTTTGTCAACTCAAAAATATTTTTTTGTCTACTAAAAGAAAACATAATTCTTAGCAACTTTGCAATATACATTCTATACAAATGTTTTTGTGTTATGTGCATTTGTACTGTTATTGAAAGCAGCGCTTGTCTGTCCGTTTTTATTCTCTGCCCTGGTGGCTTTGGCTTTTGAAACAAAATAACACAAGCCATCGGATTGACAGATCTGTCTTGCTGGAGGAGACTGGCTTTTGCAACATTGTTTAAAAGTAACAACCAGGAGTTAAGCTAATGCTGCTTTCAGTAGCAACTACATTTACAAATAACTTTCAAAGTGCAATTTATTTTTAATCTATTTATTTTTTTAATAAATTCATATTGCAAAGTTGCTTATAATTGTGCTTTCTTTTGAAAAACATTTTAATAACCCTCATGTACACCGCTATACCTCGGAAGGCTTCTCGCAACTTCGTGAGACATTAATTCGCATCTAATACGTGTATTCATCAAAATGCAACGTTTTCAATCACCAGCGAAAAATCGTCAGCGCAGACATATCTAAGCAAATTTTTGATAGCGTTACTTTCTTCCTAGCGAACCTTCGTTAACATACTTACACTTTTGTCAATTTAAATATAGGTCATATATATGTCTTTATTAGTGAGTGTTGGTGAAATTGTTTGAAGTGGCCAATAAAAATGCCCAAGAAAGCAAAATAAAGACAAAAGAGATCCTCTATTATCTTAGATATGAGCCCACCCCAAAACAAATGTGACATAAGCTTCAAATGGTTAAAAAAATAAATTACAAAATATACATTTAACAGTTACAACTTTTAAACACAATCCCACATTAAAATGTTAAAAAAACAGCGGCATTTTTTCTTTTTTTATGACTTTTCAGCATACAAGATATGATGTCACAGACATAAGATTGTGGACAATGTAGCTTCATCTTATCAATTCGCCAGTTATAACCTGGAAAAACACACTCTGGCGAAAAGGGTAACGTATTGGAACATACGCACTTTGATGAATTTGGGGAGTAACGTTCGTTCGCCTGAGAAAAACTTCACCTGGCAAAAGAGCGCAAAACTTTGCTAGCACTGAGGTCTTTCTCTAGCAAATTGTCCTCTACGCCTTTTAGTAAATTAGCAATGTCCCTGCCGATTGTCGTTTTGATTCACTTTCGCTAGTGACGGCCACTTCGCCCTTTAGTAAATCTGGCCCTTTGCGTTTCTAAAAGTTATTTGTGACCTTTTAAAGACACAAAAAGTATAGTTTTAAAGAAGAATACTATAATGTATTTTTGGTACCAGTTTGAATAAAATGCTAGAGTTGTGAGTGATGCAATCCTCTTAAACGTAGGTAGGGAGTGATGACATATTGTGGGCAAGTTCCCCATGTGTGGGAGATGAACGTAGATGCCAAAACTCCTGTAGGTAACAGAAAGCACAGATGGTTCAGAAGCTTCCCATAAAATGAAAATCTATGATACACAGTTTGCGTATTACTTTTTTTTGGGTTTTAAATAACACCAATGATTTGCTCTTTTATTGCATATTTGTCACACTGAACAATTTAATGTTAGAAAAAAGGGAACCTGAGTAAATAAACAACCACACACGTCATCCACATTTGCTTTTTGATTGTAAGGGCCCTTACCCCTATTGTTTTTCAATGCATAGGGCAAACAAGGAGACTTGTTGCTCGCAGGAAATGGTTGCGCATAAAACACTTTGCATGCTGCACTCTGGTGTTATTGCGGGAAATGCCTTCTTCTGCATTTTTCTGAGATAACCAATTACCATATATTGTTTTACATGCTGTGATTCAGGTAGAAATATACGTAGTCAGTATTTTCCTTTTATAAATCTTTAAATGCATAGCTTTGGCATAATTGTGGGTAAATTCCTGCAATAATAGTTGTTAAGGGTATGTTAAAGAGAATTATCGTCCTTGGGTAGCACAGATTCCCCATGGGTGACAAATTTCCTCTTGTGCCAATTGCCCTGTAGCAATGCATGTATCTGGCTTGTTGTTAATATGGCTGTATATATTGTTTTTGATGTCTTAGGAATTATACTTTGCATTTATTTTACTTGCTCTCCCTGTGTTGGGGGGATTATGGTGCTACTATATATTATTACTTATGGTTCCTATTGCAGCAGTGTACACCTGTAGCATGCCATGTTATTAATATTCATTATAATATTGACTTCTGATATTTGTTGCATGTCTTGTTCTTTAATTCATTATTGCTTCACTTGGCAAACAGATACATTAAACTCTCTTTGGCTGGAGAGAGCAGGGGATTCTGAAAATAGTTTTGGTCTCATTGCTGTATCCTCCTGTCATCACTTATTCCCATAATTAACACAAAGCACAGAGGCAGACGTGCTGAAAGCTCACTACCCTGCACCCCTGGATAATTACTCATAACTTATTGCTGTTCCTTTGAGGTAACTTTGTAAAAATCGACTTTGGTTCTATGTACTCTAATAAATTCATTTCTAATTTTAAAACATAATAATACCAGAAATGGTGCAAATTCATTTATTGTATCCTCTTTAGTAAATGGGGATTTGAAATCAAGACTCAAGCAAAATAAAGCCTGTGCTCCATTAAAAAAATGATTGATGTTAACAATTATGACAATGTATTTACAGCAATTCCTTTCATTTTATTGCTGAAATTTCCCAGAACATAGTGGTAGCACTGTGGACTCATATTTCCATAAATAAAATTACAGTACTCTGCATAAGTAATTACCCATGGGTTTAAAGGAATAGTTCAGTGTGAAAATAAAAACTGTGTAAATAGATAGGCTGTGCAAAATAAAAAATGTTTCTAATATAGTTAGTTAGCCAAAAATGTAATATATAAAGGCTGGAGTGAACAGATGTCTAATAAAACAGCCAGAATCCAACCTCCTGCTTTTCAGCTCTATAACTCTGAGTTAGTCAGAGACTTGAAGGGGGGCCACATGGTACATTTCTGTTCAGTGAGTTTGTAATTGATCCTCAGCATTCAGCTCAGATTCAAAAGCAACAGATACGACACCTGTGGTACCCCCCCTCAAGTCTCTGATTGGTTACTGTCTGGTAGCCAGGGTAACCAGTCAGTGTAAACCAAGAGAGCTGAAAAGCAGGAAGTAGTGTTCAGACTGATATGTTATACATCCAGTCACTCCAGCCTTTATACATTACATTTTTGGCTAACTAACTATATTAGAAACATTTTTTATTTTGCACAGCCATCTATTTACCCAGTTTTTATTTTTACACTGAACAATTCCTTTAATTGGAACTTCATGTCACTCATGTACACAAAATAGGTCATAATGTTTGAAAGTGGAAAAACAGTTTCCAAAAAACCTTAAAATTACGCATGAGTCACAACGCATGGAATATGCTGCAAACCTCCCCTGCACTCAGGATGATGCCTGAACATTTATTTTGTTACTGTTACTCCTGTTATTTTTGTTGCTGATTCAGATTTGATAGTTGACTATTCTTTTTGGACTTGCTATCTCTGCACCTTGCCTAGTTCCTGCGTGACTTCCTCCTGGTTTGAACATCAGCCTATCTGACCCAGCTAGAGTGTTTCTACAAACCCGTGGAGCCTAATCCTACCAACTTTTATTTTGGTTCTTGTACCACTATTTAGCTTCATCAGAAATCAATAGCTACAGCAGCGTGCGATTTATAACAGAAGACAGGAAGTGCAAAGAATGCATTTGGACACAATTACCTTTTATGAAAGGTTTTGGCACCAAGGCCTTTGTCAAGGCTTGACAAAGGCCTTGGTGCGGAAACGTTGGGGCCATTCTCATTTTTCTGGTAGGTGTATCCGCTCCTTGCTGACATCTTGCTATGTACAACTAATGGGTGGTTGATATTCTATGCTATTTTTAACATTGTATAAATTATGCCATGTGTTGTATGGCGTTGTTCATGTTTAACAGAGATAGACAAGGATAAAATTCACACTTTATTAAACAGGCCCCTCATATATCTACTCTACTTAGCCTTTCAAGAAAAAAACAAAAACTGGCAAAACCATATAAACCACAAGTACAAGCAACCTCAAACTGTACCAAGGATGCTGCTAAAAGTTTTACTTTTGAAACAGGTCAAGTGCCATACCTTGCCTACTTTTTTAATATCTCTTTCACTAGACGATAAAGGCTGCATTTCAGACTCTCCTGCTGCTTTGCAGTTTTCATGTAAGCCTGTGGGCTTTGTTCTATAATAGTGTAAAAGATGGAATTACATTTCTTGACTGTGAACCTAGTTGAATCTCAGCAGGGAGCAAAATGCTGGTTGTGCTTGCACAGAACTTAATCCTTTCCATCATTTGCTTGTACATTCTAGATTTTTATCTTTTAACATCTGTGACAAGATTTCTCTTAATCAACAGTCCAGATGAAAAGGTTGTACATGTGTATTCTAATCTTTAGGTATGTGTATTTATTTTATTCACATGATGTCTAATAAAAGCTTGGATTAACTGCAAATGTGGCCTACATAAAAGTCTGCCACTGCTCATGCCACAAAAGAACAATAATTGGTTAAAAAAAAAACCCACAGAGCTATGTCATCCTATTCTCTCAGGCAATGGGTTCAACACTATCTGGAATGTATGACTGTTCTCCTTGTGCTTTCATGAGTTTCTTCCAATGCTCCAAAAAACATACAATCTCCTGACCCTGGTATGTGTGTTAATGTAATAGGGATCCAATGGAGCAGGGACTGATCTGAATGGGGGTTAACTATTATTGTATTTTTTCCCCGATTCAGCATTTTTTGTGCTAAAAATCATGGTTTTTCAATATTTATGAAGCAAAAAAAACACGAAAAACTTTAAGGTAAAACTTTGGCATCTGAAAGCTTGCAAGGTCATGTAGAAGTCAGCGGGACCTGTCCTAGGCAAAATGTAAACTATTATTCAATTTGAGTTTTTCAAAAAAATATTCTTGAGCTTGTTGATCCCCCCTCCAAAAAAAGATGAACAATAAATGAGTTTGAAGTGTTTGTATATTTTTCAGTTTTATTTGATCACGTTTATATACCGTATTTGTATTTTTTAATAAATATGGTAACATTTGTGTTTTTTTAATTGTGAGTTAATTCAAAGTAGAAATAAAAACTCTAATATTACAGGTATGGGATCTGTTATCTGGACACCAGTTATCCAGAAAGTATCAAATTACAGAAATGCCGTCTTCCATAGACTCCATTATATAATCCAAATTTATAAGAATTATTCCCATTTTCTGTGTAATAAAAAAACAGTACCTTGTTGCTTGTTGTTTGGAGTTAGACTTTGCACTGTTGGACAAGACAGGCTTATTCAAGAGGTCCCTAATATTTTTTTGAACATGCAAGGGGTTATTCACTAAAACTCAATTTTTTATAGTTTTAAAGGGGGAAAACTAAATCTTTAAACTAAACTAAATTTAAAACTGATTTTTTTTTCAGATTAAACCCCAAAGCTGCTAATAATTTGAATCTGAAAATACTCTGGCTAAAACATGTCAAAATCAATGTAAAAGTCAATGACAGATGGTCCCTTTAACATTTGGAACATGTTTTATGCCTTTTAATTGTGCTGACATTTTTTGGCGTTGGGATTTTGTTATTTCCAGTGCTCAGCGTCAAAATTATATTGGCACAGATTCTATTTGCACAATTCCACTACATGTTTTGACAATGATGAAAATCATTATATTCTGCAGCATGCTCAATATAAATGATAACTCAACTTGAAACTCTTATTGCTCTAGAATTTTTAAACACTGCAGAACATATAAAGATATCCTGTACAATTCTAGATCATTATATATATATATATATATATATATATATATATATATATATATATATATATATATATATATCAATCAATCAACAGAATAAAACTCTCATGATAATATACGGAATGCAGAGTCAAACCTGGAGGCTACTAATCATGGCCTGCATCAGTAGTGGAATGGGCAGCATAGGTGTTAAATAATAACCCTTATTAAAATTATGAACATAATGAATGAATTATAAACTCTGTTGTATGAACACTTTGGGGGACTTTTATAATCTGACAATGCTTGTTGAATAGTTATAACATATTGCCAATACTTGCCATAATGATGTTTTAGCTATTTTCTAATGACTTATGATGATGATTTATGATGCAGCAAATTACATTTAAGAGTCACAGTCTTACTTCACAGTTTATATGGTGCAGGTGATCTTGAATTCTGGGGAAAATAGTAAAACATACTTTTAAGCTTTCCATAGATGTGCAGATTTTAGCCTTGTATCCAACAAACGATCAGATGTTGCAATTTTCCGACCTGCCACTAACCATTCAGTTAAAAAGTAGAAAAAAGTAGTAAAAGAACAAAAGAACAGATGATCTGGCAGTGACAGCAATCGTACTGAATTTATGTCCAACAAATAGTAGTGACAATCAACCATTCATATCGTCAGATGGGCAATACACGCAGAAAAATTATCATTAGCCGACAGAAATCTTCTAACCTGTCCGATCGACTATAAGACAGATCACCATGGTACGTAATCTACACACGATCTAAACACAGTCTGAAAATCGTACATAGCTTTGATTCGTACGACTTTATCTTTGGGTCTATGGCCAGCTTTAGATAACATAGCTTAGCATACAGAAGGGTAACCATGCACTATGTGGTTGGAAACCCCCCTCCCCACAGATTCCTTGTTTGTCATTTGACTGTTAAGTCGTTTGATTTTAAGGATTCGGTTTACCCAAACCCAAAGTGTCCCAAACCCCCAAAGCTTGCACTTCAGAATGGGAACAGTTGGGAGTAGGATGCCTATGCCAACCAGCCCCTCATAAATAGAGAGCTGCTGAACACGTCAGTATTCATGGGATAAACATAGGTCTCAGTGCTCTTATAGGTGGATCTACAGGTAGTAATTGACCCCTCTTGTCAGGAAAAATGATTTAGCACAGAAGGGAGTGTGAGACATGTGAACAGTAGGGAATACAGGCCACTTTGTCTCTGAGATACTGATCATACATGAAACAAATTTTTTGTTTTATTTAAGAAATCATACAATAAAATTACATGCACAGACTCTCTCTGCTATGTGTACTCCATTTCTATTGTATTCCATTGTATTCAATGTGTACTAGTGTAGAGGCAAGGCAATTATATGAGTCACCTCCCTCACCAAGAAGCCTAGCAAATCCACTCAGTATTGACTGCAGGAAGCTCTATATCTACGGAGCTCCATGAGAAAGTCAGAACCCAAGCAGGTCAAGATAAACCAGCATAAAGTTAGAGAGAGCGCGAGAGAGAGAGCAACTGTGCAGAAAACAGCTTTTGTAAAAGATGCGGCGTGGAAATAAACATGGGGTGGATAGAACCAGCATATAACAGAGCACTTTAATTGCTTTGATTAGCGCTGACCTATTTGAACTTTGGATTGCTCAAGAAAGAAGAGACATGAAAAGACGCACTAAAGTCTGCAATACGGACTAAATGCCCCTCCTGTTACCTCAGGAAGACTTACTTGAATCATAGCTCTATTATACAAAATATGTGTAGATATGATAAATGAATGATATATCATTTACACAATGGATCGTGTGCAATACTAGATACTGTGACAGTATAACAACTGCAAGTCCCTGAACACATATTCAGATAGCTATTAAATCCCCTCCCCATTGACAAAAGGTAGTTCCTTTCTATTGTCCTGAACTTCAAGAGAGTGACTTTGCATACCTCCCAACTGTCCCGTTTTTCGCAGGACAGTGCCGTTTTTGGTAGCTCAACCCGCAGTTTACTGAAATGTCCAGACTTTCTCTTTGATCTCTGCTTTTGGCAGAGAGCCCAGAATAGATACATAGTTACTTTTGTAACAATTTAAGATAAGCAGGCCTCTTGGGGAAACTGTCATTTGCAGCAATTCAGCTTCATAATAATAATAGCGTGTCTATTGCCACCTTATGAGTTAGAATTTGACACAACTATGATCAGTCTCTAGGTTACTGCAACCCCTCCATTATCCTTATAATCAGCATATTTTGCTCTGTACTACACATTACACTACAAACTGTTTTCACTGGTTCAGTCCCATTGGCTAGTCTTTAATAATGTACATATCTAATGCTATATCAAATAAGACAGTATGCCCAGGGTCTGTGCTAACCTGTACAATGTGTACTGTGGGTGTAATGTACAGATTCTATTTTTTTTTATACTGTACTCAGTGTTAATGACTGGAAATAACTGTAATTAAAATAACAGCTAAGAGATTTCACTCTGTGCCTTTATAAAATCTTGATACCATTGTTAATGTCACCGAGTTCTGTACGTACGATTAGAACATCATATGCAGTTAACGTATAGTACACATGAACAAGCATTAGCCTGTTAACAACATACTAATAATTAGTGCTTATAGATACCATCAGTGCTAAAGTTCACTTATTGATGCCACAACTCACTCATCGATGTACTGGGGCCCACTGGAGGACTGGACCTCTTGGTGCCATCCACAGCCTCCACCACAGGAGAAGGAGCAGTACAGTGGGAAGACATGGAAGCCTGTTTGGTGAGTTTCTCTTTTATAATGAACTGGGCACCTACTGGAGAAGCTGATTACAGTGGCAGAACTACCGGGGGAGCAGGGGGTGCGAGCGGGACCCCCTCAGGGCCCCCCGGCAGTCCATTCGCCACTGAAAATGCAGCCGTACGGACCGGGCGGCGCCCGGCTGCGCATCACGCACCAGGGCCCGTCCCCCTCTAGGATTGCTTCTGGCTTAATACATACATAAGGATGCAGTCCACTCATTGGTAAGATGGATGCCTCTAGGGGAGAACACATTCAACTTTTTCTATTGGCTTCAAAATGGATGTTACATGGCCCATGCAAACCATAAGGCCTGGAGCTGCAGGAGGGGGCCCACCCTGACTGGGATCCATCTGGATTTTCTGCGATATCCCAGTTTCCTTGGTGAACTCATATCTGTATATATATATATATATATATGTATATATAATATAATAAAGATTACATTGCCTGTATATTGCACATAAACAAATGTATGTATAAAAGCAGATTTGCAAGGTTAACAATTTGGTATTTATTACGTTTATATATTAATAATACACAACAGCCAAAAATATACTGTAAATTATATAGTGAATAAAGTACCCCCTCTTGTAAAATATAAGGATATTATAAGTTACCGAGGAGTTTCATGACCATATAAAAACACGAGGCCGAAGGCCGAGTGTTTTTATACAGGTCATGGAACTCCGAGGTAACTTATAATATCCTCATATTTTACAACTAGGGGTACTTTATTAATTATAATACACAAATTTTAGTGAGTCATGTGACAGAAATTACATCACTACTCACCGTTTATAACTGATGACATCACTACTCACCGTTTATAAGGATATAATTTACAGGATATTCATGGCTTTTGTGTATTATATCCTTATAATACACAAAAGCCATGAATATCCTGCAAATTATAGCCTTATAAACGTGAGTTCTGATGTCATCAGTTATAAACGGTGAGTTCTGATGTCATTTCTGTCACATGACTCACTAAAACTTGTGTATTATAATAAATAATGTACCCCCAGTTGCAAAATATGAGGATATTAGAAGTTACCTCGGAGTTCCATGACCTTCGGCCTCATGTTTTTATATGTTCATGAAACTCCTCGGTAACCACTATTTTGGATTCAGCCGAACCCCAGAATCCTTCGTGAAAGATTCGGCCGAATACCGAACCGAACCCTAATTTGCATATGCAAATTAGGGTTCGGATTCGGTTCGGCCAGGCAGAAGGATTCGGCCGAATCCGAATCCTGCTGAAAAAGGCCGAATCCTGGCCGAATCCCGAACCAAATCCTGGATTCGGTGCATCCCTACTTATAATATCCTTATAATTTACAAGAGGGGGTACTTTATTCACTATATAATCTACAGTCTGGTAATTTCCCTATGGGACCAGACTGTAAATTATATCCTTATAAACGGCGCGTTCTGATGCCAGAATGCGCCGTTTATAACAGGGGTTCCCAGCCGCCTAATTTGACGCTGCATGTCTGAATTTGACCCCACCACGTTCAAATTTAATGCCGGCACGCCCAAATTGGATGCCGGCGACCAGAATTGGACTTCGACCCCCCACCTCCCTCCCGATATTTCACACAAAATGTAGATTATAATGCATAATGTACCCCCTACTGAAATTTATAAAGATATTAGAGGTCACCTCGGAGTTCTGTGACCTGTATAAAACTCCTCCGTGACATAATATCTTTATAAATTACAGTTGGGGGTACATTATCCACTATATAACCGGCGCGGTCATCAATTATAATCGGTACTTAGTGATATAATTTCTATCACATGACTCACTGTAACAGGTGTATTTTAATAAATAATGTACCACTTGTAAAATATAAGGAAATTATAAATTACAAGTCACCTTTGAGTTCCATGAGCTATAAGTTCTATGACCTATTTGGTGACTTATATCCTTAAAATTTACAATAGGGTACATAGTTATGTTCTGTTGAAAAAAGACCAAAGTCCATCAAGTCCAACTGTCTAGCTGGACCACAGTGCACATACATACACATAATTATATCTACCTATATATATACTAAAATTTATACTAATTGTAGATTTTAGTATCACAATAGCCTTTGATATTATGTATGTCCAAAAAATCATCCAAGCCATTCTTAAAAGCATTAACTGAATCAGCCATCACAACATCACCCGGCAGTGCATTCCACACACTCACTGTCCTGACTGAGAAGAACCCCCTACGTTGCTTCATACGAAAGTTATTTTCCTCTAGTCTAAAAGGGTGTCCTGTGGTATGTTGATCCTTTTTATGCTCCCTGTCTATAATGCCCTCTAATGTACTTGTAAAGAGTAATCATGTCCCTTTACAAATGTTTTTTCCGAGAAATAACAACCCCATCTTTGAAAGTGTTTCTTAGTATGTTATACGATGTCTAAATTATAGGCAATTTACTAACTTTTTAACTGGTCCATATTTTTTATTTTACATAGTTTAATAATTTGCCTTCTTTTTCTGACTGTTTCCAGCTCACAATTCTTTAAATAAATTTTAAATAAATGTTAAATAAATGTTCTGTAAGGTTACAAATGTATTGCTTATTTTTATTACTCATCTGTTTATTCAGGCCATGTATTATTCATACTCCATTATATTTTTCAAATCAATGCATGGTTGCTAGTGTAATTTGGACCCTAGCAAACAGATTGCTTAAATTGCAAACTGGAGAGCTGCTGAATAAGAAGCTGAAGAAATGGTACAATCTGTGGAATTTAAAATCAGGTAAATGTATTAACATATAGGAATGTTGTGTGGTTGATTTTGTTCACCCAACCACTCCCAAACAGCCAATCTTTGACATCATGAAAGGGGGCAGGGCAGATGTGCGCCTATAAATGGAGACTCCTGCTGTTAGCTGAGCAAAATAAACTTTGCTTATACTACAGTATATCCATTATTGAAATCTTGTTTTTTTTATCTGGGGATTCACAATCACAGCAAGCAGGCATGTGCCATTTTGTTAACACTTATTAAGGCAAACATTGGATCATCACAAATTTTTGCCCATGTGCCAGAATAGGGTACCTGGTCCAAATGCCCATGGACAGGCTACACAATTAGGTACACTGAAGTTCATTTATCAACACTGGGCATTTTTGCCCATGGGCAGTAACCCACAGCAACCAATCAAATTGCTGCAGTCATGGTTCTACTTGCAGCTGGCTTTAAAAACATAATCACCAACTGGTTGCTATGGTAACTGCCCATGGGCAAACTTGCCCAGTGTTGATAAATGAGCACCAACACTAAACAGTGTTGAATGGAAACTGAAAGTAATTGATATTGATGGATATATGACTGACAGCTCAGAGTTTTAAATATATTCACACTAAAACCCCAATTTTATGTCCCCCGTGTTTTTGTTTCCTGGATTTTTCCTGGATTATTCATGCTCTGTTGCACATATACTGCATTCTTTCTACCCAGACGTTACGGTCTCCTTCCCAAAAGTGTTTTTACTATAAAATAGGTATGCTTGTTTAATAAAAAAAATCTGAATTTCATGTTTAATTTGCAAAGGACTTTTATTATACCTGTATGGGATTGGGGTCATTTTATGCCTGAATGACAGGTCCCCTTTAAAATAAATAGAGATGGAAAAGAAACCCTGTTAGTGACTGTATATTCTTCTCCTTGCCTTCTATGCCCTCTAAAAAAATTCTTGGGGATTTCTTCTCACAGTTGAGGCCAACAATTACTGGTAATTTGGGGTATTTAAGCAAAGAACACAGTATTTACAATTCATTAATCCACTAGAACTATTTAATTGCACAAGTCACTTTATTTTGGATGTATTGAAACAGTGAATTAATGGGAGATACTGAGGGTGATTATATTTAAACTACTATTTACATATAAGTGGTATGAAAAGCATTGTCACTTTATAATTAATTCATTGACGTGATTGAGTATTTTTTGTTAATTCATTGAAGACAAACAATTCATTGGTGGTGAGTTTCTGAGGAGTCTGGGGTGTTTGTAAAGAATTAATTATCCCTTATCAATAAATGTCCCCTTTAAAATGGTCTGCTCTTTTCTTCCATTTTATCTCATTTTTATCTGGTGCTCCTCTCTTCCCCTTCATCTTTCCACTGCCCTTCAACTTTTATTTCTTCTAAATGTTCTTAAATGTTGCTCTAACCAACCACATTTTTTTCTGCAATCATCTTCTCTCCCTCCAGTATGTGGAAGCATAAATTCATATCAGAGCAACAATCAGAGTTTTATCAAAGTGTGAATTTAGAACTCTCCACAGAAAAACAAACTCACTTTCTATTCATTCCAATTGTATTTTTAGAATTGTATTTATCAGTGGAGTTTACCATTTGGTAAAAATCCCATAGGATTGAATAGAAAGAAGTTGGTTCCTTTGTCTGTGGGGAGTTCTAAATTCACACTTTGATAAATCTGCCCCATATTTTAGAATATGTTCCTTCACTTTTTTATTTTGTACCTTCAATGAATTTGAACAGAGGGAAACACAGTCCACTGATTAAGAGCTAACGAGCCAATTAACATTTATTAACTTTCATTCAGTGCTATAAACAGCTGTGTAGTGAAAATCTGGATTGTCAGCAGCTCTTCAGCACGTTAAGCACCAATAGCCTATCCCAGAGAAAACTCTGCTGCAATAAATATGCATTTCTAATCACTTCAAAATTTGTGTGCATGCATGTGGCTTATGGTGGCCATACAGGGGCACATTTTAGCTGCTGATAGACCAGATTATCTGCCTGTGTATGGGGCACTCCTACAGGCCTACTCAACTGATATCTGGTAGATTGGACAGGTTTAGCGCTCCTCCTTGTTTCTTCCTGCGCTCTCCTGTGTTCCAGTTAAATGCAATCAACTGAAGGGGAGTGCAGGTCCAGACGCAGCAGATTCTACTTAAATGTGCTGTCCTCATGATAACACATGTAAGCACCAAACAGCGCAACATGCTGAACAAAAGGGGCATTTGCCCAGGGTCCACCATTATTAATTCATCTACCATAATTTATGAATGATGCATTCCTCAGAAATGACACTCATTTCAAACTGCTGGAAATGCCCTACCAAATATTTCTATTTTTATTTGACATCCTTTTTTTGTACTTAACTATCTTTAAAGGGGTTATTCACCTTCCAACACTTTTTTTTTAGTGCAGTTGGTTTCAGCTAGTTTACCAGAAATAAAGACTTTTTCCAATTAATTTCTATTTTCTATTTGCGACTGTTTTTCTAATATTGAAACGTAAAGTCTCATTTTTCACCTTTTGGGGAGGGGTTGATGACCCTGTAAACTGTTCTAAATTGATACATTTAGTTGATATGTTTCTTATTTTTGTCCCTGCTGAGCAGAATCTCTGGGTTAGAATTGATACAATAGTTGCTAATATTTCAGAGATGCTGCTGAAAAATGTATAAACTAAGGGGCAGATTTATCAAGGGTCATATTTCGAAGTAGAAAATACTTCAAATTCGACCATTGAATTTAAATACTTCGAATATCGAATTCAACGTTTTTTCAACAAATTTGGCAATCGATCGATAGAATTAAAATTCAGCGATCGATCAAACGTTTTTAATTTGATATGTAAAGACTTGGAAAAAGTTTGTAGAAGGTCCCCATAGGCTAACATAGCACTTTGGTAGGTTTAATTTGGCGAACTATTGAAGTCAAAGTTTTTTTAAAGAGACAGTACTTCAATTATCGAATATTCGAACTATTTTAATTCAAATCGAATTCAAAGTAAATTTGAAGTCATAGTATCCTATTCGATGGTCAAATTATCAAAAAAATTACTTCGAATTTCGAATATTTTTAATTAGAAAATTCCCTCGAATTCACTTCGACCCTTGATAAATCTGCCCCTAAATGTTGCAAAATTGTAACAGTTCAGAATCTGCGCCTGAATTACTGAGCTGCCAGACTTTAACAACAGAGATAGGGACATTAAACTTTAAACTTAGATTTTGGAAAAATGGTAAAAAGTAGAAAATGGTAATTGGAAAAGTAATTGGAAAAAGTCTATTTCTGGTAAACTATCTGAAACTAACAATTAAAAAAGTGTTGGAAGGTTAATAACCCCTTAAAAGGAGATCTAAATGAATTCATGTCAACCTACTCAAGAGTGGTCCCATAGGCACTTTTACAATTTTCGTTAACTTTCTATTATTAGTGGTCTGTGAAATATAAGCAGTCTAAGGGTACCACACTTCGGACAATTTCAGAAAACGAAGAACTCCGAGGCTTTTTGGGGAGTTTAGTTGCCGAAAAAGAGGAGATTTGATGCTGGGCGACTAATCTCACTGGAATCTTAGCGTGTGTCACCACCTTCCTTAGACTAAGAAGACCAGACATTAAGCTCTCTTAGGAGGTCAGGGTGTCAGCAACCTTAAAGGACTAGTAACATCAATTTTTTTTATTAAAAAATTTGTTAGTGTAGAACGAAAAAAACCCCCACAAAGACACATTAAACTTTTAAATCGCTAAGTCTTTATTAAGAAATAACTTACCGAAACTCCACTTGTGCTCCTTTTCAGAAAAGGCAATCCGGCGATCCATTGTGCGGCGCTCAATTTCTCCTACCTGCTTTCCTTATAGGAGATAGCCAGGGAGGAGATATTGAGCTTCGCATGATGGGTCGTCGCCGTGTCACCTTTTCTGAAGAGGAGCACAAGCGGAGTTTCAGTAAGTTATTTCTTAATGAAGAATTAGCGTTTTTAAAGTTTAATATGTCTGTGTTTTTTTTTTGTTCTACGCAAACAAATTTTTTAATAAAAAAATTGACGTTACTGATCCTTTAACTGTCTATGTACATGCTGTATTGCTCTCATTTGAGTTAAAGTTATTAGTAGTTCAAAATGCATATATCTCAGAGAACTGTTCAAAAATAGAAGACTAGGGATGCACCGAATCCAGGATTCAGTTCGGGATTTGGCCAGGATTCGGCCTTTTTCAGCAGGATTCGGATTTGGCCGAATCCTTCTGCCCGGCCGAACCGAATCCTAATTTGCATATGTAAATTAGGGGTGGGGAGGGAAATCACGTGACTTTTTGTCATAAAACAAGGAAGTAAATTAGGGTTCGCATTCTGCCGAATCCTTCACGAAGGATTCGGGGGTTCGGCAGAATCCAAAATAGTGGATTCGGTGCATCCCTGTAGAAAACAAATATAATGTGCAATTATGCTTAGAGAAGCACCAGAGTAAGGTCTATCAGTATATTTTATCACTTAAGAGTTTTTATTTCCTTGTCGACTTTACCTGTAGCTTAGGCTGCATCTAGTGAACTATAAAATGGGGTGAGAGAAAAACCTGGGGTTTTGACATCAAGTTGTTTACTTTCACCTCGCTCTGCAGCTTTAAAAAGGTGTGGAGAGTGACGTCACATTCCGTCCACCCCTCACCTTTCTCAGGCAGTCAACATGTACTGTCTTGCCAGCAGATGTCCAACTCCAAGCCCAGGATACACAGACAGCCTGCGTTTAGTTTTGGGCATTGTAGTTCTAAAGTAACTGCTTAATCTCAAATTTGAAAGCAATGCCATTCACAGGGTCGCTATCCACACCTCCCTGTGTCAAGGTAGAATCCGGCTCTCCAACCCGGCCAAGCTCACTCCTTATTGGAGGAGACGTGGAGGGCTTTGGAAAGAGGGGGGTGGAGTCACGTGGCACATTCAGCCTAGCTCCAGGGCGCCATTTTGGAGGAAAGTTTGGGAATTCAGAGCGGAGGGGGAAATAGGAGGTGTGTTAAAGGAGGAGGAGAAGGGCGGGGGAGCAAATACTGAGAGACTACACGAAGAAGTAAAGGAGGAGGGAAAATACACAATGAGAAGCCGATGAGTGAACTTTTTGCGAAACCCCGAGCTCCTTTCTGAACTTCCTACTGCCCAGTCTGTGGATCAGGAGGAGACGGAAACTTCTGCTGCCCCCTATCAGCAACTTTAGACACACCCAGAAGCTCCCCCGTGTCTTGTGGTTTGGCCCGAGAGGCGCCTGACTCTTGGATTCTTCATTTTATTGCCTTGTTGCACTGTATTTGAGATCCTCCCTTTCACAGACTGTGGATTAGTCCTTTGGTGAATAACCCTTAGTAGGAAGGACTTTCCCACTGTTGCACTTAAGGGGGAGGAGGAACTCACACACTGCAGTATCCTCCTCCTCCGGGAGATTATTCCGTGGAACCTCCCGCTGAGGGTACGAGTGTTGTCCGGGGTCAAGCTGCCGGCTGATTGTTGGCGTGTGGTTTCGTGGGGGGCAGCATCATGCCTGTGAGGAAGCAAGGTGTGTGTCCTGCATCACTTCTATCATTTGTGTGTCGTGTATGTGTCTGAGCTCTAGTACACGGCGCTACGTTGCAGGGGAGAGTGGAACAGCCCACGGAAATCTGGCCGCGTTGTTCCAAAAAGAAAAGTTGGGCTGTAAACTAATCTATGGGCGTTTCTGCAGCAAACACACTTTGTTTTCCCCAAGTTCTTTTAATGTAAAGGAAGCGGTGGAGGATTTCAGGCCTTTAATGAACGTTACTAACTACTTGCAAAAGCCTTTTATTAGTCCAGCCAGGAGAAGTCTAAACAAGCACACTCTGTACATATGACAGGCCTTGCACTCCTCCTCACTGTCCTTCTTTCTGTTAGTGCCCAGGAATTGTACAACTTTCCCTTGCTGTGTATTGCTTTTCACACTGGTTAGTGTTTCATGTGGCTCCACGTAGCCTGCTGGCGAGAACTGCTCTATTTTTAAATGGTACTTTCCCCAAAATGAGACACTTTTCTAAATGTCTAGTAGTGTATGTGGATTCAGTAGGGAAGAGAGAACAAGTGTGGATAACTTTTAAGGGAAGTTTTACTCTGGACTAGGACGACTGTGGTTCTTGGTGCTTTTTCTCAATTCCTCTTCACAATACCTTGTTTTCTTGTGTTTTATGGGAATGCAAGGACTACAGATCCTTTAAATTATATTTAATATAATTTAATATTATAAATTTTATATATATATATATATATATATATATATATATATATATATATATATATATATATATATATATATATATAATTTTTTTTTTTTTTTTTGATTGGTCGGGCCCATGCTGACATCTGTATATGCTATGAGTTTTGGGAAGATAGTTTTTCTTTCACTTTCCAGTGACTTGTTTCTGGGAAAGTTGCAGAAGTAAATATTACTGAGCTTAAAGGAGAAACAAACACTTAAAACTTCCCTCTCCCTGGCACAGGATACACAGAGGATAACCGATGAGCTTTGTAGTATACAATTCTTCAGAACTTATCTGGTATCCATTGTGTATCCTGTGTATGAATGGCTTCCTCCATGGCTACATAGTAGCTTGTTTATATAAACAAAACTTATGTTTCTGAAGTAAACACACTAGTGTTATCAGTGCAGAGCAACATTACATTACATTGTCATTCTTTTTAAGAAACTTTGTTTTTGTTGTTACTGTGCCTTTAACATCCATAGGGCACAGGGTGAACTGAATGCTGTGAGGTCTGCTCAGGACAACCCATAATTTTAAAATGTTGCATGTGCCATCGGCTTAGTAGGATTTGCATTGTGGCTTATATAAGAAGTTAAACAATATATTTGTTTTGTGTATTTATAAAAGCTAGATATAGTACTGGTATGGGATCCCTTATCCAGGAACCCATTATCCAGAAAACTTCTGAATTATCGGAAGGCCATCTCCCATAGACTACATCATAAGCAAATAATTTAAATTGAATGGTTTCCTTTTTCTCTTTAATAATTACACACTGGTGGCAAAGCAATCATATTGGGTTTTAATATGTCAAGTATGGTGATCCAAATTAAGGAGATATTCCTTATCTGGAAAAACCCAGGTCCAAAGCTTTCTGGATAGTAGATCCTATGGCTGTGTATGAAAACTATATACTCAAGTACAATTCTGTATTTCTAAAATTAGCTGAAATATTGTTTTGTATAGTGAAGTGCTTGGAAATATAACTTCAGCCAGTTTTGTACCCGAACAGAGTAGAGTTTTTTCTATTTTTACGATGGTTGTTTGTAGCAGCAGCTATAGCGATAAGATATCGTCGCTCACTAATAAACGAATAATGCTCTGGCTCATGTCACATTTGCCATGTAAAATAAAATAAAAAAATCTTTAAATACACGGCACCATAATAGCAGTTATGTAATGTTTAATGGCTTCATGCATTGTATAGGACAAGAAAAGGCTAAAAAAGTATAGACATGATTGCTGATAACTTGTCACGTGACCCCAGTTGGTCAGTGTTTTTTTTAAGACAGCTGGTGCATCTTACAGGGGCAGCACATGCCCATTAGGAACCCCCTGCAGTGTACATGCATGCAGTCCTGAATAGTGAGTACCTCAGATGTTGTCATGCCTGTCGTTGGGTAAGCGAATACTGCAGTTCGGGGGGGGGGTTGTGATTTTTCTCAGGTCACATGGTAGAGTTACCAGAAACCACCCACATATTTTTTTTCCCCCTTTTCTTCACTTGAGATAGCCATGGAGAGTGATAGATAGTGGATAGTGCTGTTCTGTTTCTGAGAGAAATTAAATACCTCCACAGGAACAGTAAATACACTACCTTGTTGTGGTACAGAAACTCACTAATTCAGCTGCTATGGGCACATTAGGGCAACTTAAAGGAACAATAACACCAAAAAATGAAAGTGTTTTAAAGTAATGATAATAAAATGTACTGTTGCCCTGCACTGGTAAAATTTGTGTATTTGCTTTATATAAACTAGCTGCTATGTAGACATGGGGGCCGCCATTCAAGCACAGGATACATAGTAAATAACCATTACGGTCTAAAGAATCCCACTGTATACTACAGAGCTTAACTCTTCTCAGCTGTGTAACCTGTGTCGTTTCTCCTTTTTCAGCTTTGAATGGCTGCCCCCATGGCTACACAGCAGCTTGTTTATATAAACTATAGTTGTGTTTTCCGAAAACAAATACACTAGTTTTACCAGTACAGGGCAACACTACATTATATTGTCATTCCTTTAAAACAATAAAATTTTTTGGTGTTACTGTTCCTTTAACAAAAAAGTCTCTATACTTTAAAGGAATTGTTCAGTGCAAAATAAAAAATGTTTCTAATATTGTTAGTTAACCAAAAATGCAATGTATAAAGGCTGGAGTGATTTGATATAACAAGTCAGTCAGGACACTACTTCCTGCTTTTCAGCTCTCTTGGTTTACATTGACTGGTTACCCTGGCTACCAGGCAGTAACCAATCAGATTTGAGGGGGGGCCACATGGGTCATATCTGTTTGAATCTGAGCTGAATGCTGAGGATCAATTACAAACTCACTGAACAGAAATGTACCATGTGGCCTCCCTTCAAGTCGCTGACTAAAGGTGGCCATACACGGGCCGATAAAAGCTGCTGACAGACTGTGTCGGCAGCTTATTGGCCCGTGTATGGGGGGCCCCGACAGGCTTCCCCGATCGAGATCTGGCCGAAAGTCGGCCAGATCTCGATCGGATGGGACAGAAAATCCCGTCGGATCGCGGCCGCATCTGTTCGTTGATGCGGTCCCGCGATCCGACTGCCCGTTTACCGAATGCTAGGATCCGATCGTTGGGCCCTAGGGCCCACGATCGGATCTGCCCGATATTGCCCACCTCAAGGTGGGCATATCGGAGGGAGATCCGCTCGTTTGGCGACATCGCCAAACGAGCGGTTCTATCCATGTATGGCCACCTTAACTCAGAGTTATAGAGCTGAAAAGCAGGAAGTTGGATTCTGGCTGTTTTATTAGACATCTGTTCACTCCAGCCTTTATGTATTAAATTTTTGGCTAACTAACTATATTAGAAACATTTTTTATTTTGCACAGCCTATCTATTTACCCAGTTTTTATTTTCACACTGAACTATTCCTTTAATGCTTTTTTTGACCTTAAGGGTAGAGACACACGCAAAGATTCGGGGAGATTTAGTCGCCCGTTGATGAATCGCCTCTTCTTCGGTGTTAGTTTTCCAAAACGCCCGAAGTCGCCTTGTGAAACCGCCGTGTACAATCTAAATCGCTGTGGGAAGGCAGTTCAGGGGGATTAGTCGCCCGAAGAAGAGGCGATTTGTCGGCAGACGGCTAAATCTCCCTGAATCTTCACGTGTGTCTCTGCCCTTAAGGGCTAGTCCACACGGGGAGATAGCGACGCGTTTGCGGTCGCGGCGACAAAGCGCCGCGACAGTCGCCGCGACCAGCGCAGGCGACAGTTTTGTATGGGCGCCTATGTAAAAACGCCTGTGCTAACCACACGAGGCGATGCGCTTTTCAACAGTCGCCTGAAAAAGCCTGGCGAGGCATTTTCAGGCGACTGTTGAAAAGCGCATCGCCTCGTGTGGTTAGCACAGGCGTTTTTACATAGGCGCCCATACAAAACTGTCGACTGCGCCGGTCGCGGCGACTGTCGCGGCGCTTTGTCGCCGCGACCGCAAACGCGTCGCTATCTCCCCGTGTGGAATAGCCCTAAGAGTGATGGCGGATGAGGAGATTTTTGCTCACCGTTAACTCTGTGCTCCTGTAGGTGACAAATTTCCAGAAAATGCTTTACCACTGGCAAAAATGTAAGTTGTTGGTAGGAAAAAATGTGCGGCATTTAATTTTCTGATGTTTTGCACAACTTCAGGCAGCTTTGGAAAATGAAGTTCAACATATGTTTTCCAGTTGCCGAATTACTTTATTTCTGATGGGAAAGCATTGTTGTAGCAGCAAAACCTCAGAAAATACCCTGCCGCAAACTGAAAATAGTAAAACACTCACATCTCATAATTGCTCAAAAATCCTTTAGTAGCAGAGTCTATTCTCCGTATTGTCTATGGCAGGGTATTTTTTGGTGTTTTGTAGCTGCAAGAACGAGCGCCATGTGTGACTGTCCTTAAAGGGGTTGTTCACCTTTAGAATGATGTAGAGTGCAATATTGGAAGACAACTTACAATTGGTCTTCATTTTTTATTACCGTGCTTGTGTTTTTTTTTTTAATTTCACTTTTTGTTCAGCAGCTCTCCAGTTTGGAGTTTTGGCAGCTAGCGGGTTGCTAGGGTTCAGATTACCTCAACTAAGGAGTGGTTTGAACGAAAGACTGTTATATGAGTAGGAGAGTATTTAATTAGAAAAATCAGTAATAAAAAGTAACAATAAATTTGTAGACTCACAATATATTTGATGTTTAGAAAAACTCAGATAATAGCAAAAAAAAACACCCTATAAATAATGAAGACCGATTGCAAATTATCTCAGAATATCACTTTCACTACATCATACTAAAAGTTAACGTAAAGCTGAACAACCCCCATTTAAAGCAGCTATTATAATTTATTATAACAGTTGCTTATACTTCACTGATGCTGATAAATGTATCAACTAATGTAGCAATTGTAACCGTTCAGATTGTACACCTGCATTATTGGGTGTTAATCTAAAATCCCGGAAAGAGGATATGTTAGTGTAAGTGTTTGTTCACCTTCCAAACACTTTTTTTTCAGTTCAGTTATTTTCAGACTTCACCAGAAATAGACTTTTAGCCAAATGACTACCTTCAAGCACATCTTAAAAGTGAGCAATACACTAACATTTGCCATAAAAAAAAATTAACAAAGAATATTCTTTTGTGAAATGCAAACTTTTGATCTCATTCTTGTGTATAAGTATTCAATTGTTAGTATTAACTAACACATTTCATTACACCCCCCCCAGTCTTAAAAATCACCATAACACCTATCTATACAAGCATATTGACCGGTTACATCCCAAAAATGATTTAATCGTTGTATGGATGCTAGTATTTTTTAAAAAAAAATTGCTTCCCTAACCTCTCAGGGCCTTGTATACTCGAGGACGTCAACATGCTTTACTGTACAATTGCCTAGTGCCAGAGTATTCTGGTTTTGCTTTGTATAACAGTTTTTTTTGTAGGTTTACGGTCACGATTCAGTTTTTATTGATAAAAATGTGTCCATATCACTTTAATGTTAATCTTGTGAGAAGTCTGTTGCAAGTGTTGTGAGCCTGTAGTATGATGTCTGTCAGGAAGTTAAAGGAACCGTGACAACAACAAATGAAAGTGTTTTAAAGTAATAAATATCATGTACTGGTCCTGCACTGGTAAAACTGTGTGTTTGCTTCAGAAACACTCTTATAATTCATCTAAACAAGCTGCTGTGTAGCAATGGCAGAAATTTTAAAAAAGTCTATATGGCACAGTCAGGTTACATAGTGGATAACAGATAACACCATTGTGTTCTACAGAGCTTATCTGCTGTGTAACCTGAGCATTTTCGCTTATGAATGACTGCCCCCATTGCTACACAGCAGCTTATTTATATAAACCATAGTAGTGTTTCTCAAGCAAACATCAGTTTTACCAGAGCTGGGCAACACATTTTTATTACTTTAAAACACTTTAATTTTTTTGATGTTACTATTCCTTTAAGATTAGAGCACCTCAAATGAACCTAGCCTCTCGGAAGAACCAATGATTTTGAATGTTTGCATACATTTTTTTTGCGGTGATGCCTTTTAAAATAGTATATGACCCGATGAAAGACTAACGCATTTTAAAGGTGTTGCTCATCTGCCAAACACTTTTTTCAATTGTTGTTTTTAGATTGTTCCCCAGAAATAAAGACTTTTTTTTATAATTACTTTCCGTTATTTATTTTTTACTGTTTTTCCAAAAATCGAAGTTTAAAGACGAATGTCCGTCTGTGGTGTTTGAGTCTGGGAGCTCATTAATTCAGGTGCAGTCTAAACTGTTATAATTTTGCAACATTTAGTTGATACATTTCTCAGCAGCATCTCTGGAGTATTAGCAACTACTGTATCAATTCTAACAGCTGCCTGTAATGAAACCCAGGGACAAAGTTAAGAAATATATCCACTAAATGTATCCATTTAAAACAGTTTACAGGGTCGGCGAGCCCCTCCCTCCCAGAGCTGCTTCAGAAAGTGAAAAATTACACTTCAATATTAGAAAAACGGTCACACATAGAAAATGGAAAGTCAATGGAAAAAGTCGTTCTTTCTGGTGATCTATCTGAAAACAACTAGTTGTTTGAAGGCGAATCACCCCTTTAAAGAAGCCAAATTGTCCAGAAATTGTCTTTTTGCTGTGCCAGCCTAAAGTTTCAGCATCTCTTTGACAAATTATTCAGGTGTTCAAGTATATGCACAGAATCTCACCATCTTGAATCTTATTTGGAATGTCAGTGATAGTGCACATGCTTATTGTGCTCTGGGTCACTGTTGAAGCTAATCATATGGGTTGTTGCACACCATCAAACAGAAAATGAGGTTTGCCTTGTCATAGAAGCTGAAGCTACAGGGCTGATTATTGTGAATAAGAAAAAAACTACTACTTGTGTAAAGCTTCTCTGTTGTCTATGTAATTTATTTTACAGTTTATACGGTTAAGAAACAAAGCTTGAACAGCAATATAATTCTACACTTGTGTTTTTTTTGTTTTGCATCTGTGTATGATTTACACATTTCTTTTTGCAGTGATGTGTATTTTTTCTGAATGTATAATTATATATATATATATATATATATATATATATATATATATATATATATATATATATATATATATATATATATATATAGTGCTACTATGATATGCAGTGCAGTACAATTGTACAATGTAGCAAAGAATACACAGGGAGGACAAGCATCATAATAAATAACTATAAAGAGATTTAAGTGCCATGTTTGAAGACGCACAGTAGGGATGCATCACTGCCCTGTAGAGCTTACAGTCTAGGTAGCATATCATTTTCAGTGGGATTAACCAATATTTGGCATCCTTTTTAGACCTAGATTGCAAGATATATAATTTATTTATTTTTTTTTTTTTGCCTTACTATACTGACTGTAATATTGTACAGAAAAGTTAAAATTCTGTCTTTATTAATTCCTCAATATTTGTGATCATTCCCCAGATCTGGGTCTTATTCTGTTTTAACCTGGTTGTTCAGGATTTACTTTCTTATTTATTTTAGTTAACTGCATGTGATTTAAATTGTACTGATCTGTCTTTGCAGATACTCACCGTGCTTTGGCCCTTCTGGAAGAATATCGCTGTAAACTTCATCAAACCGAAGACAAACAACTCAGGAAATCTATTGAGCGTGTAATTGGCATCTTCCAGAGTAATCTTTTCCAATCTCTCATAGGTAGGTATCTTAAAATGTATATTAAATAAATAGGCACCAAAGTGTTGCAGAAGGGAATATTGTGTTTTGTATTGGTATTTGCATTTTGTAAAACTGTGAGTGTAAACAAGTATAAAACGTTCTATGCATTTTGCCATACCTTGTGTGAGTCACCACTCAACATATGAAAATTATGTAAAGAACAGATTGGTAGCAATTTCAGGAGATACTAGAGGAGTTTAGAAGGTTTCAAAAGATGTTGCCAAAAGTAGACTGGGATTACAATTCTCTTATACACTTAACAGGATAAGCACTTGTCCCTAATTACTAACGTATTTAGTAATTTTATGTAAGCAGGAAAACACCACCCTTGAATACCCACCTTGAATTTGGTGACTTCGCTGTTTGACCTTTCTCCAGCCTGTATACATCATTCTAGTGGCATAGTAATCTGAATGAAACCCTGACTTGAACTACTTTTAAATAGTTATTAATTTCAGTGCACTTTTTGAAACTGTTCCTTGAAATCTAATAGTGATATTACTATAGATATTTTCTTTCTCCATGTACCTTGTGCTGAAACTTGACTAGTGCCAGTACATCATACTGGTTAAAGGAGCAGTAACACCAAAAAAAATAGCGTTTTAAAGGAATGGTAATGTATTGGTGCCCTGCTTCAGGAACACTGCTATAGTTTATATAACCAAGCTGCTTACAGATAAGCTGTGTGGTATACACTGTTATTCTTCAAAACTTATCTGTTATGTGATGTGTATCCCTCGTCTTTTTTTTCAACTTTAAATGGCTGCCCTCATGGCTACACAGCAGCTTGTTTCTATAATCTATAGTTGTACCAGAACGGGGCAACTGTACGTTATATTTTCCTTACTTAAAAGCAAATTTTTTGGTGTTACTGCTCTTTAAGGGGTTTACTAGGTATAGATGGTGATGGGAAAATACTATAGAATAGCTTTAAGAGAAAGCTTGTTCCATAGTATAGCCCAGCACAAAAATGTTCTTTTATTTCTCAACTGAAAAATGTCCACTAAATGCTTTATTAATAAATATTTAACGATTAAAAGGAGAAAAGGGTTATTCTACTGCAACACAAGCATGCAGAAAGTTCCTGTGGGTGCCAATTATGGGCTTTGATTTACTATTGGTAGCCCTTATATGAACTAGCAGCCTACAAGAGGCTCTGTTTGGCAGTACATCTGGTTTTATTCAACCTAAACTTGCCTCCAAGCCAGGAATTTAAAAATAAGCACCTGCTTTGTGGCCAATGGGAGCAACATCTAAGATCTAAGTAGTTGGGGTGTAACATGTTGCTCACGATCTACTGGTAGGGGATCACTGACTTAAGCCATAATACTTTAATGTATACCTTGTTGTCATTTGTGCTGCAAAGCATAATGGATCATTACTGGCTCTTTCTTGCAAAATGCCCTATATTAATTTTTTCCTTGACCTGGTAATTCCAAACATTTTCACACCTAAAGATTCTTCAAATTTACACTGTTAATGTGAATTATTTTTACTGCCTTTCTTTCAGAATCTTGAAAATAAAATGTGTGATGGCAAACTTTATTGCCTAGAAATTAAGGAGGAAGTGCAAGATGCATACTAAAAGTTAATTTTAAGGGCAAGGAGCCCCTGATTCGCTGAGGTTACCCATATATTAGGGCATTTCCAATTAATTGAATTGTTAGTCCCCCCCCCCGGATCGGTGCTCTATTTAGGAAAACAAATGCACCAAATCCTGGGATGCATGGTAAAGGTAAGTAGAATGAAGATGCTGTTCACTGGTGGGTACCTAACATATCGGCACCACCCAGTGAATCAGTGTTTCCTTGTGCTTAAAACAGCTCATAAGCTGGCCATAGACGTCATGGTACGAAAAATGTCAGGACGATACTTGATGTTTGTACGAATTTATCTTTGTGTCTATGGCCAGCTGTAGTTTAATAAAGACTTGGTCTTCATTCTTTATTTTTTTAATTCATTTTATAGTTTAGTAACTTTATAGTCAATGGCATAACTAGATATTAAAGGGCCCCACAGCAAATTCTTTTTCAGGTTCCCAAAAAGTCCCAAGTGTCTGTTGCTACATTGTTTAAATGTATTTTTTTGTAGGCAATTATAAATAATATATTGTGTTTCTTTTACATGGTGCTAAAAATGTATATTCTCTTTAAAAATAGCCCCTTTATTGGAGCTCCCCATATATGTTCACTGGTCCCTGTTTCAAATGAGGGGTGGGTGTGTCCTAAGGGTCCCTGCCAGAAGCACAGTCGAAGGGAACAGCCAATCACAGCCCTGCAGTCACACAAGCACAGACAGGCTTCAGTTCCCCATCAGGTCCTGCTAGCTGCTGATTGGTTTCTGTCCTACAGTGCAGTGAGGTGAGTGCCGCCGGCTCCCCTGCACAGCCTAGGAATTCAGGGAGTAGGAAGTGAAAGAGAAGGGAGGGATTATTAGGGTTTTTGCAGAAATATTCAATAAATCAGCCTGAAACACTACTTTTTTTTAAGCACAATTCTTCTATATCTGAATGAGTATAACCCCCATTTTACGTTTTTCAGGGGACCAAGAAAAAATTATGTAAAATCAGGGAAAATGTAAAATCAGGGAAATGTGTTAAAGTAACCTTTTCTTCAAGTACTGAAAGGATATAAGCACAGTAGTCCATTACTTTGAGATACAATATTTACTGTGTTAATAACCAGGGTTAAGCATTGCAGTGTTAATGTTACACTATGGGGGGCATGTGCAAGGCCTCTCTGCTAGTCACATACACAACCTAAAGCAATAAGTGATTAGTACAGGACTCTATAAGGGGCAGACTAATTGGAATTGACCATTTCCAGGCAGAACCAAGGCAAATTACATCTGGTTAGTATTTTAAACCTCTATTTCATAAATAATAACATTCATAGAGGGAAAAAGCACATTTTGGGAACATCAGGACAACATTTTGATGTTAAATCCAGAAAACATTACTTCAATCATTACTACAATCAGGGGAATGCACCCATTGAAAAGCTTTATGAATTTTTGGGACCGCAAATAAAAAATGTAAAATGCGAGAAAACCTAAAATCAGGGTACTTGAAATCAAGGTTTCACTGTATAGCTTTTTTTAAAGGCACCGATCAACAAAAAAAAGTTTTTCCTACCAGATCCCTCGCTCCAGATAAGGAATCCATAATATATTTACGATAATAACAGCCTACTTAGTGTCATGCCCTCTGCCACCATAGAGATCTCCCAGTATAGACAGCCATGCTGGGCACATGCATAAGTGAGCACCCCAGGTTGCTCAATATGTGAATGCATGTTGCAAGACCTCACACATTATGCACATAATGAGTGACTACAGACTTGCTCTGTATGTGCATGCATGTATGTGTCAACATGGCCACCTGCACTCCCAGGGCCGGGCAACCACTTAGTAGGCTATTGTCATTATTATAATTAATATTATATTATTGCCAAAGGTATTGAGGTTCTGAACTATTTCGAAGATTGTTATAGTTAGTGGTGGATCGTGCCAGGATTTGCCTGTGTACTACTATCACTATCAAGTAGTTGGGCAATAAAAAAAAGTATATTTAATGTAAATTAATTTTTCCTCATTCCAAAAGGCAACTTCTCTCTAAGTTGTTGCTGCCTTTGGGACAAAGGGAAAGGGATTTATAGAAGTATTAATTTATATTTTTAAATCTGTTTTAAGATGGAAAAAGGCATACTTGAAAAGCTGTATAGAAAGAAAAAACTATAAAGACCAATTGCAGTTACTCCTGGTTCATAGTTAATTCTCTGAATATTACAGTTACTGTATACCTTGTTAAAGGAAACATTATCAACATTCATTACTTGTTGTTCCTTGCTTTTTTTTTTTTTTTTTAAATATCTGTTTCTAAACTTTTCAGATATACAAGAGTTCTATGAAGTGACTTTACTGGACAACCCTAAATCCATAGACAATACTAAGCCCACTGAGCGAGCACAGCCTGTAAATACATGGGAGTGTTCCAGCCTTCATAATTCCTCAGCAACCTGTGAAACTCTACCAAGCAGCCTTATTTTAAATGTAGAGGTAGGTTGTTTGATTCATGCTCTTATTCATAATTCTGTTTGAAGTAAATGGTACGAATATTAGGGGTTGCATCCATGCTAGTAATTACTTTTTAAATGTTCAGTTTTAAATATTGGAGCAAGGCAAAATGAGTGTAAGTATTGATTAATTCATGTTAAATTGTGCCTTCTAAATATTCTTCTAATCAGATTTGGATCTGGGTAAACCGCTTTTGAAGTGTGAAGGGTTAGAATCTAGTGTAAGCAATCAAAGCATTTTTGGATGTTTGTAGAAGCTGACCAAGTCTAAACTGAGATTCAGAATAGACCCTGGCATTTCAAGTACAAAGAGGCATATTCAGCCCCCTCATACCCAATAGTGACTGTCTTTGGTATTTTAAAGCAGCCTGTCTGGCATTTGCCAGAATGTATAGGTGCCCATATGCAGTTAGGCTTTTTAAATGTTGCAACATTGTGTTTAGAATATTTAGCTTAAATTAATTGTTCAGTGTAAAAATAAAAATTGGGTAAATAGATAGGATGTGCAAAATAAAAAATGTTTCTAATATAGTTAGTTAGCCAAAAATGTAATGTATAAAGTGACTGGATGTGTAACATAACAGCCAGAACACTAATTTATGCTTTTCAGCTCTCTTGGTTTCCACTGATTGGTTACTGCCTGGTAACCAATCAGTGACTTGAGGTGGGGCTACATGGGTCATAACTGTTTGCTTTTGAATCTGAGCTGAATGCTAAGGATCAATTCAAACTGACTGAGCAGTTATGTCCCATGTGGCACCCCCTTAAAGTCACTGACTAACTCAGAGTTAGAGAGCTGAAAAGCAGGAAGTTGTGTTCTGGCTATTATGTTACACATCTGCTCACTCCAGCCTTTATACATTACATTTTTGGCTAGCTATATTACCTCAAACACACCAAAGGCACCACTCAAAACACGCTCCCATAGCTGCTCTCGTATTATTAACCAGGTGCTCTAGCCACATCGTCCCCACTGCCAGCACGTATCCAAAAACAAAGAGAAGGATGGCACTCTGGTTAAAAGGCAGGTTTATTGCAGTATCCTGCAGATATCTATTGTTGAATCTTAACTATATTAGAAATGTTTTTTTTACTTTGCACAGTCTATCTATTTACCCAGTTTTTATTTTTACACTGAACTGTTCCTTTAAACATATACATTTTTTGCATATTTTCCTACAGCTTACTTTTCAGCCACACCACGGGGCAGATTTACTAAGGGTCGAATATCGAGGGTTAATTAACCCTCGATATTCGACCAGGAACTAAAATCGTTCGACTTCGAATATCGAAGTCAAACGATTTAGCGCAAATCCTGCGATCGAACGATCGAAGGATTATTCGTTCGATCGAACGATTAAATCCTTCGAATCGAACGATTCGAAGGATTTTAATCCAACGATCGAACGAATATCCTTCGATCAAAAAAACGCAGGCAAGCCTATGGGGACCTTCCCCATAGGCTAACATTGAGTTCGGTAGCTTTTAGCTGCCGAACTAGGGGGTCGAAGTTTTTCTTAAAGAGACAGTACTTCGATTATCGAATAGTCGAACAATTTTTAGTTCGAATCGTTCGATTCGAAGTCGAAGTAGTAGTCGAAGGTCGAACTAGCCCATTCGATGGTCGAAGTAGCCAAAAAAACACTTCGAAATTCGAAGTTTTTTTAATTCGAATCCTTCACTCGAGCTTTGTAAATGTGCCCCCACATGTTAATCAGGAGCATCTGTAAACCCACCAGAATGAGCTTGCCAGTTTTATCTATATTTAGACAATGCAGGTGCTACTGAGTGCTAGTAAATTTGTTAATCTATCATGCTTAATATTTCTAGTTGTCTTGACAAAAATGTAATGTTTTATTTCCCATTCACTGTATATCAGTAGGCAGAGAAGAATGTTACCTGTGATCCATTTTTGCTTTCCTAATATGTTTAGAATTCAAACAAAGTAAAATAAACTAAAGTTGTGTGTAAGATTTATCGGTTAGAACTCCCCAATTATGTGTATTATCAGTGGCTTATTAGAATTTCCAAACACAAATAAGTAATCATCAGCTATTGTTATTATTGTTATTGTTGACTTTTGAATGCATTACTTGGAACTGTAGTGCTGTCTGTTTTTTAATTGTAGGAGTTGGCTACTGCTAGCATACAATATTGTTTGTATTGGATAAGCTTCCCAGCTATAGTCAGGTGATCCCACTGGTGTCTAATAAAAGGGCAGCCAAGTTTGGGAGTTTTACTTTGAAAGCAGCTAGTTAGTTGCAGGTAAAACCTAGTCCATGTGTAAAATGTATAATGAAGCAATAGAATTCTTAATGAAACAGATGAAAATTGAGCATAGGACTGGCCAGATATGGGATGACTTTGACGTAGTTGGCCAGCTTAAATATATTGCAATATATGGACAAACTATCCCTGTTTTGTTTAAAGGGTAAGGCATTTTTCATTAGCAGTATGCACAATATGTCTCTGTCTTATATTGATAATGGGAAAGTTGTGCTCG